>NW_026000102.1:4054508-4115100 GCF_001458135.2 Marmota marmota marmota
CCCCCCCCCCCGCCCACCCCGTAGAGGTGAGTTAAGACCCGCACAGGATGTCAGGAGGTAGAAATCAGTGGAAAACCGGGTGCAGAGACCTAAGAAACCCTGTTCCCTTTTCCCGACTCCCACATCCACAAAACCCAGCTCTGGCATCAGTCCACCCAGAAAAGGCGCCCACCCTCTGCTCTGGGCTCCCCTCCACTCTGGCACTAACCCAGTGCATTGTAGAGGCCGCCTGCTCTGCAGGGCTGCCAGGTAGCTTTGACCTGGGCGGGGAAGCAGTACACTGGAGCCAGGAGCTCATTCTGACAGAGGCCAAGGAATCAGCCAGTGTCCCAGGGTGGGAGCCCAGGCACGAAGAAGCGCGTGACGACCAGGGACAGAAAGGACATCCATGCAGCTGGATGGCCACGAGAGCATGTGGCACCCTGGGAGGCCGGGATGGCGGCACTTCAAGGTCCTTTAGTCTCAGTGTCTGTCTTCCCCACGAGGACACCGCCCTGGGGGCAGGCACAGCACTGTTCCTTACAAATCTCTAAATGCCAGATTAGTATTGGCATACAGCAGGTGCTCAATAAGTATCCATAGAATAGATTTAAGTGCCTCACAGGCATGACATCATGAAATCTGAACAACAGCCCAGTGTGACAGGTGTCACTGACATCCCCATCCTGGGAGGCTGGGAGTCTCAGCCGAGCAATCCGCGGAGCCCGGGCGGATCCGACCCCAAGCCTGCATCCTCAATGGGGCGCAGCTTAGAGGGCAAACTGCTGGCATCTGCTTGCAGGGAGACTCATTCCCCACCCTTCTGGCCCCCAGAGCTGCTGCGACCACCTGCGGGCACAGAGCCCGGCCACTGGCACGCAGCCTGTGGCCTCCGCCCCAGCTCGGCCCCTGCTCAGCTGTGCACACTCCCTTATTAAGAGGGGCCACTTTAATCTCCGTCTCATTTGTCTTTAGGGAACTCCAGCCCCAGGCTGCCTGCAGCGAAAGCCCTCGGGAAGCAGGCGCCTGCTTGTGATTCATGCTGTCGCGTGGATCTGTCAGCACGTCTGTCTCCTCTACCTGCCATCTCTTATTTATAATCCCGCTCAGATTAATGAATGACAGTAGTTCTCATCACAGGAAATTTGATTAATCAATTTAAGTGCTTAATCACCACAGCCTTGTTGAGAGCTGAACATCAGGGATCTCGCTTTGATGTAGATGAATTTCAGAAAGAAATGGAGAGTAGAAACAAAATCGTCAGCACTTCTCCATGGAAACACGAGGGGCGAGGGTGGCGCTGGGGAAGTCCTGGGGGTCCCCAGAAGCCCGCGGTGAGAGGACTGATGGATGACTCGGCAGGGAACAGCCCTCGCTCAGACACTGCCAGAATCCAGGCCTCCCCTGGGGGCCCAGTTCTGCTGAGTCCAGCTCTGCCCTTCGGCTGGCTGCGGGAGCAGGTGGGCCACGCAGGGGGGACCCACCTTGTCCCAGAGCAGGGAGAAGTGGGCATGGTAGGCCACACCGCAGAACCGCAGGATGGGGTGGGGTTGGCTGCTCGTCGCAGTCCGTCAATGAGCAAGACCAGCCGGAGCACAGGGCTGTGCCCACCAGCTGCCCCTCTGCAACCCACTGACCCCACCTTCAGCCTCGGCTCCAGTCGATGCACCTGCAGTCTCTCCTCCTTTCAGACAGTCCCTCCTGCTGCTACCTGAAGCTCAGCTCAGGACTCTCCTCCAGAAAGCCGACCTGCACTCCATCCTTCTCCGGAGCTCCCTGGCTCCTGGCCTGCAGCCACCCAGGACAAATGGGCACAGCCCCAGGGCCCGCCGATGCTTTCACACCTCTCAGCTAGACTCCTCAGCCAGAGACAGGGCGCGTTCGGGGCAGAGATCAGCCTTGACCCCTCAGGAGTGGCCCAGCAGGGCTGTGCACCAAGGGACAGCAGCAGTCACTGTAGGAGAGGGGAGCTTGGGTGGTGCTCCCCAACAAGGTGCCAGGGAGCATGGCTCCAGGGGACCTACCAGGATAGTCATTCAGTGTGACTGTTTTTTAGAATACAGAAAGAACCTATTGGTTGAGTTTATAAACAACAGAAATAGAAAACTCAAGGACCAAAAGCCTTGGCTGGAGGAGGATCTCAGAGCTCACAGAAGACGGGCAGCTGTGGGGGCTGGGCACACTGGAGAGCTTTATGACTTCATTCAAAGAACACCCGGGCTAAAGGTAAGGCTCTAGAACACTCCAGAAGGACGGTCCAACTGAGGCAAAGTCTGCTGCTAAGGCCACTGGGAGGGTAAAGAATGGAGGATGAAGTTGTCCCTTAATGAGCGTTCACTGAGCACCTACTATGTGTGAACTCTGTTCATCCTCTATTTTGTTCCCACGTAGCTGCCTGGAGTAACTATGACCGTGGTCACTTTACAGATAAGGAAACGGAGGAGCAGACAGGGATTGTCACTCGGCCCCCAAGCCACAGAGAGCAGGGACAAGAGAAGACCCAGCGAGGCTGACTTCTCTGCGTTGCCCTGGCTCTGGAGCCCGAGAAGGGAGGGTCAGCTCCCGCGCCCAGGGACTGGGACCCAGGAGCCACTGCTTCATCTGCTGCTCCCTCAAAGGCAAACAACCATCTATGTCTGACAAGTAAAAAAGCAGCACACCTCCCGCTGTTTGTGACAGCTGCTACACAGGAGAGGCTAATTTTGGAAACAGATTATTAAAAAATATATCCACTCTGAACGATACGATCCATCAAACACTGAAGATGCAGATTCCCCTTGCGCTCTGGGTCTCCCTGGCCAGGCAGGGGCCTGGCCAGGCTTCTTTCCTGCTGGGGCGGCACTGGCTCTGCCCTGAGGACCTCTGCCCAGGCCTCCCCAGGCTCCAGCGAGGGTGAGGGAAGCCACGGCCATGCTCTCTGGCAGGTTTGGAGGTGGCTCTGTGGGCTCTGGGCTGGGGACTGAACACCTCTCCCCAGAGGGCGGGCAGAGCCCAAGATGCCTGGTATGAGTGAGGGTCCTGGGCCCCGCTCTCCTGTGGGCAAATGGCACAGTGCTACTGGCCCTGTGGGCTGACGCGCCAGGTGCCTGCTCACATGGACAGGACCCCAGTGCAGCTACCTGGGCCCCGGTGCCTGCTCTGCCTGAGCGGCCTCTTTCCACACCAGAGACAGACCTTCTGGGGTTCTGCAGCCTCATGGATTCTAGGGAAGGGCTCATGAAGGGTCCTCCCGGCTCCTTGGACCCCCTTGTTTAGAAAGGAGGGACCAGGACTCGAGGTGCAGCATGCTCGGCCCAGGCACCTTGTCACCCACACCAGAGGTTCCAGACCTCTGCATTCTGGAGGCAGAAGGCAGTTGTGACAAGGACAAGGGAGACTGCCCGCTGTGTCCTTGCCAGGAGGGGCAGGGCTGGACCAGGAACGCAGCTGCCCATATGGGAGCCGGGGCCTGAAGGGGTCTCAGCCTAGGAGGTGGGGCCCTGGGCCGGCAGCACCTGGCCACCCTCCTGCAGGCAAGGGTCGACCTCCGCTTGGTGACTGCCCCCTTCTCAACCTCCTACTGCACCTGCCTCTCTGTGCGCCATGGCAGACAGACGCAGCACTCATCGCACCCCCCTAAGAGCAGCTGCGCCCAGGGAGCATCCGTGCCAGCTCACAATCCCCAGGGCCTCTGAGGCCGAGGGCTGGCAGCTCTTTCCCTGGTGACAGTCCTTGTCGGTGACCACAGTCAGACCTTGGTCTCTGAAGACCATCTTCTTTTTGTTCCATCTGGACCTCGGGGGCCCTGGTGAGTTCTAGAAGCTGATTCGGGTGGGGCTGATTCCGCCTGCCTCTGCCCGCCATGGCCCTACGGGGGAAGGGAGAGCAGGGTAGGGTGCGGCTGCGGCTGAGGCGGACAGCAAAGGGGTGCGAGGAGCCACGGGCGAGGGCCCAGCTGCCTCCCTCGGCCTGTCCGTCATTCAGGCCTCAGGCTCCCACGTAAGGACAGAGACTCCTGCCCGAGCCCAGCCTCCTGGGTGCTCTCTGCCTCTCCAGCCAGGTCCTGAGCGCTGGTGACAAACGCTAAGCCACGTCTTTCCCTCTTTGGGCCACCCTGCTCACTCATGGCCTTGGCGTCTTTCCAAAAGGACTTTGAAGACCCCAGAGGCTGCCCCAGCTGGCTTCCCTGGAGCCAGGTCTTCCTGCCCTCGGAGGACGTCTTGCTGCCACCAGGTACCAGCGCTGCCCCCTCAGCCCAGCTCCAGGACTCCGACTGCCTCGACCCTGCCCTGGCCTAGCCTCACTCCTGCCTCTTGTCATTGGTCACTCCTGAGGCCTTGACGCTCTTTCTGTGGTGCTTTGGCCTCTTCCTCGTTGGGACTTCCGCTCACACACCCACTTCCGGGGAGGCCCTCTGTTGTTCCTATCTTGCTCTTCTACCCACAGCTTGTATCTCCATTTGAGATATATTTGCTGACCTGTGTTTGTCCACTTTCCACCCAGAAAGGGGCCCAGGTGCCCCAAGTGACCATCTGCTGCTGCACCCCAGGCTGGAAGAGCCTGCAGGGAGCAGGGCCCAGAAGCCTCCTGGAGAATGAAGGAGTGAGGGGACGGACGAGTGGGGCCTGCAGGCACAGGGCTCGCCCTGCAGAGCCCCCACAGGGCACTCCCACCAGCCTTGGCCGTGGCCTTCTCCCCAGGTCAACCTGGGCATCCTGGGGGTGGGCTCTTTCTTGATTAAAAGCCAGAGGTCCCCATGACAGCAAAATCATAAGGAGTCCTACCCCAGTCCCTCAGAATGTGGAAATAGGGTCGTTGAAAATGTGATCAGTCAGGATGAGGTCATGCTGGAGTACGGGCCCCTGGCTCCCTGTGACTGCGGGAATTTGGACACAGGTGCACAGAGAAACCTCAAGTAGAGAGGCAGGTAGAGATGGGCCGGAGAGTGGACCAGCCAAGGAGCGCACAGCGTGCCAGCGAGGCAGCAGTGCTGGGGGGACAGAGAGCCAGTTCTGAACTCCCAGCTCCCAGCTGCAGGGCTGTGGACATGAATTCCCGTCCTTTAAGCCCCAGAGTATGTGGCCCTTTGCTACAGCAGCCTGAGCAGACTAAGGCATCCCCTCACCTAGGTGGCACACTGCCCAGAGGCTGCGGGCCACGGAGGGGCCTGGCTGCTGGTCAGACTACTGGAGACTGGCCACAGACACCCAGTGGACCACAAGGAGGACTGGAAAGGCCTCTGGTGGCCTCCTCCTGCCCGCAGGACGCTGCCCATCTCCTTTCTGTACTTGGCCCACCTGGCCAAGCCTGTCACCTGTGCTCTGGGGGCTCTGACCCTGGAAAGACCCTCCTACAGGGCAGATGTGCCCTGTCACTTCCCACCAGCAGCAGGCTTGTGCACAGGCAGAGCCCACCCAGTCTTCCGTCCCAGCTCCAGCTCCACCTCCTCTCCGTCCTCTGCTGCCGCTCTGCACCCCACACCCAGACAGAGGGCCCTGGGTTCCCTGCAGCCCACCTCCCTGTGTGCCCCGCAGAGACCAGCTCCAGGGCTGCTCTGTGTCCCCAACTACTTCCTCTGCTCCAGAGATGCCTCTGAGGGAGAATCTTTCCTGAGCCCAGCAGAGCCAGGTCCCACCCAGGTCAGATGTGGCAAGGTGCTGTCGAGGCCCCGCCAGAATTGAGTGTCCAGGACGGATGCAGCCTGAGCTCCTGTGGGGCCCTTCCGCGTGGACCACCCTGCTCAGACAAGCTGGCCCCAAGGCAATGTGACCCTGAACCCCCAAAGGTGGAGACTGTGCTCAGCAGCGCCCCCTCCTGCTGGAGCCTGCAGGGGTGGAAGGGACAGGACTCAACCCTTGGAAGACCAGAGGTTCTGTTTCAAACCAGGAACAGCCACCAGGCAGGGGCAGGAAGGAGCCCAGGGGGAGCCAGGGCAGAGATCCCAGGGAGAGGCTCCGGAGTGCCAGACTTGGGATTCTGAAGGTTTGCAATTCTAGGCTTTGGGATTATGGGATCCTGGCCTGGAGTCGTGTTTGATGGAGAAGGAAGGAGGGAGGTCTAGGCTCAGTCTCTCCACTGGGCTGTGAGCTCTGTGGGTGTAGGCGAGCTGCTAGGGTTGTGCCCCTCCAAAATGCAGGCCTTGCCAATGCCATAGCCTTAAGACGTGGGGTCTTTGAGAGGTGACTAGGCCCTGAGGCTTCTCCCCTGTGGCTAGGGCTAAGGTCCTTGGAAAAGAGTCTTCACCCAGCCTGGGTCAGCTCCCTCACCTGCTGCCGTGTGAGGATGCAGTGTCCTCACCAGACCAGGTGCAGGTGCCTCCATATATTTGGCACAGTTCCTCCAGAACTGTGAGAAATATACTTCTGTTGCTTATAAATTTCCCAGTCTCAGGCATTCTGTGATAGTAGCACAGAATGAGACACAAGCAGACATCAGATTTATTTTAGATACCCAGTGCCTAGGGAAGGTTCTAGAACATATTGGGGGCTCTGGGGGCAACTGTGAATGAATGAATGAGTGCTCTTCTCCTCCCAACCTGTGGACCGGCCAGCCACCCTACTGCAAGGGTGACACATGTACAGTATCTGCCCCTGGTAGAGATGTCCCTGCAGTGTGGGGCAGAGGGGCCTGTCCTTGTTCCCTGCTTCCACTGTTCCTGTCTGCTGCAGTCCTGTGAATTAGGTGAAAATGTATGGTCACTACCATGAGTTATCTCGGGAGGAAGAGTGGAGAGCTGCCTGTCAGCATAGGCGGGGCCCCGGGCAAGGGCTCCCCAGGAGGAGGAGGGGCATGGGGAGGGCCAGGGATACCAGGGAGGGTGGCGGTGGAGGCTGGGGCAAGCTGACAGGCGTAAGCTCTCCTCCCTCCTGGCCTTCCTGTTGACCAGCAGGGCTGGCCCTGGGGCCCAGAGCAGGGCTGCCTGGGTCCTGGAGCGGTGAGGCTCCCTTCCTGCACATCTGGCCGTGGACGTTGAGGTAGCTGGGCACAGAACGTCCTCACAAGGACTCCCTCTGCCGCCTGCGTGGGACCGCACAGCACGTGGCCCCGGGAATGGCCTTTCCACTCAGCAGTACTCCCTGGAGGCCCAGCTCTTCCGTCTCAGGCCTCCATAGTCCTTCCTGAGTTACCGGGCCCCTTGTATCACTGGCTTGGCTGAGCCTGTAGCCCAGGGACGGACCTTGCAGCAGGAAGCTGCTGGTTTCCTTGGGAAACTCGGAGGTTCAAGGAGGTGGACAACTGTATGGGCCTAATGGCTTCCAGAACCTTCCAGCTACACAGCCACGCCTGGGTGGAAGAGGAGGGCAGTGTGGCCCTGCCTCCCAGTCCTCCTCTTCTGACACCAACCACCGCCTGCCGGGCAGCCCCAAGCCTCAGGTGGCCCATTTCCTGGGGAGTTCCTCCCTCAAGGATCTCCAGGGTAGGAGGCAGGTGGCCAGGGCCTAGGGAACCTGTAATAGGAACCGTCAGCCCCTGCAGGGGACCCTGGAATGAGTGTGCCTGGTGTTTGGAAGAAGGCTGCTGCTTCCTTCCGAGGAGGTGCTTTTCCTGAGCCTGGGGCTGGAGGTCTGGAGACCCTCTGGGGTTGGCCTGGTGCTAACTGCATGCACACAGCCAGGCAGGCGCTGGCTGGCCCTTGCTCCCCGTCTCCCCAGGAGCTCAGCCTGGCATTTCCTGCAGACAGTGAAACAAACAGGGCCATAAATAACTCTTCCTGGTGGAGCCAAGACACAGGGCCCTGGATAGAGACACAGGAGACACAGGGCCACCCGGGGGACAGCCGATTCTGTTCCACTGGGTGGGACTCAGGCAACGGAAAGGCACTGCTCCCAGGAAGCCACCAGCGGCCTCTCCCAAGGCCACGCCCAGGACAGGCTACCACGATGCCACAGGGGATCAGCCCGACAGAGGCCCAGCGCTGCCCTGGTGCCTCAGCACCCCGGCGCCCCGTGAACCTCACCAGAACGAGCCCCAACTTCTCACAGGTGCTCTTGCTCATCCTCTGCTGTGTGGAGAGTGGTCTCCATGCCCATGTCCCCACTGATTCTGGGACACACTCCTCCCATCCCTGCTGGTCCTCTAGACCACTTGGAAATGCCCGCAGATGGACTCCCTGGGGTGCAGCTGGGTAATGAGACCTGAGCTGAAACCCCATCTTCTGTGTGTCCTGGCTGTGTGACCTTGGGGAGGTCACTTCCTCTCTCTGGTCCTGTTTCTTATCTGTCCAGCTCACGAGGCTGGGTGAGGGTTCAGAGAGAGAGCGTAGATATCCAGCAACAGAGAGCGGTCCTATCACCTGACTTCCCTGGGTCTGTTCTGCTCCATACTGGCCCTGTTTCTTCTCTGCTTGGAAGAGTTCCTCGGTCCTCTCTAGGTCTGGGCTGTGTTCTGCAGAACTGTCCACAGTGTCCCAAGGACCAGGATTGCCTTTGTCTGGTTAAGGCTCTGCTGTTTCCTGGCACCCTTATCAGCAACTCCCAAGTGCCTATCTGTGTTGATGACTGTGCATCATCCTGCCATCAGGGGAGGGACAGGTGGGTGACCAGCAAACACACAGAACAGCACCCAGACACGCATGGGCCCCAAGCGAATGACTCCTCTCTGGGGTAGGATCAGTTGTGATGGCCACCTGGGAGCCAGGGTCAGAGGCCATGGTCAAGGGCCTACTTCTGCTCTTTCTGACTAGGCTCCTGTGGGACTCAGGTGCTAACGGGTCCCAAAGGAGACATCTCAGAGACAGCCCTGGGGAAGAGGCTTCAGGCTGTGGAATGGCTTCCTCTCGTGAGACTGGGAAGGCCCTTCTGAGTTGGCAGAAAACTGCTCTCCCGAATCCCCATAAAGTGCCCTGCGTTTCCACTAACTCATCGATCCACGTTTTCCCAGGCCTGAAGATTTCTTAACTGTCATCACAAGGTTAGAAGGATTGCGAGTTGGAAAACTATGCAGCATATTAAAGTCAGGATGAAATATTGCCACAATACAGAGAAATATTTTATATTTATTCTCTTTTAGAAATTGTTATAAAGGGAATATAATGAGAATGTTGCAAACGAGTGGAATATTTTCTTCTAACCTGACAATAAAAATATGTGAAAGGGATGCGCAAGAGTCTAATAGGAAGCTGCAGATGGCCCTGGAGTGTAGGGAGTTGGGAAGATTTCACTCGGTGCCTTCACTGGTCTGCAGGGGGGGAATGGCAGTACTAGAGCAGAGGGTGTTCCTGTGGGTGAACACCCAGAGGGTGGGAGCAGAGGCAGCAGGGTGGCCTTCATGCCTCAGTGGAGCCTGGCACTGGTCGGATATCAGAGGAGGACTTTGCAAAGATCTGAAGCCATGGAACCTCGATGAGCCTCAAAATGGCAGAAACTTATGGATATCCCCATTACCACCATCCCCCATATCATCATCATCATCATCACTGTTACCACCATCACTATCACCATCATCACCATTATCACCACCACCACTCTCATCACCACCACTATCACAACACCATTATCACCATCACCACCACCACCATCACCACCACCATCACCACCATCACCACCACCATCACCACCACCATTACCACCATCATCACCATCACCACCATCACCACCATCACCACCATCACCACCATCATCACCACCACCATCACCACCATCACCACCACCACCATCATCACCATCACCACCACCACCATTATCACCATCATTACCACCACCATGACCACCACCACCACCATTATTCCATCTCGACCATCACCTCCACCACCACCACCATCACTATCACCACCATCGCCGACACCATCACCACAGTGCTACTAGTTGTCACTGATGAACTCCGCTGTGCGCTGGCACACTAAGGGCTTCACAGAAATCATCATATTTCGACTTTCAATGACCACGTGACTCCTCCTATGTTTGCTGAATGTCATGTTCAAGGAGGTGTAGACTTATTCAAGACTTCCCACCTCTGCAGGGGGAAGAGCTCAAGTTGGAACCCAGGTCACTCTGGTTCCCAAATCCTGATCTTGACAACACTGTGATTCCAATGAGAGCTGCATGGAGCCTGAGAGCGCCCGGTCACACCTCAGGATGGTGGGATCTTCTCCCCTTGAGGCCTTTGTGCTGCGGGGACTTGGGTCCTCACTGTCGGAGGCCAGAGGAAATCCCATTAAATAAGCCCCCTGTGCTCGGCAATGTGCAGGCACTGCGGCCAGCTGCAGGAGTCAGACACAGGACACCTGGCTCTAAAGCAGGAGGTGTACCAGGAAGACTGGGGCTTGAGGTGAAGCTGCGCATCATCCTGATTTGGGGCAGGGGCAGGTGGCCTTTAGAAAACAGAGGCACGTTGACAGGACTCTGAAGAACTGCAGCTTCGCCCCTTGGGCAAGGGAGGGGGAAGATACCCCAGGGACGAGGACAGCATGGGAGAGCAGTGGGGAGCCAAAGTGCCCAGTGACTTCAGAGGACTCTCAGAGGGTGGGAGGGGCACGGTGGGGAGTGAGGCTGGGCCTGCCCTGCAGGAGCCAGCCTACAACCTCCGTGGGGGAGGGGCTTGGGGTTGACTCTGCTTTCCCCAGGGGCCCCCAGGGAAATGGAGCAGGGCAGGGTTGTAAGAACCACCCAGTCCCTGACTTGGCAAAGTCCTGGGGTGCAGGGCATGCCTTAAACGTGCCCCCCAGCCCCCCCACCAAAGCGCCCCTTAACGTCATCTGTGCTTGTCGACCTCCCTCTGCACGGAGCTCTGCTGCGGGTGCTGGGTTGGAGCCGCTCATGAGCCCAGGGAGGACCTGCCCTCTAGGAACCCCCTCCCACTGCACGGGGGTCAACACTGCCAGCCAGATGCTTCCCTGAGTCTGTCCTTCCCAGCAGCACCGCGTCCCCACAGCTCTCCAGGGTCTGGTGGGGGCCAATGGCTGCCTGCCTCCCTCTCCCCTCCATGGCACATCTGCTGTGGCCAGACCTTCAGGAGGCACCGTGCTCCCACGGGTACTGAGGCTGGTGGTGACTGGGTCTGTGGCAAGCTGGGTGGGGAGGCCCTGTGGACGAGTGCAGTGGTCACAGAGCCGGGCTGTGTCCCTCGCTCTGCTTTGGTCTGTTCCCCAGTTCCCGGCCCATCTCTAAACCCAGAGGACGGCAGCTTCAAAAGGCAGGGACGAACAGCAAGGGGGTGGAGAATGCCCCGGTGCCCAGAGCTGATCTTAGAGGACCTGCAATGTCCGAGGAGCCGAGTAGTCACAGCAACCAGTCCCCCAAGGGACCAGCTGGGATTATAACCGTGTTCTGGCAGAGCAGGGTGTGCAGAGGCCAGGAGGGGCCACCCCGAGGGAAGGCTTTCTCAAATTGACATTCAATTTCCTATTGCTAAAAATATTTCTGAAGCCAAGCCACTCAGGATTATAAAAGAGACTAGAGATTGAAAATTAAATACATATGCACTCAATGTTGGGGGGAGACATGACCTTCAAAACTTCCTTTCAATGAATTTCCAAATAAAATACTATTTATACAGCTTAAAGCAAATTATTATGTAGCCCTGTACTAAATCTTCACATTCCAGTTTAGACTCTGCAGACCTTGCTGGAGCTCGGATACACTGGTGAGAAGGACAGTCGGCGCATGTTTGAGAAGGTCTTTCTGAACCCAATGATGTAGAAATGCCGAGTCTAGATTGCTCACTATTGACTCATAAACACTGCATTCGTGTTCGTCAGACCCGAATAGCCGAGCATTAATCTCTTGAGATTAGCAAGTAAGTGTGCAGGAATTCATGAAGCACAGTAGGAACAGAGCTCTTCTGACATCGGGGCCACTTAGGACGCAGCCAAGGCTTCAAGCTTGCCCCAGGATTAATTTTTTTTCTCAAAGAAGGCCAAGCTCATTTACAGGGTTGTAATAAACAGCGCTTTTCAGCTCAGACACATCCTGTCCCCCCGCTGAAGTCCTCACTTGTCCTTGAAGATGGGGACACCACCTCTTCAAACCTCCAAGTTGCTGCTCTGCTTCTAGAAGATTTGACCAGGACAGTTTAGGAAGGGACGACAGGTCAGAATGTGGAATAAGGGAAACATGATTCTGAATGCCACCGCTGGGCAGAGAGGCCTTCCTGGTGCCCTGATAAATTACTAAAAACACAGGCCAGATTTAAGGACCAAATTTAATCTCATTCTGCCTCCCAGGAGGACAGCACTCAGGTCTTTTTAGCTCTGATTTTGCAGTTCTGTGAAAGACCTTATTTATGAGTCACATGCAAGCAAATACCCTGAAACTAAGCACAAAAATGATCCAATTCACAACTCCCACCTCCCTGCATCTCAGCCTTCTCCTCCCCAGATGTGGTGAGCGAGGAGTTTTCTCTTCACCCCCCACCCCACGCCTGCCTTTCTGAAGAATTGTCACCAGCCCCCAATTACAGAAGCTCAGAGCCAACCTGATTAATTATGGATTCGCCAAACCTTGAAGCTTTCACTAAAGTCAATCTTTTAAACCATCTCCATGTAAATCGGGCCCTGCTCAGCCCCGTCCAGGGCCCTCTGCGTTATCTAACAAATAGTATCAATCAAATCTTTGCAGTTATTATCAGATAATGGGCTCCAATCGGGAAACCCCAGGTCGGCAGATTTGGGGACATTCACTCCTATTGGACTTACTGCAAGCATCCAGGACAGGGGTTGATGCTGCCCCCAGCCAGCCTTCCTGTTCCTGGCCCCAGGCCCCACCAGGTGGGGCATCCAGGTAGACTTAGTAGCAAACCATTACTGAGGTGGCCCTGAGCTTCCTGCAGTGCATGAGCGAGGCCTGGGGCAGATGCCCTTACCTTTTAAAACAACTAGACATGCCCCCAACCATGAGGGGTGCTTAGGGATGAGGGAGGCACCCTTCAGGTACCCCAAGCCCCTTTCCCCAGTCTCATGTCCCTAGGGTCGCAGCTTACCCCATTTTTTTTTTCTTTTTTTTGGTCTGGGAATCGAACCCAGGGGTACTTAACACTGAGCCACATCCCTGGCCCTTTTATTTTTTGAGACAGGGCTTCACTAAGTTGCTTAGCACCTCGCTGTTGCTGAGGCTGGCTTTGAATTGTGATCCTCCTGCCTCGGCTTCCTGAGCCGCAGGTATTAGAGGCGTGCGCCACCCCACCTGGCCCACCCCATTCCTGAGGGAACGAGGTGCTCGGCGGGGCCAGGCCAGGGCAGGTGCTCAGTCAATACACTGCAAACGCACAAAAGCAGAGCACCGGCATGACTGTCCCGAGGATGTCCCCTGTGGCAGAGAGCAGAGGGGAGCCTGGAGCCCCCTGCAGTGGCACCTTTGCTGGAGAGTGAGACCTGAGTCCCAAGTTCAAGGGAGACCTGGGGTCCTTGCAGGCCCCTAGCTCTTATCTAGGAAGTGGGCAGGAGAGTGACCTCAGTGACTGGACAGGCCTGCCAGCCCCAGAGAGGCACATGGTGGGTGCCACCATGTGGGCCTCCGTGAGATGCAGAGAAGGGGAAGGGGGTCCCCTGACACCCCATGTCTGTCCTCTGGCAGCAAGAAACACCAGCTCTTAGACATCCAAGCCCTAGCAGTCTCGTTCGCTGAGGCTCCTGGACCCTGCTTCTCAAAGGTCATCCTTCTCCTGTCCCCCACCAGGCTCACAGAGGACGACTGGCCCAGCAGGAAGGGAGGGCCAGGGCCTTTCTCTAGGGTCTAGATACCACCTGGGCCTCCAGATCACAGCGCTAAGGGCCTCCTGGGCTGCCAGGAGCCAGAGCTCCCTCCGCCCAGAGCCCACATGCAGCACTCTCTCTGCCTTCCCGGAGCCTCCTGGAGCAGGCGCCTCCACTGTGGGCTGTGAGTGGCGGGAGCTGCAAAGGCCCACCCCTGGGGCACAGCCCTGAGTCTGTGGACCCCTTGAGACCCTCCAAACATGTGTGTAGTGAGCTCAGGCTTTTGGTGTTTCCCCTGGGGACTAGTCAGGGGGTGCTGAGGCCCATGGGCAGGGATCCCACCCCTCAGCTCTCCGGGGGCAGATGTGGGGACAGCTCCACTCTGCTTCCTCCAATCCCAGGCAGGACACCCCCTTCTACCTGCCCCTCCCACTTGAACGACTGGGCTTTGGGGAATGTGCCCCGCCAGGCACTATTCTGCACATTGTTTCAGGCTGGGGACAGCTTCCTGGATGCAAGTCCCAGGCTGTATTGAACTTGGCCGTGAAGCCCTCAGGCCTTATCGAGCTGCATGGCTTTGGCCCTGCTTCCCTGGTCCCTGAAGCCACCTCCTTTCCAAGCCCTGGGCCAAGACTCCCACTGCAGCCCATGGGAGGGAGAGTGCTACTGCCGCCAGGCCTGCTCGCGCCCCAGCCTGTCAGCAGCTCCCACAGCCTCAGGTTCAGGCCAGATTCAGCAGCCAGGGGCCTCTGTGCAGCAGGGCTGCGAGTCCCTCAGTCTGGCAAAGCCCCACCTGCCCACCTGGGCCCCTGCTCCAGCTCCACAGAGGGAGGAACACTGGCTGCTTCCCCGGAGACCCTGCGCCATGGCCCACCATGCTAAATGACGTTTCTAGAATCGGGAAAACCGCAGCAGTTTAATTTGTAGAGCAGAGGAAATGAGGTGGGGCTTTTAATTTAGTTTCTTTTTAGAAGTGCCTATTAATGTTTGTAAGATAAATGGTGTTAAAACGTTTCTGATTGCAGCAGCCCCCTGCAGGCAGGAACACCAGGGCCACAGCGGCAGAGTGGCAGCGAGGGCGGAAGGCAGGTGAAGGGCGCTGAGCCTCTCCCTCAGGTGCCCACCAGGCCCCGCCCTGTGGCAGAGCTCACCCACAGGAACTGCAGCGTGGAGCTGGAGTGGGCACGGGTCCCACCAAACAGCCTGCAGGGACTTGAGGGACACTGGGGGAGCCTTGGGGAGGCACAGCAGGGGGCCTGGTTGATAAAAGGCTGAGAAGCTTTTCCAGCCCCCTCTCCTCCTCCACCTTCCTTCTCAGCACATTCTTCTCCCTGGTGTGTTATTTGTCTAACGAACAAACAGCAAGTGCAAAATCCCGGGGGCACCGGACACAATGCATGCTCTGGGGCATGCTCCACGATGGCCCTACCCATTGTCTCAGTCGGCCTGGCAATTGGCTCCAAGAGGTAGGTGCAGAACGTAGCAGCCTTGTGCTGACAGGAACTAAGGCAGGGAGGGCAAACAGCCCTGTCGCTGGAAATCCATGCTAATTGGCAAAAAATAGGATCTAAAACTGAGTATGTAGTATCATCTCACCTAAGTAGAACAACGGGCCCAGAGGGAGGTAAATGTGCCCAAATGCTAAGGACGGGCCATCTTTGTTCCTTCAGCAGTATGCCCAGGTGAGTTCCCACAGAGCACACCGGCCAGGAGAGTGAGAGCATGCAGCAGGTGCTACTCTGAGCTGGTCTGAACCTCCTAGGAGGCCTTGGGCTGTGAGGGCCGCCTTGTCCTGGCCTCTTTCTCCCCGGGACCTGGACTTACTCAGGCTGCGTCGTCTTCAGCCTGTGGGTAGTAATCAGCAACCAACAGAGATTAACAGAGAAAATATTTTCAGAGCACTTAAATATGCATTTCCACTAATGTTTGTTCTGAAAACACAGCCCCTGGGCAACCTGGGGAGGGGCTCATGTGTTCTCAGACACGAATCCACCATGGGACGGAGAGGGCCCCTCGCATGCCAGCCTCCAGAGCCCAGAAGGCTGTTCTCAGCGGGGTGCCTGCAGGAGAGTGGTCCAGGGTTGGCCAATGTGGGGAGACAGGGAGCGTCCCACACACTGGAGAGTGGGGTATGTGGGGACCTAGAATCAGGGGGCAGTGTTAACAGCCTGGCCTTGGCCTTAACCCCTCAGGACCCTTCTTTCCTGACCTGTAAAAAAGGGACACTGAGATACTCGGTTTAAAAGATGTACCTTTGCCACAGCATCCCATCCCTGCCAGGCCACCCTGACAGGCAGCAGTGCACAGGGGTCCGGCTGTCTGCTGCCCACCCCCTTCTTATCCACAGTGGGCCCTTAGCCTGGCAGGTCTCTCATCTGCCCTTGGAGGCCAGACCCACTGTCTCCTCGAGAACAACAGGCCCGGAGGGAGCTAAATGTGCCCAGATGCTAAGGAGGCCTTGGGCACCACCAGCTCCCCCGGGCTGTGCCACCAGTTGGCATCCTGGTCCTGAAGTCCCTCACCTGCCCCACCAGGCATCTACCAGCCTCTTTGGAAGCCTCTGGCCCCTCTCTCTTATTGGATGACTCACTTCAACTCCTGTCATGTGTGCACGCACCTGCAGCTGCCCCTTGAAACCATGCATCTTGAAACCGGGAACTGTGTCGGAGCATGTGGCTCAGAGCACTGGCCAGGCACAAAGGAGGGCTGGCCCGGACCCGTCATGCTCCCGCCCTGCTCAGAGCGCGCAGGCCAGTCACCCGCTCTCTGTACTTTCGTGCCTCCTGGATTCCCATACGCAGCACTTTCCCCCAGTCGGACTGTAAGCACCTCAGGGCTCTTAAGGAGGCATTGGGAGTCCTGAGGACCTGCCCTGTGGTCACCCAAACATAGTCATGCTGCATGGACAGGGAGCCTCATGCCACACCAGAAGCACCAGGGCTGGCCCTTAGCTTCCCGTCCTCCAGTAAAGGACCCTGCCTGACACCACCGTGGGGCCAGGGGGTCACCAGCCTCGGTGTGTCATCCCTCCTGCCGGGCCCCATCCTGAGGCTTCACATCAACTAAGCCTCACAGCCACCAAGAGGGGGATGTTGTTGACGTTCCAGTTCATAGACGAGGAAACCGAGATCCAGGTGACCCACTAGTAAGTCACAGAGCCAGCCAGCTATAGTCCCCATGCTTAGCCACCCCACTGCACACCCTCTGCCTAAGATATCCAACTAGTACACACTGAATACTTGGGGTGTCCAGTGACTATGCTAAGGGATGCTGGGCCCCCGGATGAAGGCCAGAAGAAGCCAGGACACGGGAAGAGCCGGGTGGTCCCCTGTCAAGACAGCTGGGACTCTCCCCAGAAGGCCTCCCCGAGAAGCACTCTGGGCAAGTCACGGAACCCCAGAGAACTTATAGCCCCACCTGAGGGTGCTCCAGGCTGGGGTCTAGGGTGAGGCTCAGAACCGGAGCCCTGGGACGTGTCCACAGGACCCAGCTGAGTGCCCCCCAGAGCCCTGACGACAGCAGATTTGCCCTGGAGCAGTCGGCCTGCTTCCCCACCAGCTCAGAGGCTCAAAGAATACGCCAGTTTGGGTCCAGGGCACTGGGGCTTGGGCTGAGGATATGTGCGTGGATTTTCAGGAGATTGAGCGGAGACATTGACAGAGCAAAGTCTTGGGGGGACCTGCAAGTCCCGGGGAAGGGAGGCCCTCCAGCCCGTTCACCCTCATTCCTTACCGAGATGACAGAGCCGGGGTGGCCACCCTGGGAGGGCCTGGGGCTAGAGCACGCACGCCACCTCGAAGCTCCCCCCTGGTGGAGAGGCAGGCGGCGCACGGGCAAGTCCACGTGGAGCTCCAGCTGGGCACGCAGGCCGTGGAGAGAAAGAAGACGGGGCAGAGGCGGGAGTGGGCCACGGGTGGTCAGGAGAGGCCCCTCCGCTGTGCGTAGATCTGAGAGGCACCAGAGGAGGGGAGAGGGGGTGAGCGGGAGGGACAGGCCAGGTGCTGGGGCGGACGGGACAGCCAGCTGGAGGCCCTGAGGAGG
Organism: Marmota marmota marmota; assembly: GCF_001458135.2. Lineage (NCBI taxonomy): Eukaryota > Metazoa > Chordata > Mammalia > Rodentia > Sciuridae > Marmota > Marmota marmota. Next base: position 4,072,135 of record NW_026000102.1, read on the forward strand.
GAGAGGACGGGCTGGCTGCAGAACATTGGGGTCATTGCTCCGAGTGAAGTGCCAAGCTCCTGGTGACTTCTGTGCAGAGAAGTGACCTGAGCTGACATCTGGACCTCAGCAAATAAACCAAGGGACCAGTGGCCGCAGGACACCAGCTGCTGAGATGATCCAGAAAAGGCGGACAGCACAGGGTCCAGAGGGATCAACCCTGGGTGCAGGGTGGGGGAGGAAAGGCCGGGGCTCGGTGGGCGGGTAGAAGTGGATTGGGGGTGGGAGGGGTGGCCCTGCAGGAGCACGTCAGCGTGACACACGCACATCCAGTGGGGAGGTGGCGCAGGCCAGGGCTCGGCCCAGCCGTCAGCTTAAATAGGTTTAAAGCCCTGAATCTGAGAGGTCGCTGGCGGGGCTGGGGGTGTGCAGATGGAGAGGTGGTCCAGGAAGGGAGTCTGGGACTCCGATATTTGAAAGTCAAGACGACGGGGTGGAACCAGATGAGAAGGGGTGGCCAGCAAGCAGGAGGCTGAGGCGCACTCAGCCGTGAGGTGCGCTGTGGGCGGAGGACGAAAGACGGAGCCTTGAGCTGGTGGGCTTTACTCTGAGGACATGGAGTGCTGCCCAGGCCCACCTGTCTGAGGTCATCCTGGCCACAGTGTGGAGAATGGAAGGAAGAAACCAGGTGGCGGAGGCTGAGGTAGATCCTGGGAGGGAAGATGGAGGCTCAGTCCTGGCAGCAAGGAAGGAGGCCCTGCTGGGGGAGGAGGTGAGCAGAAGGGAGGACCCAGGTGCTGCGAGCTCCCCGGGGAGTCTGGAAGGATGGAGTCGCCCCTGGCAGAGGAGCAGGCAGTGGGTGAAGGGGGGGGTCATCTTTCCACTCATGACGTTGGAGACATTTACTAGACAGCCACGTGGAGGTGAGGCATGGACTATCAAGTGGGAAATTCCGGAGAAGGGACAGTTCAGGGATAATTTGGTAGACACAGCGCAGAGGCAGCTTCAGGCCGTGGTCCTGGGGAGCTGGCCCTGCCCCAGGAAAGGAGGAGCAGAGGGGTGGGGAAGGCTGGAGAGGAGGTGTCCTGGAGAAGGGGGTTCCCAGGACTGGCTGAGGAATGGCAGAGGGGACAAGCTGCCCTGATTCCACCCCTCGCCTGTCCTTCGCTCTGCCACACTCGCTGATCCCAGCAGCTCGGGGTTCCCTTGACCCGCTCACCCTCACACAGCCGGAGACCGTGACTGGGAGGACGGCCTCGGCCCTCGGGGTCACCCCAGGAGGAAGAATCAGGGTCCCTCCAGGCCCTGTGCTAGCCCTTTAATTTAGTTTGATTCTAATTCTTTAGAGACCAGCGATTTCCCTAGGTCAGGGGGCCGCTCCGTCGACGGAGGACAGGAGGAGCAGGGTGAGGGTGCGCACCTGGCCCGAGCGAGCACGGGCTCCAGTGGGCCTCCTCGAAGCAGAGGGATGGGCCACCAGCAGGGAGACCCGGGAGCATCCCGGTGCCTGCCTGGGACCCCCCTTCCCATATGCAGAGCAAAAAGGACCAGGGTGGCTTTGGAGTGACTGAGATCGCTGTCTCCAGGGTCCAACATGGCCCCTCCCAAAGGCCGAGGGACCACTCCAGCAGGGTGTGGAGATCTGCCTGAGCCAGTGTTGGCTGTGTCCCCAGGATCAGAGCAGGTGGCTGCTGGAAAACCAGGCCGAGGTGAGGATCTAGCATACCGGGAATCTCTCTGTGGGTACAACCGCCACGTGGCTGTGGATTTGCCATCGAGTGGTCTACGCTCAAGGACAATCAGGTTGTGCAGCGAGTCTCAGGGAGCCGGGCCACCCACAGTGCAGCCACGGCCTCTGTGAAGGTCGGGCCTCCTCTGCCTCTGTGGATGGATCAGCCTCCGTGGGTGGTGTCGGCCTCCATGGGTGGATTGGCCTCCGTGGATGGTATCGTCCTCCATAGGTAGATGGGCCTCTGTGGGTGGCGTTGGCCTCTGTGGGTGGTGTCGGCCTCTCCTCACTCTGCAGGGCTACCGATGTCTCAGGTGTCAGCTCCTGAAGGTGTTGCTGGGTGCGGGTCTGTGGGCCACCGTGCTCCAGCTCCAGGTGACTGCGCCCCACATGAGTTCCTAACCACAGGCAGTCAAGGTCCTGTCCATCCAGAGGCCCATGAGTGACCGTGGCAGTTTCGACCCCCGCTCAGCTGCTGCTGGTCCAGCCGGGGGCCCGCGGGGCTTCCTTCCCTGCCTCCTGTCTCTCCGGGAGCCAGAGGCTCCTGCTGCTCACAGCAGCTCCCTGGGGACTGCTCACTTTAAAACCAGCAGCAACATGGCCTCACCCCTGCCCAAGGGTGGGGGTGCTATGCCATCGAGGCTCCTGCTACACTGGAAGCTTCTGGTCACTGTCCCCTCAAGGCTCCTTGTCCTGAGGAAGTGGCTGCAAGCTGACAGACTTGGGGCACGGGCTCCTCCGCTCAGGGGGCTCGCCTGGCCTGGTTCTCTTGGCCAGGTCTAGGCCTCAGCCTCCAGGGTCAAATGAGTGAGTTCCTCGAACTCAGAAGACTGCAGTGATTTGTCCGAGGCTTGGGGGTCACCCCACTGTGGTGTCCCCAGAAGAACCCTGGGGTGGGAGCTGGGTATTGCTCCTCTGGGGAGAAAATCTTATTTTGCATTAAAAGCTAAATGAGGTCTCTGGCCTCTGATCCTGGACCTGATGTTAACTTCCAGTGCAGCAGGGGCCTCGGACAGGTAGTTAGCCTCTCTGAGTGGAGACGGGGGCCACCCTACCCACAGGTGGCTGGCAGGGTTCAGCACGGCCCTGCGGGAAGTGCTGAGTGTAGAGCCAGGTGCAGGCGACAGCTATGAAATGCCAGCCATGGCCTGCAAAGCCACGGGGGGCCCGAGGGGCGGGCACCAGCAGAGGAGGCCCCGTGGTCAACCTTGCCCTCCAGGGCAGCCTCGTGCGTGGGCCCTCGTTTTCCACGGAGTCCCTTGTCCTCTGCTGGCTGAGGGATGGGTGAGCTGGTGGCCTTCCCTGTAGGACAGAGGGCCACTTTGCGAGCAGGCCAGGGACCTCCAGATGCCACGGGCTGGTTGTGGGCTCTCCTTTCCCCAGGTAGGAGGCTTCAGAGGGGCGGGCTGCCTGGGCTCTCCGTCTGGGAGTGCCCTATAGATGCCAGCCTGTGGCCTTCCCAGGACAGGTTCATTCTTCCTCTCAGCAGATCAGCTGATGGCTCACTGCAGGCAAAATCCCTGGGCCCAGGGGGCAGCTCCTCCTGGCCTGACATTGCCATGACCTTGGAGAAACTGTTACAGGCGGGGACTTGATGGATGCAGGTGACTGCCTCTGAGAGCTGGGAGGAGGGATCCCACAGGAGCGTTCCTGGGACAGGCCCTGCCCTCCAGGTGTTCAAGTGGTGGGAGAGGAGCAGGGCAGGGAGGTGTCGATGGCAGGGCAGGGTGCGAGTGGGAGGCCTGGGCCCTGCCGCCCGTGAGCACGAGACTCAGGGCCTCAGCTTCTCCGATTCCAAACCAGAAGATGGCCACGGAGAGTCCCCGGCTCGGAGGCTGGCTGAGGGGCGCTGCAGAGGCTGTGTGTTCGGGAGGCTGTCAGCTGTCCAGAAGCCAGTGGCTCACCTGCCTGGACGCCTGGTTGAAGGTGGGAGCTGCCTGTGGGCCATGGTGCACCAGGAGACAGAAGCCAGGCAGAGGGGCTGCCCAGGACCACCTCCTGCCCCTCAGCACCCACACCCTGGCTCCCCTGATGCTCCCACGGGGCACCGCAGGACACACAGGGATGTGATGTCAGCAGACGCTGCCCAGAGAGCTGCCCCAATGGCCTGTGCCCCCCACTGCCCTGATGGGTGCAGCTGCTGAAGCTGCTCAGAGAAGGCTCAGGGACTCCACTCTCATCTGACGACGTTCTGAGCATCTGTGCTGAGCTGGACATGCTCAGTCCCTGTTCTAAGGGTCTCTGGCCCCTCATTCCCAGGCCTAGGTCAGGACTCTGATTTCTGATTTCGCTGAGCAACCTGCAGCCACCCATGGTTTACATGGGAGCCTAGAAGGGCCAGAAGACCACTGATGGCCTCCTGAGGGCAGGCAGGAAGGACAGACAGTTCCAGGTGTGGCCTAAGACTGCTGAGCCCTGTGGCCTGGATACCAGGCCTGCTTCTGACCTTCCTCCCATGGGACCCTGACCCACTCTGTTCACATCGGCACCTGTCAAAAACTCCTGGGTCCTCGGGGCACAGAACCCAGGCCCCACTGGCGGCCAGAGAAGCGGCCTGAGCGCAGTGGTATCGAGGCCAGAGGGGCTATGACCGGAGCTGGCCTTGGCCCTGCCTTCCTGGAGTCTGTCCTTGGGCCCTTCACCCCTGCAGGGGCCTCACTGCCCACATCCTCACCTGGGCTTTGACTCCTGTCTCAGGCTCCTGCATAAAACCAAGTCCTGCCTCACGGAGCTCGGGGCAGGGGTGTGGCGGGGACTCAGACCCTCCACTGCAGTGGACGAGTCACAGGCCTCAGCACAAGTCAGGGACAGACTTTATTTTTAAAACCAGAGGCCACCTTGCAGCCACCTCCCACCACCCACCCACACCCTGTAGCTGGGTGGGGAAGCAAGGCTGGCACAGGGGAGTGGGCCTCAAGCTCACGGCCATAGGCTGGCTTGGATGCGGTGCCCCCTCCCACCCCACAGCAGGGACTTTAGGCTCCAGGGTAAGCAGGAAGCAGCCCCACAGAGCAGCCCCTACTAGCCTCTCTGTGCATGGCAGATTGTACCCACAGCCCCCCAAGACAGGCCCCTGCCCCTGGACCCCAGCTGCTGCCAAAGGCTCTGCCTCTGATGGATGGCATCTGTGTCCTTTCCCAGCAGCAGAGCCCCCGAGTCAGCTTCCCTAGCCAACCTGCAGCTGACAGGTGCCTCGAGGTAATTAGGTAGGAGTGCACTATTGAAACCCAGTGCATGGGATCGAGCAGCAATGTCACCAAAATCCATTTCAGAAGAGTTTGCTCAGCCAATCTGTCTCCAGTTAATCAAATGGAGTTTAGCAACCATATAATAACTATCTCACCATGTGAAAAGCCTGCCCAGCTGGGCTGGGGGCACTTGGTTTAAAGTGCCACCAAAGCCCAGGAGATAACCAGTTGGGGACCGAGATACAGAACTGACAAAGCCTTGGAACTTCCACGCTCTCAGACAGGTGCCCTTGTCTAGCAGCAGTGTCTGGACAGGTAACGCAGAAATAAAGTTGGCAGAAATGCAAGGATGTCTTTTGAGAAAACTAAGTGACTCCATTGCTAGGGTGTCAGGGGCTTCCTTGGACTCGTGAAGACCGGAGGCCAACACAACCTCCTCAGCTCGTCAGAGTCTGGACCTGGGGCGCCTCTGCTGCTGGATGCCCCGAGCATTGCTCTGTGCCCCTGGGCCTCTACAGACTCCTCCTGCCACACCCTGCCATGACCCTTCCCATCCTGTGGGTCCTGAGCAGTCTGGAGAGTGGAGGAGAGCTTCACTCACCCAGGGTAGGAGCAGCCCCAGGAGCCCCGCAGCTGCAGGAGCAGCAGCTCTGCCATTAGGGGGCACCCTCGTTCCTTGCAGTTTGCCCTCTGTCCTGTCTCTGGCTTGGTCTCCCACCGCAGTTCCAGGCTCTGCAGAGGTAAGGAGTTCGAATTCACCATCACAGTGGCAAAGTCCCCAGGTTCCCAGCTATGTATAGAATGATACTCCCAACTGTCCCCAGCTGTGCAGAAGCTGTCCCCAGCCGGCACCTGTTTCTCATTCAACGCTGAGCTACGCTTGCTCTGCCTCCAGGACATGGGGTCTGTGTCAACCTCGAATTCATGGGAGCCTCCTATCCACCCAGTGTGGTGCGTCCCCATTTACAGATGAGGAAACCGAGGCCTGGCAGAAATAACTCCACGTTCAAAGCTCGCTGTGAGATGCCAGCCTTTGGGGCTGGCTTTGCGGACCTCTGGCCTGGTCCTCTATGACTCAGAAGAGGGTGTGTGCCAATGCAGGAGCTTCAGAGAGGAGAGGCATTCTGGGGGCCTAGCAGGTGAGGGAACACGGGGACCCAGAACTCCTCAGCCCCAGAGACCAGCCTCCAGCTGTCATCTTCCCCTGCCACGAGATGAGATGTAAAGCTTAACACCTCCCCTCCTCGCGATCTTTTCACTTCAGCTCAACTGTAAAGTAATAGATAGCTTACTGTTACACTAAAAGGACCTTTATTTTATGCTGATCATTAATGGGGAGGCTTCACCCTCCAGATTAGTTCTATTAGAGATCTGAAATTGCTGATATCAATTTCCTTGTTCTGCAGAGACTTTCTCAAAATGCCTTATAAATTGTTTTCCAGCTGCCCCAGGGGAAAGGAGGCTGGCTCTCCCCTGTAGGAAGGGCCCCAACACTTGGCTTCCTTCAGGGGACCTCAGCAAGACCCCCAAGGAGCCAAGGAGAGGGGTGTGACATTGAGCCTGCAGCCCAAGCTGTGAAGGGGTGCCTGGAAATCCTGCATCGGCGCCATCTCCACCCACCAGGTGATGTGGAGCAGCAAGCCCCGTACCCCAGGCTCTACCTTCAGCTGTGTGCTGACAAAGGCCACACTTACAGGGAGGCCTGTGAGAAGGGAAGTCTCTGCCTTGGGCCTCACCATCTTCTCTGGGACACCCCATGGTCACCAATGCCAAGGGACGTCAAAAGCCAGTGTCTAGGTCATGTAGCATCATACAAAATGGGGTAAGAGGTGTGTGTTGGCAGGCCCAGTGGGAGGCTGAGATCCCGTAGGAAAAGCCAGGGAGAAGGATGGGTCTCGGGGTGGGGTGTGGAGAGGGGCCCAGGAGCGGCCTACCCACGGGTCATGGGCCACAGCTGGACATGGTGCAGGTGGGAGCAGGGAGCAGGAAGAGTCAAGCAGAAGACCAAACCAAGACAAGGTAACAAATGAGGCAAAAAAGGTACTTGGTGATGTTCAAAAGTGCAGTTCCCAAGGAATTAACTAAGGGGATAGATTTCTTTGTAAAATCCCAGCAATTCTCAGAAAGCAGAAGTTAAAGAAAACACAAGGAAAAATAGAAACACACTAATAACAGGAGACTATAAACCACTCTCTCAATCCATGATAGATAAACAAAAAACGTAAGGATAAAGAAGAACTAACAAGCTAAGTTCTAACTAGTGAACAGAAAAATCACAAATGCACTTACTTTCTGACCAGCAAGCCCATGGCTGGACTCTACCCCACAGATGTACCTGCACCAGTACAAAGTGCTGGATGCCCAGAACTCCTCCCCAGAGTAGTATTTGTCATAGGAAAATATTAGAAGCAACAATAAATCACGAGTCATCCACACAATGGAACATCATGTTGTATTAGAATAAACGAGGGGAGAGGAAGGGACATTCTCTCTAACTGTGGACAACATTTTCTGGGATAGATCATTAACGACAAAAGAAAATTTGTTAAGTCTGAATGAATGGGCACCAAGTGTAAGAAAGCCGTCAGTAGAACAGAGATTTGTATTTGCACAAAGAAACATTTGAATAATACAAAAGAAATTAATACAGGGCTCCATGCATTCTTCTTCTTATTAGAATGTCATTTTGAGTTTTAAACTTGAGCTTTAAATTAAAGTTTTAAACCATATGAGTACATTAACCTGGTGGGCAGGATAATGGCCATCCAACAATGACTATGACCTAGTCTTTGGAATCCACGAATACCTCACCTTTCGTGGCAGAAGGGACTGCAGTTGTAACGGAGCTGGCACCTGGAGATGGGAGGTTGCCCGGGTATCCAGGGCCCACTGTGAGGACGTGCCCTGCTGTAAGAGGCCACCCTTTGGCTGTTCTCAGAGGGACCCCAGGCTGCTGGCTTTGAAGATGGAGGGAGAGGCCGAGGGCCACAGGATGCAGCGGCCTCTACAGTTTGGAAAAGGGAAGGAAACGGATCCTGCCCTGTCCCCCAGAAGAAGCCAGCCCTGTGACACCTTGATTTTAACCCAGTGAGACTCACGTGGAACTTCTGACCCCCAGAACTGAGAGATGATAGATTTTTGTCATTTTAAACCACTGAGTTCTTAGTAATTTTTTACAGGAAACACAGAAGACTAATATGAAAACTTTTAAAAAATCGCATTGAAAGCTTGCCCCACTGGTCCAATATGGACTTTGCTGATGGCAAGAGAGCCCAGAATCGAGGCTGAGCATGTGTACAACTTGGGGCTCAATTTTGCTGTCCCCACACAAGGACCAGGTCAAGAGTGAGGGTCCCATGCTGGAGCCGGGAGCTGCTCTGGGTGGGAGTTCATAGTCCTTGACACTGTCCTGTCCTTAAAGCACAGGACCTCTTGGTAAGAGGGCCAGGGTGAACCGAGGGCTGTGAACCTGATGACTTCCGTCTCGGGCAGCCTGTGACCCTGGGCAGCCGCCCTGGCTTGGAGGCCAGCTCTCCTTGGCTAACATGAGGGGCTGGCCAGAGGACTCAAGTGAGAAAGCTTTGCGGTCACAACTCAGAGGTCAAACCCCATCTGGGTGACCTCTTGACTTCAGGGTCCTCACCTGTGAAAGGTGAGTAACTCTCTACCTGTCTGTAAATAGTGTCCTTCCCTAGTCCCTCTGCATTGCTCTTGGCAGCAGAGACCTTGGAGAAGTTTCCCCTCTGCCCATTCTCTCACTTAGAAGATGAAGAACCTTAGTGCACCCCCTGGGGGACTGTGGTGGGGAGTGGGGAGAGCTTCCGCAGGGTGGGGCACGGGTGGCCTGCCATCTCTGTCTCTCGCTAACTTCTTCCTGTGGAAAATCAGCAGGCGGGATGATTGTCCTAGTTGGCAGTGCTGACCTGCAGCCATGTCCTTGACCTTGAAGGGCATACCACCAGAATTCATGGGTTTGCCCTGCAATGCCAACCGCTCCCCCCCTCCCCCCGCTGTTTCTCACCCCAGCCTTGCATTGTCCCCCTGAGGTCCCCCAGCACCTGGTCAGCTCCTATGCAGCCTTGAAGACCTAGGTCACCTCCTCCAGGAAGCCTCCGTGGCTCTCTCCTGGCTCACACTGCACCACACACTCCTGGGGAGACCTTCCTTGCTGGACTTAGCCACTCAGTGCCATTTTTATCTTGGGGTCTGCCTCCCTCAGCAGGCTGTGAGCTCCTCGGGGGTTCAAATGATTGCCCTTCACCTCAGTGGCAGAGCCGCACACGGGCAGTCGTTCGTTCATTGGTTGGCCAGTTACTCTCCGAGCACTCACTCTGTGCTGGGGCTAATTTGTGAATGGAAGAAGAATGAACAGGGGTGGATGCCAGTTCTGGCAAACGCTCTGACCTTCCCTCCCGGCAGGGTCTGGGCAGGGAGGCTTCTGGGAGCAGGACCACTCTGGAGGTTCACGGGATGTGTTCTGACTTGACTTCCCTTCCGGGTTTGAGAATGGTGCCTGCCCCAGCTCTCCACCAGTTCTGCTCACCGCCTCTCCTTACAAAGCCCCTGCTCGCCTCACCTGCTGTGTTCACTGTCAACCAGACAGAAGCCCCCCCCCCACCTCCATAAACCCAGAGCTGGCAGGGGAGGCCAAGCTCAAGAACCCAGGAGACCGGGCCTCGCCCAGTGTTGTCTAAGTCCCCACCAGGGCATCAGGTGGGCCCTGGGGCCCCTGCAGGAAGGAGCTGGAGTCCCTCCTCATGCCTGCGGTTTGGGGGATGGGCAGACAACCACCCCCCTGTAAGGACAGAGAGCTGCCTGTCCCTGCCCAGGGAGACTGACAGGTGCCAGATGGCTGTGCAGCAGGCGGGGGAGGACGGAAGGCTAGAGCTGGTCTCCCAGGCAGGCAGGGGAGGAGGAGAGGGGGGAAGGTGCCCTGGGGCTGGTGGCAGGAAAAACTAGGGAAGCCTGGGGTCTGCCCAGGCTCCTGAGGGTGGTGTGGGCAAAGCAGCTGCAGCCTGGCCCCTTCGCCCACCACCTGCAGCCGCTCCCCTAACAGGCAAATGACAATAGCCCTGCAGTAGGACAAAAAGCAGCCACTGGTCTCCATGCACCAAGCTGTTCCAGGCAGAGCACTGCGGCCCTGGCTGCCTTAGTCACCGTCTTCAGCGGTCCTGGGAGGGGAGAGAGCAGGAGGTCCCATCCTGCACCCTTCTTCTACGGAGAGGAGAACCACAGCAAGAGGCTGGTGACTCACTCTGCCAAGGTGACTCATTACCATCAGGGACATCGCGGGGACCATAGCCCAGTAACCCAGTTCCCAGACCTCACTTCTGCAGCCAAGGACACAGCCTGGGGTGGGGGTGGAGGAGGGAGCTGGCGCCAAGAGACCTGAGCTCAGGTCAATAACAACAACTGCAAAAATCAATTGCATTTCTATATAAGAGCAACATACAATTGGAAATTGGAAAAAGCTGTATCATTTACAATAGCAACAAAAATACAAAATACATCTAACAAAATGCGTGTGAGATCTGTGTGCTGAAAACTACAAAGCATGAGGAAAGAAATCAAAGACCTAAATAAATTGAGACACATGGTACGTCGACGAATCAGAAGGTGCAGTAGTGATGGGATGTCACCCGCCCTGAACTGGCCTGCAGACCCAATTGCTGTTCCAAGCAGAGCACATCAAGACTTTCTTGGCTCTTGTAGAAATCAACTAACTAATTGCAAAATTAATATGGAAAGGGGCTGGAGTGGAGCTCAGTGGCAGAGCCTGACCGAGCATGTGCAAGGTCCTGGTTACGTCCCCAGCACATGGAGGGGCTTGGGGGGAACTGCATGGAAAGGCAACGAAGGTAGTATTGCAAAATAATTTTGAGAAAGAACAAAGTTGGAAGCCTCACACCCACTGATTTCAAGACTTACTCCAAAGCTGTAGCCATTGGCACACACGGGGTTGGCAAAGGGTGGGTATCAGCAAGAGGGAGTCTTCTGACTTTAGAATAGATAGTCGATTGGCTTCAGCAAAAGTGCAGAGCCAGTTGGTGGCAAACTGAGACGTCCACGTGTGGAGAGAACCCTCAGTCCATACCTCACATCACATGCGGATGTCAATGCAAAATAGATCACAGGGACAATGTAACGTTTAAAACTGCAAAATCAGAATAAAAGCACGGGAGCTCTTTGTGATCCTGAGTTAGGCAAAGATTGCTCAGCTTCGTATGATACCAAAAGCACAATCGTAAAAAGAATATATTGATCAATTTGACATCATTAAAATTAAGAACATGGAGCCTTTGAAAAACACACTTAAGACAATAAAAATGGGAGTCAGGTGAGCAGTGACAGACTTGGGGCGAAGACATGCAACTGTCATACACGAAGACGAACCTTTCCCCGGAAAACATGTCAATAACAAAAAAACAACCCAAGAAAATCAGGTCTGGAGTTAGACACCCCTCCCTCAAGTAGAGATGCAGAAGCTACTGGAGACAGCATTTGTCCTTAGGGAAATGCGAATGAAGACCTCAGTGAAATACTCCTATGTGCCTATTACCGTAGCATTAAAAAAACAGCAATACTGATTCCTGCAAGGGTGTGGGCAAGGAGAACTCAGTGGCTGGAGGTGTGAAATGGGACAGGTCCTTTGGAACAACTTACTTACCATGGGACCTGGCAATTTCTCTCCTAGGTGTTTCCCCAAGAGATAAAAGCGAATGATCACACAGACGTTTATCATCCTTCACGTGTGAAAGCCCTGAGCTGGAAATAGCCAGATGTCCTTCAATAGGTGAGTGGCCAAGCAGACTGCATCAGGCCCATGAATGCAACGCCATTGACCAGGAAAGGGAGCAAGGGACACTGCGCAGATGAATCCCAAATGCCTCGGAACTGAGGACACGGCAGCCACGCGCATGACTTGCCAAGCCACGCTCCCTGGGAGAAGCCAGACCAAAGGCTATGCTCTGAGTCCATCTGCACAGCCATGGGGCTGGACAGGGGAGGGGCATGGGAGGGCCTGGCTGACCACAGTGTTGGGAATTTTCAAACTAACCGACTGAGGCTATGATGTCATGACCCAGCCACCCAGGTGGGAGGTTTTACCAAATAAATAATAAATATTCCTCCAGAGCTGCTGGGGGCCAAGGCTTCCCAGCCTCGTGACCTGGCCACACGGCCTAGTCCCTCTGCAAGGTAGTTTCCAACCCTGTAAGAAGGGGATGGCAGTAATTCTCCAGGCTCTGAGGGATCAACTGAGGTACAGCGCCTACCCTGTGGCAAGGTCCCGGGGGCGGAGCCTGCACACAGACTCTGACAGCCGACCCCAGCCCAGGGAGCCAGCAGGAGGTGCCACCCACTCCTCGGAAAGGCCAGACAGGCCAGGCCCACATGCTGGGCTGGGCAGGGAGGTCCAGCGGCAGCACCAGGGGGCTTGGTGGCAGAGCTGGCAGAGCCCTCAAGGGCAGCACTTGACCCACAGGTTGCAGGCCTCTGGCCTCCTGGGGACGTGCCTCTCTAGGGGAGCGGGTCTCTCTGCACCCCTCCCGCTCTCTTCCTGGCTGCCCACCAGAGGGTGGCCCCTGGCAGGATCTTGTCAGATTGGGTGTCTGAACACAGCCCTTCTGTCACTGCCACTGATTGCTTCCCCATTTCATGAGGAGGAAACTGAGGCCTCAAGAGGAGACTCCGGCCGGGGGTGAGGCCTGGCCATTCTCTCGTTCCAGCCCTCACAGCAAGTCCTGTGGACTGTGGGGGGGGGGGCAGGCCAGGGAGGCCATCCATCACACAGGTCCAGATGGAGCTCCCCAGGGAAACTGGTCTGGAGCCCAGAGCCAGGGTGCCCATCTGCAATGAGCCTGGGACAGCAGGCCCCTGAGCTGGGCCAGATGCTTGGAAGAAGGGGCACTTGCAGCGGGTTGTCATCCTCTGGCTCTGACCCTGAGGCCTGGCCTCCCACTGCTTGAGAGCTGGAAGTCTGGAAGCTGCCGGAGGCTCAGGTGGCAACAGAGTCCCTCCAGGGTCTTCTGAGTGCATGTGAGGTTGTGGCTGGACAGGAGTGGGCAGGGCCAGCCTGCAGCGTCCCCAGAGCTCTTGGCTCTGCTGCAGCCCTTGGCTCCTGCCAGAGCCACCCCACAGGTGAGGTTGAGTCACTGATTCATGACTGCAGCCCAGGCAACAGACAGGCCGCAGGAGCTCTTAACGCCCCACTTAGACCGTCACTGGTGACCAACAGAGTCCCCCTGCTAAACTAGGGGCCTGGACCTGGACAGAAATCCTCCCTCCAGCCCTTGTCCCCAACTGCAGCCTCCACTGACCTTGCTGGACCACCCCAGTCTGTGCTGGCCATCTTGTCTTCTCCAAAGCTTGGGGGACTCCAAGGTTCTCCCTCCTTAGTCCCTTCCACCCTTCCAGGGCCGTCCCCTGCCCCTGCAGGGACCCTGTGCTCACTGTCCTCTCCCATCTAGACCACTAAGGGCTTTGGTCACCTTTCAGAACAACTGGCCCTTCCACCCTGGCGTGCAGCCCCCAGCAGGGCAAGTGAGGTGAACCACCTACCCCCAGATGACCCATGTGCCTCACAGGAGCCTGGCTCAGCCTCGTGGCCACCAACATTTGTTTCTAAGGGACTGGTCAAGGTCAGATCTGCAGAGCAGGGTCCACCTGGGCCAGATTGCTGGGGTAGAGCCACACACCTGCCCTCCTGCTAGGCCCAGGCCAGGGGCCATCTGTGTGGCCAACTCCCCAGATGAGTTAGGGACAGGGCTCTTCACTAGCAGCACTAAAAGGCATGCTGGCAACTGCACAAGCATTTCCAGGACCGCCGAGGCCTGAGGTGCCCAGAGGCTGGAGCCCTGGTGGACAGGGCAGAGTGCAGGGAGGAGGCTCCAGCACAGCCCAGGGCAGGGAGTGCAAGGGAGGGAGCGGGGGCACCTGGCTAGAGGAGGGATGGCTCTGGGGTGAGTGCTGGAAGGTCATCCACCGTGGGCTTGCTCTGTCTGCTCCAGGCCAATCAGAGTCGGAGTTGGGCCGCATGGCCAGTCTCCCTCGGCCTCCTTCAGCCTCCCTCACTGTCCCCCGCCCCCATGCAGCCCGCGTGGGGCTGTGGGGCTCTGTGGGTGGGTGCTACCCCAGGGCAAGTTGTGTCTTGGCCCCATCCAGCTCAGTCTGGCAGGGAGACCAGCCAGGTGGACAGCAGCAGCCCGACAGAGGGCTCCGGGCCTGAGGCCCTCTCTGCTCAGTCCTGGCTCTGTTGTGGCCTAGGGACAGGCCTCTCTGGGTAAGCGCTGGGAGCTGGCACTGGGGAGAGAGACAGCAGCTCCATCTGACTCTCAGTCCTAACAGGGTAAGAGCCCGGGGGGAGTCAGTGGGGCAGAAGTTCTCTGGCTATTCCGCCAGGCTCTTGGCGGGGTCCCCCGGAGTTCTCTCTGTGCCTCCCAAGGCCAGGACATTCACCAGGACCCCGAGGGCAGGGCTCCTTGCTGGCCATCTCCCCTCTAGCTTCCTGACACCAGGCCTCCCTGATACAGCCTCTGGGAAATGAGGGGCGCTACCCATGGTGCTCATGGTCATCAGGAAGCAGCGAGGAATGAGTTAGATCAGGTCTCTTGGGCACCAGCCAGGCACACCTGGAGGCAGGTGCATGGATGGAGACATTCCTTTTGTCTGGCTCAGTGGGGACACAGGCATCCTCCATGCCTCTGCCTGCAGCACAGTGGCCCAGCCTGGGCCCTGGGAGCAGCACCGAGGAGCGGGCACACGGGCGGTCCTGCTATGTAGGCTCACGGCGACCTGACGCAAGAGACATGGCGCGTCTACTACAGCTCAGCGATTCTTAGGCATCATTGCACTTATACTTTACAATGACTCCATGGAAAAGGGACTACTGTCCCCATTTTCAGATGGAAAAAATAAAAAAGATCCTTAGAGTGGCAATTTGCCCAAGGCTAGTGAAGGGACTTGAGCCGGAGCCCCTCCAAGATCAATAAGTCACAGAGAGGGACAGGCCCATCTCCCCGCCTGGACTGGCCGTGGATGCGGTAGGCCACGTGGGAGGGGAGATGGGTGTGCTCCTGGAAGGCCTCCCCAGGACCTGGCTCCAACAACAGGAAGGACTTCCAGGGCATTAGCTGCAAAATAGCCCAGTGACGGGCGGGAGGGGCGACGCAAGCAGAGACCAGTCGTGTCACGGGCGCGTGGCAAGAAGACAGATCCCCCTGGAAATTCCTTCTGACCAGACTCTGCCAGCATCAGAGCATTTTTCATCCCAAGATTAAGCAAAACTGTTTTCCGTCATAACCCCCTACCGTCTGTGTCCAGTCCCCAGCATCAGTTTTACACCATGCGCATTTAGACATCTCTTTCTCAGCTTTCCCTCTCTGCGATCTCTCCAGTGGAAGCTCGTCTGCCTCCAGCTGAAGAAGAGGAGACACGGATGCTCAGGAAGTCGGCAAGAAGGGGGGCCCGGGCTGGACGTGGCAGGGTCAGGGCTGGGCAGCTGGGACTTGCTGCTGGCCGGGGAGCTGAGTCATGGAGCGCAGAGACTCCACAGCCTGGCCTGGGCAGAAATGGCAGCAGCTGGCAGAGGAGACCTGGAGGCTCTTGTTAAGGACTGGGCCTGGACGGGGAGGGCCCGGAGACACCAGGGTGGGCACCCGTGAGCCACGACGTGGAGCGGGAGAAGCCAGGTGCTCAAGGGGAGTCTGGGCGTGCTGGGGGCGGGGCCAGCACACACAGGCCAAGGGGCCCAGCCTGCTGACTGTGAAAGGGAAGCTTCCGTGGATGGAAGTCTTGGGAATGGACAAACCCACACAGGGCCAGGGGCCCAGAGAGACCAGGAAGAGAGGAGGCCAAGGGGGCATCCTGGAAGCCCGACCTTCAGGAGAGCCAGGGAAGAGAATTCTGACTAAACGGTCAGCAAGGTCCGACGAACCCGAGACGCACCCTCATGGAAACCCTGGCAACACAAGACTCCCGGGCACGGGGAGGGTGTGTGGGGCGGTGCAGGTGTACCCTCAGGGAGATGTGTCACAGGGGCGAGGTGCTCTAGGGTGCAGGGACTTCTCTGTGCGGCTGCGAGGGGTAGGAAGGAGCAAATTACCTGCAAAGTATCTTTAATGCCTTTGCCCTGTTCAGTGTGACTCTGAAGGTCCCCAGGCTCCGTGTTGGAACCCGTTCCCAGGGCAGTGGTGGTCAGAGGCGGGCTTCTGGGAAGTGGCTGCATCCTGAGGGCTCTGGCCTCTTCCATGGACTTGTGCACTGGTGGGCTCACGATTGAATGAACTACTGGGACTGTAGGGAGTAGGGCCCAGCGGGAGGGAGAGGCCTATCTCTTGCCTCCTGCCCCCTCCTAGCGCGTGCGCTCTCTGTCTCTCTCTGTCTCTCTCTCTCTCTCTCTCTCTCCCTCTCTCTCTCTGCTTCCCAGCCACCATGAAGGACACGGCATCCTCCCACACACTCCTGCCACCGTGACAGCCTGCCTCACCTCTGGCCCAAAGCAATGGGACCAGCCAACTCTGGACTGAAACCATGAGCCAAAAATACATCTTTCCTCCTTTAAATTGATTTTCTCAGGTATTTCGTCACCGCGATGGAGAGCTGACTAGCACAATCCCATCGACTTCCTGACTCTGAAGGAGGGACATTGCCACTCCTGTTTTACAAACGAGGTGATGGAGGCTGTGAGACTGAGTTACTCGCTGCAGGTCACTCAGCTGAGCCTCCAGTGACAATTGTCCACTGCCACAGTGTAGGCTCTTCTGAGAAGGAAGGTGGCTCCTCTGAGTGAGAGGGAGTCTTGGAGGTTTTAGAAGGATCGAGGAGGCCAAGAACACTTCCCAAAAGGAAGGGGTCTTAGGGCTCGAGACCAGGAGATGCAGCACCCAGCAGAGCTCAGCCCCCAGGGCAACTGGATGGCGGGCTGGAGCCCCTCGGCCAGGCTGACCCCCCAGCTCCCGCCAGCCTCAGGAGGGTGCTGTAGGAGCTGCAGGCTCCCAGAGGCACCACCCACCTGTGACAAGGTCTCCAGGACATTGCACCCCTCTCGGTGTGGGGTAGATGGGTAGATGGCAGTGGCTGCAGATGACGTTGGGGGCCTGCTGGGACGTCACTCAGGATGGTTTGCTCAGCTCTGCATTTGGGGCCTGTGACTTCAACACAAAGACCTGTCCTTGACGCAAATTCCTGGCAAACTGGTCCCTGAGGAAAGACAGCTCAGAGGCGTCTTTTCTGACAGCAGATCATCTTCCGCTGGGTTGTGGCCACACCCGCCCCCAGGGCGGCACAGTGTCTCCACCTGAGTGGTCACTGTGAAGGTGCCTTTCCCCAGGGGCTGGGCTCAGGGCCTTAACTCCTGGGGAGTGGAGGAACCAGAGGCCGACGGGGTGGCCAGCAGGGTGGAGCCAGAGCTGAGCTTTGGGGGGAAGAGATGGAGAGGTCAGCCCCAAGGTCTCTGGAAACCAGGCCGGCACTCTGGGGAGACGTCTCTAAGAGGCCTGGGGCCGACTGGGCCTCAGCCCATTTTGGGTCTGGTATGTGCCATTCTGTCTGGTGTGGCTCCCACTGGCTCTCTTGGGATGTGTCACGGCCTCTCAGGGCCCTTCCCAGCCTGTCTGGCTCCCCTGAGTGTAAGTACTGGCCTGTGAGCAGGCAATTTAGATGCCCAAACATCCTTACAGAGATGTTATTCAAACAGCAAAGCTGAGATAAACACATTCAAGTTGAAACGTGGACCGCCCACGGCCATAGTCTACGCAGCTTTATTTGTTCTGGAAATACTGCTTGCTGCTGTCTACAAAAGCCAAGTGTCCTGTTAATAGCAAACACACAAGAGGGGTGGGGCAGCAGGAGGGGGTGGGGCATTGCCTCCTCAGGAGTCTCCTCTGGGGAGCTCACAGCCGGAAAGCAGGGCTGAGCCCGGACTCTCTCCTGCCCGGCCCCAGAGGAGGTCACATGTGTTCCTGGGGTCCTCCCACCTTTGCCAACTCAGGGTCCTCACCAGAGGCTGGTCCCCAAAGCTGCAGACCTGCCCCTTGTGATTGACAAACATGCCGTGCACCTGTCGTATGCTGCAGTGATTCACAGAATTTTATGGTCTGTGATTTAGCACACCTAGACTCGACCATCTCCATTCTAATTAAATTAGCAAAAAATTAAGAATGACAAAATGGCAAAGATGTACTGATTCATCGGATGTGTGCCCTTGCCGCTTAGATGGGCACCAACTTCTTGCAACTTCCCGTGAAGTAAAGGGAAACATTAGGCATTTGGCCTACTTGTCACAAGATGAGTAGTGGGTTCTGCAAGGCCACTGGGCAACCTCTGGAAGAAGCCATGCTCGGGAGCAGAGCTTTCAGACTGGACCCAGCACCCGCTTCCACTGGGTGGGGGAGAAGCCCCCACTGCAGAAAAGCCCCCCCCCCACAGGCTTTCTGGAAAGGAAGCCCCATTCCTCATCCCTGCTCTCCATCCCAGATTGCCTGGTGTGGGGAGTGGGGTGACGCCCAGCCCAGCCCTGCTTCTGTGGGGAGGGAGGCCTGTGCCCTCCTCTGCAGCCCGACCCTCTGTGCTGCTCCACTGCATTTAAACAGCCCTGGGGTCACCTTTGGCTTCTCTGCTTCCCTATACGGGAAGAATGATGTGCTCTCTTTTCCCCTCTGCACAGCCAGCTCTGAGGGTGGGGGTGTGTGCATGGTGGGAAATAATAATCCTCTATAATCCTCCTCCTCCTCTCATCCTCTTCCATCTTGTCACCAACATCAATGTCACCATCAGCACCATCACAATCTCTGTCACCATCATCATCATCACCATCACCATCACCATCACCATCACCATCACCTCCATCATAACCACCACCATCAGCACCACCACCACCATCACCACCACCATCACCATCACTATCACCACCACCATCACCATCATCATCATCATCATCATCACCATCATCATCACCATCACCACCACCATCACCATCACCATCACCATCACC
Source organism: Marmota marmota marmota (assembly GCF_001458135.2). NCBI lineage: Eukaryota > Metazoa > Chordata > Mammalia > Rodentia > Sciuridae > Marmota > Marmota marmota. Next base: position 4,091,021 of record NW_026000102.1, read on the forward strand.
ATCACCACCATCACATCACCATCATCACCATCACCACAATCATCACCATCACCATCACCACCACCATCATCACCACCATCACCATCATCACCACCTCCATCATCACCACCACCATCACCATCACCATCATCACCACCATCATCATCATCATCACCATCACCATCATCACCACCTCCATCATCACCACCACCAACACCACCACCACCACCATCACCATCATCATCATCATCACCATCACCACCATCATCTCCATCACTATCATCACCATCATCACCACCACCAACACCACCACCACCATCACCATCATCACCATCACCATCCTCAGCAGTCTTACACAGGGCTTACTCTGTGCCATATGTGGTAACTAATTTTAATCTTCTCAACCATTCCATAATCTTCTCAACATTCCTATCCTCATTTTACAGATGGGAAGACCGAGGCACATAGAAGCTAGCCTAACTGGTCCAAGATTTGTTACTGGGCAGACAGACCCAGGACTGTGTCCAGTGTGACTCCCCGTGGCTCCTGAGTGTGTTCTAGATCGCCACACCACACGTGTGCTAGGGAGAATGTGTAAGTGTGAAGAAGATGTCTGAGTTTAATGAGGGTGGTGGGCGTCGGGAGCCTTCTGGAACCGGGACGTTTCCTACCATCTGGCGAAACTCTGAGTGGGATGACGATGCAGGAGTCCTGCGGGGCTGGGACCCACACTCTCCTGCACCATGTTGTTTCAGCCGTGCCATCTGTGCCATCCACAATAGACACCTCGTCTGTGACCGGGTGGCTGTGTTGCTTCTCCTCTTTGGGACGCCAAGCTCCGAGCATGCACGTTGTCAGCCAGCTCCCCTCACTCCACTCCCAGTGCTCCACCCAGGGCTGGGCCCTCAGGGACTCGCAGGAAACAGACTCTGGCTGAATAAATAAGTGCACTCATAGCCAAAAGGGAAGGTTTTCCCCAAATTTCTTAGAGTCTGCCTTGGGAAGCTATAGGAATATCTGTCTATCTGTCTGTCTGTCTGTCCATCCATCCCTCTACCCATGAAGACTAATAAATCACTGCAACAAAAAGGAGTGGCCTTGCGGCTTCCTGCCAAGTGTTCTTTCACTCTTCCCACCTGCAGGGTGTATCAACAAGCAGGGCATGCGGGCACCCAGGGCGCACCAGAGGCTGCGGGCGTGGGTGTGGGGCTTGAATTCAAGTAGCCATCTTGTGCTATGAGGACAGAGGTGCGGCATTGTGGGAAGCTGGTCTCTGATGATGTGCCATATCGGCTCTGGATTTTCTAGCCAATCTTTTCCAAGGCAGAGGAATCAACCTATTCTATTTAAGCCATTACTATTGTGTTTTTTTCCTACTTGCAGTTAAATCTATCCTAACTAGTACGGATTGCCTGACTCCAGAGCGCCTTTACCTAACCACTTTCTTTAGGAAGTAGATCAGAGATCATCTCTGTCATCCTTGGATCCTAGGGTACAGTGTGGAAGGTCTCAGCACAGCGTCTGGCCTGGTGAGTGCTCAATACCCGCTAGTTAGCAGTGTTTCCAGGGCTCTGTGGCTGCTGCCACTTGCCAGCACGTACGAACCCCAACAGGGAGCTCAGCAGCCCAGAGTGACCAGGTTGGCAGGTGGGCTGGGCAGGATGGCTTCACAGAGTCTGGGGGGCGCAGCCCTGGATGCCTGCATGCAGACGTATCGGAGCCCTGCAGACGGAGCCTGCTCCTGGTGCGAGTCTCACTGGGGCGCAACCGCGCTAGGCTCCACAGAGGAGCCCTGTGGAAGGGCCGCTGGTGGGGGTGTGAAATCTGATCTGCGGGGGCTGCCTTCTCAAGGGTGCCCATGGAGAGACCCACGCCAACAGACAGTCGCTTCTGAACTTGCATGAAAACTAACCCAACAGTCTCCCGGGAAACCCTTTCCAAAGAGCCAGATTTGCATATAAATAATAGACATGTCAAAACATATGATGTCTGGATTTGGTATTCACCGGAAGAGTTGAGAATGCACAATTTGTAATAATTTCCTCAAATTCTAGAGACGGTCTCACAGACCCTGTCTCCAGCGCTGGTGTTGGGCAATTAATTAAATTGCTATTATACTTCCCAAAGTGAGGACTGCTGGGTAGGAACTGCCCTTCCATGCAGCTCACCAGTCCTCTCTCTGCTGGCCACGGCCTCGTCAAGTTTTCTCCGCGAGGCACGAGGCAGATGTGCACAGACAGGCTTTCTTGGAGCCCTGACATGTGTGGTTTGCAAAATGAAAACACAGGAAGCATTTCCAGCAGGAGGTGAGAGAGGCCATCAGGAGGCCCGAGGCATCAAGGCCGGGCTTCAGAAGCCCACCGTGTGAGCTGGCTCCTGGTCAAGCTGCCTGGTCTTCCAGGGCCCCTGCTCCTGAGAGGCTCAGGGGAGCGGCCCAGCAGGCGGGCAGAGCCCAGCAGGAGGAGGGCCGCAGGAGACAGAGTGCTTTGTTATAGGCTCCGGGGCACCAAGGCCAGCAGCCTCTTCTGTCAGCAGCTAGAAATATGTGACATTGGTGTTTTGTCCAGCTCCCGGACTTGAATGACATCATCACAGAAGAAACTTCCCGAAGGGAATGAATCTCTGTAGATAATGATCCCTCACAATGGATTTCAAATTGTAATAAAAATGTAACTTGAATGTTAAAGGTGAATTTCAATTAAGGATTTCATCGCATATTTTGCTCCAGACCACGGTACAAAAAGAAAAAAGAAGAAGAAGAAGAAGAAGTATTTCACTGCCAATAGCAAGTCTCCTGCGATATCTCTTTGAAAACCAACTATTTTTGAAAGCCAAGTTAGAAAAACACACGCGCTCCAGGGTATAAAGAAAGCGGCATTGTGTGTAAAATGTGATGCTGAGGGGGAGATCTTAGTATACTGACATTATAAAAAACTGGGTAGCGGTGGGAAATAATATTTTTACAAAGGTGGCAACATAAATGCCAAGCTTGCAGGCAAATTTATAGACCCCCACCCCCGCAGGGGTGGGGGGCCCCTCTGCGGGGAGGCAGGCCGGGTGAGGCGGGTGCTGCAGGAGTCGCCAGAGGCCCCCCCCCAGGAGGACCTGCTGGGGCCTGGGGAGTTATGAGCTTGGGCAAAGGGGGAGGAACGTCCCCAGGATGCCAGGCCCTGCCCTGGGCTCCCTCTTCCAAAGCCTACAGAGCCCACAGGCCTTCCCTACACCTCCAAGTTTAAAGCTGACTCTAGCTCTGATTTTTAATTTTTTGAATTAAGGTAAAATTCATAGAGCATAAAATTCACCATTTTAAGGTGTACGATTCAGTGGTTTTAGTATATCCACAGAGCTCTGCAACCATCACCACTGTCTCATTCCAAACCATCTCCATCACCCTAAAAGCAGAACCTGGGCCTCCCTAAGCAGCCTCCTCCCCTGCCCCCTGCCTTGCAGCCACCCATTTGCTTCTGGTCTCTATGGTGTGCATGGGGCTTGCCGGGTTGTACCTGGGGGGGGGTGTCTGAGGTGTGCCTGGGGGCGGTCTGCCTGGGGTCAGTGTACCTGGGGGGCAGTGTTCCTGGGATGTGGTGTACCTGGGTGTGTGGGGGGTGTGTGTGGGGGTGGGGGGTGAGTCTGGGACGTGCCTGGGGGTCGGAGCAGGTGGCTGTTGTGCTGACCCTCATGGGAGCGACTTTGAGGCTCTCTCTGTTCCCATGATTCGGTACTTCCTCCCTGGTTGGGGGCAGCATGACCCCTCAGCAGGATTAGACCACACTCTTCAGCCCAGGAGTTGGTGGCTTCTCCCTTTCAGCTGCTCTGATTCTTTAAGGTGGTTTTGTGCTCAGTCTGAAGTTGGGATTTTTCTGGCAGAGCCCAGTGTGGTCAAGCTGGGCACACTAGTGAGTACGTGGACACCTTGCTGTCCTGGTTGGACTGACAGCCCGCCCAGCCACTATTCCATGCCCTCCCTTCCCCCCTACAGGTTGGGGGAGTTCCCTCCAGCGCCACCTTGCAGGATAGACTCAGAGGGGGGGAGCCGGGGCTGCACTCTCTATTAGAGGGCTTTCTGTGGTCTCTTTGGCTTTGTAGGCAGTAGAGCCCCTGCTGCCCCTTCTCCACCCTGCCACTGTCTTGTGGAAGCTCACACACACACTGTGCGGCAGATGGGCAGGACTGTGTGCCAATAAAACTTTATTTACTTAAGCCGATGCCAAACTGGATTTGGTCCAGGGGCCATACATGGTCTGTCTGAGTCTAAGCTGACTGCATCCCCCCGGCCACAGGGATTGGTTCAGAGGACCTACATGGATCCCGAGTGAAGCCCAGGACTTCTGCCCAGTGTCTGGGTTCTCACTTCTTTGGGAGGATGGAGTATGTTCCCAGAGGTCTGAGATGCCTGCAGCCATTGCAGTGGCCCCCGGAAGCCAGCCTGAGGATGAGGAGCGCCCGAGGGAAGGGAGCAAGAGGCCCACAGACAGGAGCAACGTCTTGATCAAGCCACACCAGTAGTCCTCTCTACACTGTTGCCCCTAAACATTTATTATTTGACTGTCTTTCTTTCATCAGGAGGATGCTCTTAGCTGCAATGTTCCCAATACCTCGCCCTCTTTAAGCCTTTAGTAAGTATTTGTGAATGAGTGAGACTTGAAGATTGTCAGATCCCCTGGGTCGGGAACGCACTACATGATGGTCACACTCCCTCCCGTGGCAGCTCAGCCTGGCTGGGACTGGGTAGGGCCGGCTGGGTGCTGTCCTGCTGCTTCAGACCCTCTCAGTGGACATGTCCTTGGGGCCCCGCACGCCAGGTGGGTCCCATTCTGTGACCCAGTCAGTGAAGGAGCTCATCAGAGCCTCCACACAGAGAGAGGCAGCCTCAGGGGGCGGCACGGCAACCATTGCTGGGCAGGCCGTGCACTGGCTCCTGCTTCCAGGGCAGGGGAGACGGCTCAGCTCTTCAAACACCCAGCTTCATGACCCAGGCCCTTGTGCCCCCATGGGGACCAGGTCATGCATTTGTTCTCCTTTGGCCTCGAGGATACAATGGAGGTGACGCAGCGCAGAGTCCTCAGGACTGAGAAGGGGAGGAAATGAAGCCCAGCCCCTCACCCCTCTGCCCCTCACCCCTCTGCCCGTCACCCTTCTGCCTGTCTGCTCTCTGGCATGGGTGGCCCAGGCCTCCTGGCACGCTGCCTGCACCCCAGCTTTAGAGACACTCCAGGGTACTGGGCAAGGGTCCCCAGGGCGACGGCACACGGCTCTCACTCACACGTGGTGCTGGACACGTCCCCCACCCAGGCCCCGGGAGCCAGCTCCTTTCTTTCTGGAAGCCAAGGACCGGACACAATGCAGGGTTTCTGTTCAGATGCTCCCAAGTGAGCAGGCAGAAGCGCAGGGCTGGCCAGGGCAGGGCTCTGTGGCTGTCCAGCATGCCCACACCCACTGGGTTGGTGACGGCAGAAAAAATAAATAAATTCATAATCAAATAAATAAATAAAGAGCTGCTTTCTATTCATACTTCTGCAACTTGAAGCATTTCTAGACTGGAGTGACCAGGTTGCTATTAATAAACAAGACCCCAGGGAACCCTTAGGTGACCCTGAAATATTTATTTGGCCTCCCCATTAGCGTTTTAAAAGCTGAAGACTTAATGGCTCAGCTGGTGGTCCAGGCGGGGCGAGGGATCTGCAGTAGGAGACCCGCTGTAGGGCTGCGCTGGGCAGGGGCTGGGAGGAGTCCAGGAGGGGTGGCAGTTGCTGCCTTCAGTCACCCTGTCCTGCCCTGTCTGCTGACAGAGAGTGTTTAGAGGAAGCCGACCCCATAAAGCTGCTATATTTGCACTAATCAGTGGACAAGCTGGTTTAGTGGGAAACCGCTAGTTCCCGAATTCACAAACCAACCTGAGTCTCACATCTCTTGCCTGCAGTTGGGGCCCTGATATTCATTGCCAGCTTTCAGCCTGGGTGACCATGGGGACATGGGTCCCTGGTCAGAGGAGCCAGGCCAGCCGGCCGGGAAGGCCCAGCCTCCAGCTGCTTGGGCCGGAAGGGAGGATGGGTGAAGATGGCCGAGCACCTGGCAAGCCCCTGCCAGGGGGTGCTGCCCGTGTGCTTCCTTTCTTGCCAACACACTTCCATCGTCTGTCTCACCCCCAGTGCCACCAGGGAGCTCGTAAGGCAGGTGCCAGAGCGATGTTTACCCTTTGGGACATGATTCACTTCTGTCTGGTGAGGGATGGAGGCCCCACTGGAGTCACTGGGGTGTGTCTGATGGTGAGGCAGAGGGCTTTGGGTTGGCTACAGGGGCCAGCCAGGTAGTCTCTTGTTGGTTGGCTGGAAACTGGCCTTTTGTCCTCTTAAAAAGTGATCCAGAGTGTCCTTTTTCACAGAAGTCTATCTCAGCTGTCTCAGTTCTCCCTGTGGAAATGACCCAGGCAAACCCAGTCATCCTCTGCTTCCAGAGCCTTCCAGGGATAGGACTTGACCGAGGATCCTCTCCCTGCACTCACACTGCACTACCCACCAGGGTCCTGGGAGAAAGGGTGTGCTGCTGGCTGGGGCCAGATATGGCATTTTAGCAGGGACCCTGGCTGGGCTGGACTCTCAGGTGCCCTTGCATCTGGTGAACACGTGGTCCCTGTGCTCAGGCCCTAGGCACCCTTGCCCCTGCCTTGGGCTCCTTCTAAACGCTGGTCTAGCGCCATTAGGAGAGGGGTCCCTGGAGCCACTGCCCTGCTCTGAGGAACGCCCAGGTTTCTCAACCTTCTTCCCTTCCACAAGAAGGCTGCCAGGGCGTCTGAGTGTGGGCAGGCAGCTCTTCAGGGCTCTCTCACGTTGCCCCCACCCCACACCCGCATCCTTAGCAGCCCTGCTAAGCCTGCTGCCCTAAGATCGAATAGTTCTCTTTTGTGTCCAAGGGAAAGGTCTCCAGCTGGGGGCTACTGCTTTCACTCCCCCCCCCCCTTTTCTGTCTCTCCTGCCTCCATCCCCTCTGCTGGTGAATTCTCTAATATGGAGAAAGCAAGGTGCTGGCGAGCGCAGGCTCCAACTCTGCCCGTGCCTGAGCTGGGACTGAGCCAGGGCTGCTGGAATCCATCTCTGCATAGGAAGGAGCCTTGTGCTCAGGGCTCACGCTGGCTGTCTGTGCTGAGATGGGTGGTTTTCCATCAGGGACCCGGCTGCTTCCTGGGCAATTTGTCAATGACATGTGCTAATTCTGGGCTTGCACCAGAGGCTGCCGTTGCCAGCGGGGCTGGAGGCAGGCTCCTCGGCAGGGCTACGGTCAGGACCCCTCTTGCTCTTCTGGACTTTCCGAGCTCGGAGCAGCCGTCGTCCCCGCTCAGCCCATCCGTGGGAGCATTCTTTATTACCCAAGGAAATTGAGGATGTCCAATAGTGAGGGAGGAATAAATCATTGTTCTCAGCTAAATGGAGTAGTGCGGATCTGCTGAAGATGCCGCCTTTTATCAACAGTGCAAATAATGAAGATTCCATGCGCTGAGAACAATGAAATGAGCCACTGCACTATTGATGGGGTATTTGTACAACTCTGTGAGTTATGTTTCAAAACCAGGCTCTATTAAAGATGCAGAACCCCTTTCAGAAGCAAAAAGACTAATATTGCTCTCCAAATAATTTATAAGTTCCCCCACAAGGCAAAGAAGCCAAGTTGTCTGGAAGTGGGTGATGGCAGTCTGGAGTCCCCTGCTGTCTCTTGGCCCCTCTGGTCTCCTGGGCTCTGGTTGGGTCTTGGTGCAACACCCACCAGACCCAGGCCCCCAGACATGCAGGTGGAGACAAGGTGAGGGACTGAGGCACAGCACGAGGCTTCCCAGCTGCCCGAGTGTCGTCCATGCCTGGGCCTCACCTCGACCATGGCCAGCTCAGGGTGGCTGGGGCTGGGAGAGCAGGAATCACACCCTGTGACTTAGCAAAGTGTTCTTATGCCAGAGCTTTGTTAGCAGTTCCAACCCCAGTGAATGATCCCCCAACCCACTCAGGGACCTTTGGCAAGTATGGAGACATTCGGAGCCATCATGCCGGAGGTGGGGAGGTACCGGGTAGGATGGTGGGGCCGGGATGCCCCAGGAGGGCCCCTTGACGAAGACCCATCCTGCCCCCAGGAGACAGTGCCCCACAGGGACTCTGCCCGGTGGGGTTGGTTCATTTCCGCCTCCTGTCCAGGGACTCCGGCTGATTGCAAGGGGGGACATGGGGGTGTGCTGGTGGTAAGCTGCAGGGCCTCCTCCTGTGACGCCAGGCCGGCTCAGAGCTCAGCGCAAAGGCAGGTGGAAGCACCACGGGGGCCACAGGAGCCCAGAGCCATGCAGACAGCAGCTAAGAGGACCGTGGAGGTGGCTGGTCCTGCTGCCCGCTTGCTGTGCAGCCCACAGCCACGCGCCACATCCGCCTGAGGTCCTGCCCCTGCAGTGGGGGGCAAGGAGCACATGCCTGCCTCCCAGGCTGCCGTGGGTGTTAAACGAGCTCTGCCACACGGAGCTCTGGCACACGCGGGATGCCAGCCACGGCCGCTGTGGTAGTCACCAACATTGAGGAGGGGACGCTGAGAGACGCAGAGGTGCCTGGGTGGAGGGCCAGGCAAGGGATGCCAGAGCACGTGCCCATGAATCAGGTCGCAAGTGCTTAGTGATAAGCTGCAGTGACAGAGCGGGAGATAGGCCACTCTGCTGGGAGGTGGGGTGGGACGGGGACAAGTAAACTAATAACAGGGACCTCCAGCCAAACTCTGCCATGTCCAGTTTACTGCTCCATGATTATTGGAGATAGCAGGTCTGTGTGCTCCCTGAAGGAGCCCGCAATGACCTCACCAACAATGGTGACAGGGACAGGGGCCCCTGAAGGGGAGGGAGCTAGCTCAGGGAGAGGGTGGAGCCTGCTAGTGGTTAGAGATGAAGAAGGTCTGGAGGGATTGGAAACAGGAGGTCGGCCACCCTCAGCCACAGGCTGGGTCTTCCCCAGGCAGCAGCTTGGGTCTGGCTGCATCCTGACCACTGAGAATGACAAAAACCTCTCTGACCTCAGCTACTTCCAGACACCAGGAGTGCTGACCCTCCCCACCCCAGCACCACAGCAAAATCGCCCCTGGCCAAGAACCACAGACTCGATGACCTCTAGGATTCCTCTGGCCATTAAACCTGAAGCTCATGGAAATAGATTCACATTTCAAATGAATGTTGGAGATGAAAGCAGACTTCTAGAGGCAACTGCTTCATTGCAGCCAAGTCAGGGATTGTTCTAAGAATTCTGTCCATTTGGAGCCACAGAAACAACTGAGTAGGTTCAGAGAGGCTGACCAAGAAATGCTAGTGGTCAGGGTGATCAAAAACAGTGTTGGGCTGGGGCTGTAGCTCAGTAGTAGAGTTCTTGCCTCGAATGCCTGAAACACTGGGTTCAATCCTCAGCACCACATAAAAATAAATAAATAAATACAGATATTGTCTCCACCTACAACTAAAAAAATATATTAAAACAAAACACAGTGTTGAGCCTGGCACAGTGGTTCACACCTGTAATTCCAGGTACTCAAGAGGCTAAGTCAGAAGGATCACAAGTTTGAGGCCAGCCTCAGCAACTTAGCCAGACACTGTCTCCAAACAAAAAGGGCCGGGGATATAGTCCAGTGGAGGAGCACCCCTGGGTTCATTCCCCAGTCACACACACACACACACACACACACTCCCCACAGTGCTATCAAGTGCTATACCAAGGATGGAGTCCAGATACTGGAAAACTGCGGCAGGTGGTAAGGACAGCACCACGCTGAGATGCACTCAAGGGTCGGAGCATATTTTTAATGAAATATAAAACTCGGGAAATTTGCATTACTTTTCAATTGATATATTAATTTTTGTGGCATGTGATTTCTAAATACATAGAAATAAGTGTGTTAACAAATAGGTAACACCTGAGAGTGCTGGGTATTAAAGCCTCAACACCCTGTTCTCACTCACTCACAATATGTTAATCCTGGAACAGTAACGTGTCAATAAATAACATCTGCAGAGCACGCAATGTGGAAAGCCTTCCCAGTAATGCGTGTTTTCCCTCCAATCTGACCTGGACCGTGATGGATTATTTTACTCTGTTTCTGCGTGTGTTTCTTACGTATATTTTAAAACCCTTGGGTTCAAACGTACCTTATTACATTTTAAAGTCTTTGGATTGTAGCAGAAAAATGTTCTGCACTATAAAACATGGAGCATAGTTGAGGTTTGATGGGTTTGCTTCTATTTTCTACCCCACAAAACGCTTTCTAAATGCCATTAAAATTTAGCATACACCATAATAACCAAGCTGCATTTGTTCCATGTTTAAGTCAATTGACTTCTGAGTTTTATTTCTTCATATACATCAAATCAAATAAAGTTGTTGCTGCAGCTGGAGGTGAGGAACATGGATGCCGGCGTCGTGCGGACGAGCCCCGCTACCCTTGGCTGACAGATGGGGTGGGCACTACTGCTGCTGTGAGCCCAGGATAGAGAAGGGCCCCAGTGGCCTTGGGGACTCATGCCACCAGGGCTAGGCAGGGCAGAGCCTCTCAGGAATCACCTGGCATCTGCTTGAGCTCAGCAGGGGCTGGAGACCCAGGCCAGTCTCCCCGAGGACTGGGCCTGGAAGCGTGTCCAGCTGGAGGGGTGATGTGGGCAGCTGGCTGGAGTGGGCGCTCCCACAGTCCACAGAGTGGACGACGGGCAGGCCGTCTGCGTGTGGAACTCTCCTGGATTTGGCCCACGCCCTTCCTTTGGCTGAACTTAATCTGTTCCCTTTAACATAGTGACCATAACCCTGAGTGCAGCAAACCTGGTGTGTTCTGTGAGTCCCCCAAGGGACGATCCTGGGGACGTCTGAACTTGCAGTTGGTGTCTTACACTAACGAGGAAGTCCCAAGTTCAAGTCTGAACTCTGCCCTGCCCCTCACTAACCAGGTGACCTTGCCAGCTCATTGACCTTTCCGAACTCCTATGAACAGGCCAGCTGAGACAGGCGGGGCCCACAGCCTTAGGGGAGGGCAGACAGGCAAGGAAGCAAAGACTGTCCAGGGGACAAGAGACACTAGGGGTGACGGCTTGAGAGCACTCAGCAGGGGCCCCTGACTTGGGCCAGGGCTCTGGGAAGGACTTGCCTGCTGTAGCCTCACTCTGCCACCAGACAGGGCCAAACAGCGGCTTCATGCACATGGTCTTGACCCAAGGAGAGAATGAGAACCGCGGGTCTGCTTGGGTCTGGGTGAGCGGAGCTCAGTGACAGGTGTCAGCTGCGGAGCTGGCAGCCCAGACACATGGCTGCTTGTCCCAGCAATGGCTCAGGACTGGGGGAACGTCTGGGGAGGGTGGAGTGCCCACCAGCCTAACCCCGGGCGGCAGACCTCCCTGTTTCTCCTAAGCTGCTGGCTCAGTCCTGTCCAGAGCCCCAGGCCAGGGTTGCAAGACCAGCATCAGCTACAAGGAGTGCCAGTCCCCCGCTGAGCTGGCCTCACCAGAGTGTGCAGCTTCCGTCATGCGTTGGGACAGGAAGGAAGGAAGCACAAATAAACACAAAACCTGGTGGAATGGCCCCAGTGGTGTGCGGTGTGGAGCGGAGCTGGGGCGGCAGGTCTCCGTGTCAAGGGAGCTGCAGCGAGTGCTTTCCTTTTACCCGGGGCTCCGTTCTTTACAGCAAATTGGACCTTTCACTCTGAAAGAAATAATTACTCTCCGAGGAGAAGAGAGCTGGTCATGAATGCTGATATGACACACAATGTCACCTTGCCCGTCAGAAGAGGCTCCAGCTCCTCAGCTTGGGGCCCGTCCAACTCCCAGTCCCTTTCTCATAATGGAGGTCACCTCTCTACAGAATTTGTTGATGATCTCCAAAATGACAAGTTAGAAAGCTCCTGTCAGCAGGATATTTTTTTTTTAAAGGGGAAAGGATGGCAAAGAGACGAGGCCGTGGAAGCCGTGGGTGAGGGGAGAAGGGCCCAGAGACTAAGCCAAAGGTCAGGTCTTGCATAACCAGAAGACCCATGTGACTGTGAAGTCCATCCCAAACGAGCTCCTGCAGCCAGTGACCCTGACTCATGGGCCACATCAGAAATCAGGTGTTCCCTTGTCCATTCCAGGGGGATCCCCGGCAGCCAGAGGCCAGGCCGGCCAGGTGCTGCAGCCTGTGTAACTGAGAGAGGCTGAGGCCACTGTGTCTGCAGCTCCTGGCCCAAGGGCTTCCTGTGGATGTCACACTTAGCTGCTGACCTGCCTGGGGAAATGAAAACCCCCTCCACCATGCCACCGAGGACCCACGGGGCAGCGGAATGTCGTCATCAGCTCCGTGAGGAGAGAGCATCCGCTCCACCTGCTGAAGTCGGAAGAGAAGCCGGGGAGTGTGGCCCCAGCGGTTGTGAACGGTCCCATCTGCCAAGGGTCCAGAAAAGCATTCCAGCCAGCGCACCAGCCAGCCCTGCGCGGAGTCACAGAGCTACTCTGAGCTTCCTACACGGCTCACTGCGGCCTTGGGGGCAGGTTTAGCAGGGGAAGGGGGCAGCTTCCTTTCCAGGGTCCCCTGAGCTGAGGACAGGCGGATCCTGCCTCCACCTATAACTGCCCAACAAGACCTGACCCAGGGGCCTCCCTCAAGGGCTTGTGTCTGCATGGAAGGTGCCTCGAGGCAGGGGCAGTAGGCAGCAGAGGACAGTGAGCACATCAGAACCTGTCAAACAGCATGTACCCACGTGGGGACAGGGATGGGCTAAGGACACTGCCTCTGCCCTTCAAGAGTCAGGCAGAACTTCCCAAATCACACTGCTTTCTAGATGCTGGTGTGAATTCAGCCATCCATCTGACAAATACTTTCTGAGCACATGATGCTGGCAGCCGAGGGACACACACCAGGGTCCCAGAGGACAAGCAGAGTCTTGGAGGAACAAGGATGGAGCCAGCCAGCAGCCAATGTCCACCGCACGTGGGCTCAACCCATGACGGTACCCAGGGAGGCTGTGGGGCAGGGGCACCTCCAGGTCAGTTCTCAGATCTGGCAGCTGGTGACTGCAGGGCAGTGGTCTCTTTGCTGTGAGCGGGCTTCTCACCCATCCCACTGCCCTGGGCTGAGCTGGCGCCCCTGGGCTCCACCCATCAGAGGAACCGCTGGGATCTGGACCCTACATCCAGCTTTCTCAGCATCCTGTTGTTAGTGAGCAAACCCAGGGCCCAAGTCCCTGGGTGTCTCCACTAGAGCTGCCTGTGAGGTCAGAGCTGAAACTAGAACCTCAGGAAGTGCCAGGCACGGTGGCACACACCTGTAATCCCAGAGGCTCAGGAGGCTGAGGCAGGAGGATCTCGAGGTCAAAGCCAGCCTCAGCAACTTAGCAAGGCCCTAAGCACCTTAGCAAGACCCTGTCTCAAAATAAAATATAAAAAGGGCTGGGGATGTGACTCAGTCATTAAGTGTCCCTTGGTTCAATCCCCAGTACAAAAAAAAAAAAAATCTCAGGAAGTGACGGGAGAGGAGAGGGCTGCCTTGACTCTGGCAGGGCTGCCCACCCACCAACTGCCCAGGCAAGCCACACCTAGGCTTGCAGCCCCCCAGAGAACACTCCTGGCTGTCCCTCTACACTTTAAGAAACATAAAAATAAAAAAAGAACCGTCTGAAATTATTTTTTAAAATATGAACAGGAGGTTTTAATCAGAACAGGAGAGAGGAATTCCTCTCCAGTAATTGCCCAGTAATAGCACTTCCTAAAGTAATGAGATTTCAGTGTTCAACAATAAAATGTGATCTATTTAGGATTTGAGGAAATAAAACTCCAGAGATAATTTCCGAGTGATTTTCAGATGCCTGAATTGGTTACAGGTTCAGGCCAGAGGTCCATCGCGGGGGCAGCAGCCAGTGCTCCCTGCTGGAAGGCCTTGGAACCGAGGCTGGTAGTCCATGTCCACTCAGGGACCTCGTGGGGCCCTGCCTCAAGGCCATGAGAGAGGTGGGCTGGACGTCACAACTGCTCCTGGGACATCCCTGTGGTATGATGCTCAATCCTTCACCGTGGGCTGTGAGTCGCTGCAGCGTCCACCGCGGCCCCACCTCTGCCACCCCTGGTGTGACTGGAGAAACCAGAGTGACACGTGGCCCGCTCCTTCATCCACTCAAAACCCAGGAGCACCTGCTCGGTGCCCGGGTTCTGACAGGTGAGGGCCATGGACCCAGGACCCCATCTTTGTGGTCCCACAGCAGGTTGGGACACACTTCTCCCACCACCCAAAGGACGTCCTCCTCCTTGGCACTCACCACCCCGTTCCTCCTCAGGGAGCCCCGTTGCCCTCACTCCCGCCACACCTGCCGCCCGCCTCCTCACAGCAGGAGCAGAGGCCCTGATGACTGTGCGCAGGGCTGAGGTGTCAGGGAGAAGCCAGGGACCCCGTGCCTGTCTTGCTGCCTGCGCATCCCCGGATGTCACACAACCCTGAACAGACCTGGCCCCCGATAGGACTTTGCTTCCGAAGGGTGGGGTGAATCTAGAACCATCCAGTGGGGAAGAGCGTGTAGGGGGAGCGGAGTCCAAGGCCCAGCCAGGAGTCCTCTCTCATGGTGTGCCTGCCACCTTGGGGACGGCACTCAGCCGGCCTGGGCCCCAGTTCCTCTAGAGCTTGGGGCTGGGAGCGAAGAGGAGTTTGTTTTTCTGGCTTTAACCTTCAGTGACTTTATTTTATTCTGAAGCCTTCTACTCGGTGTCGGTCCCCAGGTGTTCCTGGTCTCTGTGACATTCTGCTTGCTGTGACTTTGAGGGGGCTAGCAAGGTTGAAAAGCGTTAACAAAAGGCCCATTTACAAAAGCTCCCCTGAGAGACACCCCCTGCCTAGTGGGCTGACCAAAGCCCTGCCACACTCTTACCTGGACAGTCCCTGCGGGGGTCCCCAGGGCCTTCACAACCAGGAGGACATGCACCCCACAGCTCCTCCCCAGCCCCCGCCAGGCCAAAAATAGACCTGCTAATCACAGGGATCAGGTCGTCCTGAGGGTCCCAGCGGCGACTGCACAGCAGATAGTCCCCATGTCACCCATCCTGTGAAATATCACTCGTTGGCAGGAACCAAGCCACCCGGTTTGCAAACTGCCCCGTATTCCAAAAGCCAGAAGACAGAGAGAGGAAGGAGTAAGGGAAGTTCAGCTGACGGATGGTGTTCTACGAAAGGTCACCCCCAGATCATCTCTCCATTCATTACTTATTAACAACCTCCGAGACACCAGCTTTACATCAAATGTCCAGCATCAGGAAGATGATAAAGTAATATTTTATAGCTGGAGGCCTCTTAGAGGTGTTAACAAAAAGCTTACAAAGTGATTTCAATGTGTTACAAAATAATTTATTAAGAATTCACTGCAGCTGAACATTAAAAAAGGTATTAATCATCAGGTGAAGTGGGTGCAAGGAAAACAGCCCAGTCACATCCTGAGCCAGAGTGAGCGGCACGTGCTGCGGTTTAGCACCGGGTCAGACAAGGGGACGCACATGCCATCCACACCTCCCACGTCTCAAACCTGCCATAACGTAACGTCTGCATTTTAAGATCTCCTAAAGCCCTCCTCCTTCCGGGCAGAGCTTTCCCCAGCTAGGCAAGTTGGCAGACATAGTGGTATCAAGACTTGCCTCAAATGTATCTACTCTACCAAGTCTACCGCCTTCCGAGGCCCAGAACACCACCCAAGTCCACCACCCTCCCCATTTCCACCAGTCCTGGGGAGATGCAGAAGGGCGTAGGCAGGCAGGGCCAGAGCAAAGGAGCACGGAGAGGGTCTCCTGAGAGGTCAACTTCCTCCTTGACGAAAGCGCTTGTGGACACAAGCGGGGACAGATGTTTCTGTATTCCTGCTCCTAAGGGGGGACCCAATAGAAACACGAAAACAGAACACAGGGGGCACCAATCAATAATGGTGAGGAGCACGTGGACAGGGAGGAGGTAAGGAAAGGAGGACATTTCAGAGACCATAAAAAGAACAGGCCAAAACTGCCCACCAGCCTCCTGGCGCCAGGGCCCCTTCTCTTTGGAGAAGTCTGTTCTGTTGGGTCAGCCCTCAGCCTGCTGCCTGCTTCTGTCTCTGTCCTGCTCTTGAATTCTCTGCTGAGCACAGACAGGGAACCCAGCACCCCTAGAGGGTAACGGTACTACCCCAGTCTATCCACCTCCCCAGGTCCAGCGACTTGCCACACCCACCATCCAGACGGACATGCTAGTGAGGCAGAATGAACGCAGCTTGCCAAATCACGTGGGACTGGGACCCGAAGCAGAAGGGGACATGTGTTACACTTTTACCAGAACACAGGCTATGTGCGAATGGCCAGCCAGAGAAAAGTTTCAGGTGAGTTCTGTAAGACACAGACTGTGGCCTACGTGTTGAGGCATGTTAAATGCCTAGCAGGTGGACATCAGAGATTCTCCCTCAAAGAGGAGCCAAGTCAGAGAGCGGCCCCGGGGCTCCGGGGATCAAGTGAGAGATGCTGAAGAGAGCAGAGAATCAAAGACGATGAATATACATGGAGCAGCTCCGAGAGGACCTGGTGAAACCCGCCCACAGACGGGGTGGGGTGATCCCTACCAAAGGAGTTTTCACCCCAAATTCCTTCAACTAGTAGCGAGTCCTTTCTGGCATAAGAAATTGATTGCCATACATAAAAGTTTAATGTACCCCCAACCTTCCAGGTTAATATTTATTGCATGAAATGAGATTCACCTTGACTTTTTAAAAAGTCACGCTGTGGAGAAGTGGCTTAGGTGGCTGGATCTGCAGGTCCCGCGTGTTCTGAGCCCTTCCCCTCCGCCAACAATGAGAGTTGCAGGTGTCCTTGAGGGAAGGTGACAAGAGGACACAGTCCCTCCGTGCCCCAGCTCCCCAGGCCTCCCCTCTAGGCCAGGCCAGCTCTGACCATCCTCCAGGGGTCAGCTGGAGGCCACCTCCTGAGGGAAAGCTTCCTGGCCACCACCCCTGCCCCTGTACTCTGCTTGGCTCTCAGTTCCTTGAGGCCAGGGACCAAATCTGTCCTCCGTCTTTGCAGCCCCAGGACTGGCGATAGGGCTGGCCCAACAGGAAGCTCAGCAGACAACTGTCTGACGGAGGATGAACCTCCGGGGAGAGGTGGGGCCCCACCCCTGCACTCAGTCCAACCTCCACGGCCCGCCATGGTGGGGAATCACAGATCCTGGACAGAGCACGTCCCTCCCATTGTGCTGTCAAGGGTGACCCCTTGGCCCGACTGGCAGACAGCAGCTAAAAAGCCAAACCCAGCTTCTGTGACTAAGTCCTCTGCACACGGTATCCCTCCCCAAGGAAGAAACATGGAGAACAATGCTCCAACACCCACAGCCCGTCTTCAGCGAGTCCCATTAACAATGGCTGGTGTGCCAGCCACCCAGGAACCTCAGCGGAGCACAGACAGATTTATGTGCTGCAGAAAATGACCCCATTACGTTCAGCAGTAAAACTCCCTTCCTCCGCCACAGTGTGCCCTGCCCGCCACGGGGCTGCAGACTGATCCGGAGGAGAGAGATGGCCTCTCGTCTCCATCACACACCCTTCCCTGGATGAAAATCCTCCAACGTGAGTCAGCCAACACTGCCCGGCCACTTGGCCAGGCCGGCTAGGGGGAGCCTCAAGGATGGTCCAGTCTGGGGGACAAAGGCTGTGAGCACCTGCCCTGTTCCTGCACCGTGTGGCTCAGCCAGGCTGCCTCTCTCCTAACGTCTGTGACCCCAGATCAGCCCTCCAAGGGCTTTACAAACAGGGGACTGCACTTGGGAGAGGCAGTCACCCGATCAAGGTCATGTGCTGGTGGGCCACAAACCTGAGATTTGGGACCAGACTCATGCCCAACCCAGAGACATCTCCACACTCCACCGGTGAGGGACAAGGTCCTGAGGACACCTGTGTAAGGGAACGGCCCCTGAACCAGCCTCTGTGGTGAGCCCCCACTCCCTGGGGACAGGCTGAATCTCCTTTTTCAGAGATTATGGGATGAGTCCTGTTCTCCGAGACTCATATGTTGAAGTCCTAACCTCCAGTTTCTCAGAATGTAACCTGGTTTGAAGATGGGGTCTCTAAAGAGGTCATCTAGTTAGAATAAGGTTTTAGAGCTGGGTGCGTTGATGTGCGCCGTAGTCCCAAAGGCTCAGAAGACTGGGGCAGGAGGATTGCAAGTTTGAAGCCAGCCTCAGCAGTTTAGAGAGACCATAAGCAACTTAACAAGATCCTGCCTCAAAAATAAAAAAATAAAAAGGGCTGGGGATGAGGCTCAGTGGCTAAGCACCAGGTTCAATCTCTGATACCAAAAAAAAAAAAAAAAAAATTAGGGTGGCCCCTAGTCCAGTGTGACTGTGTCTTTACACAAAGGGGAGATGTGGACACGGCCATAGTGGGAAGAAGGCCCGGTGGAGATGGAGGCTGTGGCCACGGGGAGGCCTGGGCGGATCTTCCCCGACAGTCCCCAGAAGGAGCCAACCCTCCCTGCAGGGTGAGCTGGCTTTACCCTGGGCTCTACTGGCAGGGAAAGCCCTTAGAACATTCTAGAAGGGAGGTTCCCACTTCCCTGTGTGCCTCGTGGGCAGCGGAAGGGTGAGAGTTTTTAGCCAGAGCGTCAGGCTTCGGTACCCTAGGGATGACAGCTTCTCCGCCTCCCTCTCAACCGCTAATGCCAGTCAGAGACAGGACCCCCTGCCGCAGGCAAGGGGACAAAGCCAGGGCCACCTGCCTGCCCACACTTGGCCTGGAAATGGCAGTTCCTGCCTGATCACATGCCTGCCGGTCATGAGAGGGTGGCTGGCTGGCACGTGAGGGGGACTGCAGGTCCCTCCTCAGGAAGGAGGAAGGAAACCCATCTACACCCAGCTCTGCAGACTCATCCTGGCCGCTTGTGGGGGCAGCCGGGTCTGAAGAGGCTTGTGTAAGTCCTGGGGTGGGGACAGAAGCAAAGCAGGGCCGGGGTGGCCCTGGGAAGAGGGGCCGCTGGCCCCTTGGAGGGAAAAGTCCAGCCCCTGACACGGCCCCCACAGTCGGCCTCAAGTGAGGGTCACCTGAGCATGACAGCATCAATAAAAAGTACAAACAGTATAAAACGTCCTCAAGCAGAGATGAGTTTATTACTCATTATGAGAAGCTTGACCTGCTCGTGAAGTAGATGAAGTCCATTTTTAATATCTGCCGCCATGACTTCCAGATAATAGGCACATCTACTCCAAGGTCACCTCTCATTTATCAAGTCCAGGTTTTCAGCTACAGATTCAGAAAAGCAGAGATCCCACTTCCCCGGCACCAGAGAAGAAGGCCATGGGGACTTGGGGTCTCGTCCCAGTGGTCTCTGACCACAGCCTTTCAGGAGCCCCGTCATTGGCAAACAGAAAACCAGGAAGGTGTGGTGTGATGGGTCCATCAGCCCCCGGAGAGCTGGGCTTGGGCCTTCATTCTGAAAACGAGCCCACGGATCCCCTATCTGCGCCCAGCACACAAACTGCCTCTTAGCACAGCCCAGAAAGCCAGGGCCCTGTGTGTGGCCTCTAGAGACCCGAGGACAGGGGCAGCCTTCCCAGGAGGACGATGGCTTCACCCCATTTGTGTGTGTGTTGGGGTGATCTTAGCCCGTTTTCTGTTGCTATAACAAGTACCAGAGACCGGGTAACTTGTAAAGGAAGTGGGTTGTTTGGCCACAGTTCTGGAGGCTGGGAAGCCCAAGCGTGGGGCACCTGCTCAGCCTCCGCTCAGCCTCTTGCTGCATCAGAACATGGCAGAGGGCATCTCGTGGAGAGTGGGTGCCTGCTCAGGTCTTCTTACAGAGCACAGATGCCATCACAATGTCCTCCAATAATGCCGATGCCGTCAACATGGATCTGGGGACTGGGTTTCCAACCCATGAACTTTTAGGGGACACCGTTAGGCACAGCAGTGGGGGCTAGGGGCAGGGACTCCAGGCTCCAGCACCTCGTCACCCTGCTCAGGCACAGACTGGAAATCTTCCTCAGGTATTTCCCCAGTCGAAGGGCACGTGCGCATGGAAAGATCAGAAG
This sequence comes from Marmota marmota marmota, assembly GCF_001458135.2. Classification (NCBI taxonomy): domain Eukaryota; kingdom Metazoa; phylum Chordata; class Mammalia; order Rodentia; family Sciuridae; genus Marmota; species Marmota marmota. Next base: position 4,111,030 of record NW_026000102.1, read on the forward strand.
CGCTACCTCACAGACCCCGGGGAAGGCACACACGGGTCCCAAATAGCAGCTGCCCCGGAGGGAAGGGAAGGACCAGGGCATCGTGTGGCAGGTTCAAGGCAGGACGACGAGGGCTCTGCACATGGCTCAGCCAGCACTGCTCTCCCTCAGTGGTGGCCCTGAGCACAGCCCAAGATGTCCAAAATGAAACCGAGTCTCTGGTTAGCTACCAAGAACAGCCGCGGGTGGAGGCGAGGACAGCCCCGCCCCACCCGGCCCGAGGCTACTTCTGGGTAATGACACAAGTGCTGGGCCAGGTCCACACTGTGCCTTCGTGCCAGTCCCGGAGGCAAGGACATTACTATTATTGCCTTGTCTTTCAGGGGCACGAGCTTTGGAGTGTCCTGAGCTGGTGTGTTGCCCAGTTAGAGCTCTGGTCCTAGCTTCTGGCTAGTGTCCCTGAGCTAGTTTGGGGACAGAGAAATAAAGAAAGGGGGGCAGAAAGGGGGAAGGAAACGGTGACAGCGAAGAGAGAGGAAGGACATGAACCCGGGTGAGCGCTGTCCGTGGGGATGGGCGAGGCCCAGGCTCCCATGCGAGAGCCCTGCCCCTGAGTCAACTTGCACCGCATCCCTACAGCGGCAGCTGCCAGGAGTGGGGCAGCGGGGTCCATGTGGCGCTGAGCCCTGGCAGGCTCCTGTGGACCATAGGTCAGTGGCTCCCCTTCTCCTCTTTTCACACCTTGGGGAGGAGGCCGTAGCTTATAGGTCCACTATAAGGGCTGATAGGGTGCGGTGGACGCTGCGGTGGATGGCCATAGCTTATAGGTCCACCTCTCAGCTCCTGGGAAACTCCAGGGGGAGGCTCTGAAAACGCCTTCAAATACCCTTCAAAAGACCCCCACCGTGGCTTGACCTTCAGGGTGCAGCCAAAATGGCGTCAGCAGAAACCCAGTGCCAGCAGGGAACTCTGCAGTGCGAGCCGGGGCACTGCGGCTCCTGGCCTGCCAGCCCAGAGCCTGGCAGAGGCCCCAAGAACCGCCTGGAGGTCACCCCCTCCACATGCAGGCCCTTCCAGAGAAGGGGCAGGGGAGCCTGGTGCTCTGGGGGTCCCCAGTTGTGGAAGAACACCTCGACCGAAGCAATAAGCCCACGGAAGACAGGGGCACCTCAGGCCTTGTGCCCACCATTCCCAGAGCTGGCCGTCATCCTGACCATGCAGCCTGATGCAGTGTCTCCATTTCTCCAAATACCTGCTTGAGGGTTCCCCAGCCTTCTGGGTGGTGGGTAAACTCCCTGTCCCCAAGCCATGCACAGTGATACCACAGGCTTACATGAATGGAACCAGCCCTGCACAATCTGGAGAGTGTTCAAAGCAGAGGAGAGAGCATGTGCAAAGGCCCTGAGGTGCAGCCAGAGGCGACAAACTAAGGGCCAGCAAGAAGTCCATCTGGCTGGAGCCATGGCAGCCAGAGGGGCCTGGGTGCAAGACAAGGCTGCAGTGCAGGGCTGATAGGGGTGCGGTGCATGGCAACTAAACACGGACAGGAGGAAAGATGGAGTCCAGGATGACCCCTGGGGTTTGGAGAAAGGGTGGAGGGTGGGTGGGAAGACAGGAAGGAGACATCTATCTGCTGAAGGGTCAGAAGAGTCTGGGCTTGGTTGATCTGGCCTGGGAGGCTCCTTGGGCTGAGGAGAGGACAGTGGGTAGGCCTGAACACAGGGGTCTGGGGCTCAGGAGGGAGGCCAGGGCTGGAGATGTAGACTGGGGTCATGGCACAGAGGGGCATTTGGTGCTTACAATGGGGAACAAGTCGATGCCACCCCTGTCCTCACAAGCCTGACTGTGCAATCTCTGCACTGCAGACAAGGAACGCAGGGCTTGGAGAGTGGACAGAGGAAAGTCACACTGCCCTGCTCATTCGACAAAGCCCACACACGCCCAGGCAGCCGTCAAGATTCCCGATACTCTCTGTCTCCCTCCCCTCAGCAGAAGTCAAGGGTGGTGACCTCTGAGTACCTAAGATGCCCCAGGGGAAGGGGTCCCTCTGGACCTTCCTCTCCTCCTCAATACAGCTGGCTGCATGAAGGGCAGAGAGCCTCTCATACCTCGTTCTGGGCCTTTCTCAGGAGAATGGGGCCTTGCCAAGAGTCCTGGGTCCAGCCAGGGAGGCGGCTGAACTTCGGCGTAAGACATCTAGAAAGGCCCCAGCCCAGGCCAGACCCCACACCAGCTCAAGCTGAGACACCAAGCCATGCCCCTTTAACCAGGGGGCCCCGTCCCCACAGGGGCTGCCCCGGGGTCAGGGCTGCTGGCCTGAGGCCCAGAGACACGTGGCTCTTACGGTTGGCTTTAAAAGTTCCTGTTCTGGGAAGGGGGTCCTGGGGTGGTGGCCAAGAAGTCTCCCCAGGGAGGAAACCAGTGAGGCCCCCTCTGAGCCAATGTCACACAGCCCTGAGCTCAGAGAGTCACCAGCTTGGCCACACCTTCCCTGTTAGTGACAAGAAGGGGCACTCAGGAGGCCTTTGTGCCAGGACAAGAACTCCTGCTGGACCAGTCCCCCGGCCTGCTGGGCCCACAGCCTGAAGGGTTTTCTCAGTCACCCTTTCCAGGACACGCCAAGGCCCACGTGGCCAGATGGCCTCGATGACAGAAGAGATGCCCCGGAGGACAACAGAGCTGGAAGAAAAGCCAGCACTGAGTGCGGCCACCGGTTGTCCCTTCTGTCCCTTCCCTGTGTCCCCTCCTCCCTGCTCCCGTCCTCTCTCGGGAATCCACCCTGGTGTCATCTGCAGTGACTTCTGTCTGGCCGCCCGGACCCGGCGCTCTCCGATGGCTTCACTTTCTGCTCTGCTCTCCGCCTTCCTGTTTTATGGCAGGACCTTGGGAGAGGAGCCTGTCGCTCTGTCCTGCTCCTCCTCTCGTGCCGTCTCCACACTGCCTTCCCCTGGTGGGACGCAGCTCTGAGTTGGTGGGGATAGTGTTTGCTTATACGTGCCATAAACGTCACATCCGAGTGACACACTGCAGTCGCATCTCGCCCTGCCACCCGGGATTCACGCACAGCCCGAACGCAGAGCTCGAAGCCTCCACCATGGAGTGACTCCCGACAGATCCCACCCGACCAGATGGGTGGACACCCGGGGACTCTGCTCTGCATAGACACCGCACGCAACTCATTTTCCTGGTCAGTTTTCAGGCCCAAGTTCATCACCGCAGTCAGCCCACCACCACGGACACGGGGCTCAGGGCCCGGCCATGGCCGAAGCCATCACGAGTGTCATTGACCAGCAGCTGGGCAGAGGCCACCCCTGCTTTTGCTGAAGGAAGACTTTCTGGAATAGAGGGGACTCTGGCGAGTGACCTCTGCATCCAGGGAGGACTGGCCCTTTGAACACAGTGCCTGTCCCTCCAGCCTGCACCTGTGCTGTCAGGAGCTGCAGACTCAGGCCGTCCTGCGGCCACACAGTCCCCTGGCTATTGCCAGCTCCCGGGCGCCTGGCACTGCTCTCAGATTAGAAGGCAGACGCTGCACCAGCCCTGCCCGTTCCCCAGGGAAAGCGATTCCTCGGACAGCAGAGGGTCTGTGCTTGCGAAAGTGCAGGGCCACTTGATTCACTCCCTGAGCAAACGATAATTGGCAGGTGGCCCTGACTATGGCACGTCCAGGGTCACGTTGCCCAGCCCCACAATGCCCAGCTTTCCTATGATGCCCGAGTCTGCCACCACCAACCCACGCCCAGAGGACCCTGGAGAGCACGGGGGGGGGAGGGGGGGACCCTGCTCAAGAGGGGCCTGGAGACCTGCATGCAGCTCTGGGCACCGCCACAGAGCAGGCTCACGTCCTCCCAGCAGGACTTACTGGCGTCTGCTGTGCGTGTGCACGTGCCAGGCCTTCCTAAGACCCCGCACACCATTACAATCCCTTGATACTAAGCAAGAGTTCAGTGTGAAGTCAGGAGTCCTGGGAGACAGGTCCTCCGGAGGGCGGGAGGACAATGTACAGAGGAAGAGGGAAACCTCCTAACAGCTGCAGCTCCCCAGGAAAGCAGGCGGCCGCCCAGACGGGCAGCGAGCCCCACAGGCAGGAGG
>NW_026000102.1:4115121-4372845 GCF_001458135.2 Marmota marmota marmota
GGCAGGAGGGGCGGGCCGGCCGTGGCTCCCACCGCGCACCACAGTGCTGCGGGAACACGCCGTTTCCACCCAGATGCCCTGCAACAGGAGAGGTCAAGTTAATAAAAGATGACACTTAGCTGTCACCCAAGTCTGCAGCGGATTATTTCCCAGGGGGCTCTAGTAACGGCAGGTCTTGGAGGACCCGGTGGATCAAGAAGCAGGGACTGTCAGTGACAGAGCACTGCCACATCGTTCCACTCCCGAGACTCTCCCTGGGCCAGCACCTGCCATCCCTGCTCTGAGGAATCCTCAGTGTGGGGGGCCCAGGTGGGAGGCAGGAGGTGGGCAGGGACAGAGGGCAGCCAGGAGCCAGGGAAGCAGCTCCCTTCCAGAACAGCTCCCTTCCAGGAAGCCGGGCTGAGGCCCACGTGAGTCATGCTGCCCCCCCAGCCCTACCCAAGTCAGACCCAGCATGAGCCCAGAGGAGCCCAGGACGTGCTCCCCATACTTCCCTTCAGCCAGGTGGACCCCTGCCCCCAGGACCCTCTGCAGCAGCCGGGGCTGCTGGTCTGAGGCCAGGAGCCCAAGGAGATGTGGCTCATCATGGCTCACTTTAAACCTGAGGTCCCCTGGCTTCAGTGCTGTCGTGGGGTGCACGTCCCAGTCCCCACCCCGGTACCAGGGCTGCCACCTGACTTGGAAATCGGGTCTTCACAGGTGATCAAACTGAAATGAGGTCATTAGGGTGGCTCTCACCCAAAATGGCTGTCCTCATAGAAAGGGGAACCCTGGCACAGACGGACATGCACGGAGGGAGAGGGACGCAGACACAGGGAGGGGACGCCAGGCAGTGGTGGGTAACGCCCGGGTGCCAGAGGCCGGAGGGGAGGTGGAGTAGACCCTTGCCGCCCTCAGGAGGAACCCTGCTGACCTTTGAATTCTGACTTTCAGACTCTGAAATTTTGGGGAGGACAAATTTCTGGTGTTTAAGTGGCCCCATCTGTGGTCCTTTGTTGTAGTGACCCTGGGAAAGGGCCATCAGAATGCTGGCTGATTCTGTAGTCTTTGTTTGTAGAAAGAGAAACTGAGGTGATCAGGTGGCATAATAAAGGCTCTGTCCTAAGTTACTCCTGAGTCGGCGAGATGGCACAGTGACAAGTGGCATGGGCTTTGGAATGAGAAAGACCTACTTCCACGGAATCCTACGCGCCACTTACTTGCTGTGTGACTGAGCAGATTCTAAGCCCCTCTGAACTCAAGTTTCCACATCAAAAGCTAAAGGCAACCTAAACCCTGCAGAGGACTGCAGCAGGATTGTTGAGGAAGGCCGTGTGAGGGCGTGGCAGGGGCCTGGCATGTGGAACTGGAAAGACACATTCACTCCAGGACTCAGCCAGCGTCGGCCACAGAGGCACACGTGGCGTCCGCCCAGCTCCCCGGAGCAGTCTTTGCTGTGCTCTTCAGGGCTGGCAGTTGGGTGTGGAACTTCTCGTTCTCTCCCAGCAGAACATGGTCAGCCCACCCAACAGGAAAGACCCGAGTGGAACTCCTGGAGATGAGTGCAGAGCTGCGGGCACTTCCGAGGGGCCTGCAGGGAAGTGGGACGGCGTGGGCCCGGGCAGAGGCAGCCGAAGAGCTGTGCCTGCTCACGGGGTGTGTCTGGTGGGCGGAGCTGCTACCCTAGCCCCTCTGCGGCAGCCCCGGCCCCAGGAGGCCAGGTGGCTGCACTTGGAGACAGGGTCTTTAAAGAGATGAGTAAGGTAAAATGAGGTCACCAGGGGCCCAACCCACCGTGACTTGTGTCCTCCTAAGGAGAGGAGATTAGGACAGAGACACTGCACAGAGACTGTGAGGACACGGGAGGGGGGACACCTACCAGCCCAGGATAGGGGCCTCAGAAGGAGCCCCCTCTGCACGCCTTGACCTCAGACTTCTCTTCCCCAGGACTGGGAGGTAAATCTCTGTGGTAGAAGCCCCCCAGGCTGTGGGATTTTGTCGTGATGGCCTGAGCTGAGGTGGACAGTGTGGGGTGCCCTCGGTGGCTGAGCAGAGGTCACCTGCCCATGGCAGACGGGTCCCAGCTGGCGAGGGCCAAGAGTGAGTTGTCCTTTTGGAGCCCAGAAAGAGGCCGGTGGCGAGGCCAGGCTGGGCACGCCTACGAGGCAGTAATTAACAGTCACAGGATGGTCCCCTCGTCAGATGCTCTGGGATATTGTACACGTCTCCGTTTTGCTGACTTAGGAGAAAAGAATGGCGATAAATAAATGTAAAGCACACTGGTGATGCTGGGAAATGAGGCTTCATCTAATTACCGCTATTCCGCGGTGTCGTTAACAGACACGCGCCGAGAATGGTAATGACTTTTGCGTTTATGTCACCGCCTGGATTTGCCATCTTAAGCCCAGAGTGTGGGGACACGATATTCCCTGGGATGGAATCTCTCACCGACCAAGGGCAGGACGGTGCGGGGGTGAGAAGAGAGACTCCTGCTATTGGGTGAGAGGGGTGCGGCACGGGCTCCCAGGACTGGGGACCGGGAGGCCCGAGGCCAGGACAGGCAGCGAGGGCACTGCTGGGCGTCTCCTCCACCACCGACCTCCTTTCCTGCCTGGGGAGGTCAGAACTAGTGATTCAGGCAGCGCCATCTTTCTTTGGTCCCTAAAGGGCGGTGGCACCTGTCATTGGCGGCTGTGCACTCAGTGGGGAACAGACTGCCGTGGTGATGTCATGCCCCGGTCACTCGATTCCTGACTTCTAGTATTCATTCCACTCTCCTCTCAAACGGGACTAGAACTCACATGTCTCCGTTAACAGACGTTGGACAATTCCCTTTTGCTGGGTCCCAGCCTTTCACTGTCACCCTGTCCTCTTCTGGACACCTGAACCTCCGCTGGTTTAGGAGAGCTTCTACCCTTCTGGGGGCAGGCGGAGTGGCCTCGCCTGGTACCACAGCTCCATCCTGCGTGTGGACCCAGAGAGCCTCCCCCCCAGGACCATGGACCGAGGCCCCTGGGTGGATTGCTGACGCGAGGAGCTGGGCTCAGCCTTAGATCTCCTCCCGAGGAGTCGGGCTGGGAAGCAATAGGAGAACTCGCAGCAGAAGCTGGAGCTGAGAAACCACTGCGACGGAGGCCAAGAGTGGACGTGGATCAGAAGACTCGCGGCAGAGTCTTGAGCAAACGCTGCCGGACAGAGGAAGCTAACCCCAGGGCGCAGGAAGAGCCGTTGGCCAAGAGAAGACACAAACAGGCTGACACCAACCGACAGCAGGGGCCACAAAACAGGCCGAGTGAGCAGAGCCCCGACAGCCCTGCACCACGGCTCTGGCTGGGGCCGGCCCTCGTGGGCCAGCCTTCCACCCCAGTGTGACAAGCCAACAGATGTGGACCCCAAGACACGTCCACACCCTGACCCTCGGAGGCTGCGAATATGACCTTATCTGAAGTAGGGGGAGTCAATAAGGGTGCAGACCCCGTACAGGATCTGGCGAGGCGAATCCAATGAGCGTGTCCTTGGAAAAGGTAGCACAGGACACGGTGCGAAGGCGGCTGTGCCTTGGTGGACGGAGACTGAGGGTGATCCGCAAGCCCAGGAACTCAGGCAGAGTCTCCTCGGGCTCCAGAGGGAGCCAGCTGTGCCCACACCTTGACTGCAGGCCTCCGGTCCCCAGAACTGCGGAAGGACACTTTCCTGTTGTGCTAAGCCACTTGGATTGTGGCAGTTTACCAAGGGAACTCAGGTGATTTGAGCAAGTGCCAGCTCCCGGCGACCCGAGAAAGCACTTTTAAATAAATGACTAAAGGCAGTGACCAGGGAGGGTGGGGCAGCAAAGGCCTGAGGTGACCGGGGTCAGTCCATGTCCCTCTGGGGAGCATGGCCCCTATGTCAGAAAGTGGGGGACGACTGGCAGCCCCTTCCTGATGGCTTCAAGGCTGCAGATGGCTGTGGAGGAGGTGGAATGTGGACAGGCCCCTCATGTAGGGCCAAGTCCTAGACCACGTCACAGAACCGTCCTCTGTGCCCCACTAAGGAATGCCACTGGGACGAGGCCCCTCTTCCCTATCTGTGGCTCACAGTTTGGAGAGGAGCACTTGGGCCTTTCAAGGGCTCTCCCCAAATATCCGAGCTGAATGGGACAGGTGGCCTGCAGTCAGGAAGGGAACAGGTGGCACTGTGGGCCAGATGCCCTTTGTACCTCCATCTGTGAAGGCCAGTGAGTCCATCAGGATGCTTGGCTCTGAGCTATGGCCTGGCACTAGGGGACACCCCAAGAAAGCTAGGGGTCAGGAGCCGGGCCTCCTGAGAGGAAGTGGACTGGGTGGCTGCCACCTGGGCGGGGCAAGACCAGACAGTTCCTTGTGGAGGTCAGGATGTCAGGAGCCCGAGAAGGCCACCTCTGCCAGGCCCGGGGTCGCGAGGACGGCAGGCCTCCTGGAGCCGGCCCCTCCTCTTCAAAGGCATTTGGTCTGCCTCCCCCGAGGTCGAGGTCGCACTAGAGAGACTTCCGCTTCCAAAGCAGTTCTGATGGTGGGCACCAACCCTGAGGGAGGAGACTCACTGGCCAAGCCCATCTTCCCACAGGAGCCCGGTCACAGCTCCACGCAGCCTGGTGACTTTAGACCACGTAGGGAGAGGTGCCCCGCCTCCCTCGAGATCAGGGACATGCAGATGAAGGCCCTGGTCAGATGCCCCTTCGCACCCTCTCAGCTGACAACAATGAGAAGTCCGGCCTCGCCTGCCGAGGGTGGGGGCCAGGGCGACCCTCCCACGCTGCTGGGCGGCTGTGAATTGCTAATGGCCTTGGGGGACGGCTGGAGTTCACTGGCAAAGATGAACACATGTGTGTATGTCGTGGGGCCCAGTAAAGACCACTTCTGCCACGTGTCCCCTGAGGGTGAAGCCCAGCCCCTGCCCCTGCCTCCAGGCTGGCTCTGCTGACCGGCTTCACTAGCGGAACGTGGCCGGGACACGTCTGAGGCTTCTGTGGTTCTGCTGGGAGCCGGAGCTGCTGTACTGGGGAGACCTCGCAGCGAGGTTCTGGACCGGATGGGCTGGGCCAGTCCAGCGTTCTGACTGCTCAGGTCCTCCCAGCCGAGGCTCTGGGTGCGGAGGGCCAAGGAGTCCGCTGGGCCCTGCGGGCAGCACGTGTGACTGCGGTTGCGTGGGCTGCTGTACGGCGCAGCAGCAGGTGGCAGGACTCCTCGGCAAGGGCACTGCTGGGGCCTCCGACACCTGCGCGGCCGCCGTGCTCTTCCTTACAGCAAAACCCAGAGACAAGTGAAAGCCCTCGGGCGGGTGTGGAGAGGACTGTGGTCAGACCTGAGGTGGGAGAGGGATGCACTGCAGCCCCAGGCCGTGAGCACAGGTGGGACCGGCATCATGGTGGACCTCAGAGCCAATCCCTGAAGACCTCGGAGGCTACAAAACATTTGCTTTATAAAGTTCAAAACCAGGCAACACTAAACAATGTGTCACTTGGGGATAAAAGTATAAGTGGTTAGACTGAAATGAAGGGCAGGGAAATGGGAGGGCCATTGACCTGGGGAGGTGGGAAGGTGGGAGGAGTGGGCAGCAGGTGGACGTGGCAAAGGCAATGTCCAGTTCGTGGCCGGCTCTTGGGCCAGGCATCTGCTGTGCGGGCGAGGCCTAGGCAGTCACTCAAAGTCAACCATAATCGTGTGTCCCGGCGGGATCACAGCAAACACAGTGACTTAAATCCTCCTTTGCTTTAAAAACAAACTCCTCCCCGGACAGGCAACCCAGGCTCCAGCCCTGTGTGGCCACAAAGGGATGGCCGAGGTGGCCCTGGAGGGGCCCTAGCTCTGGACGACCGTGTGCCCTGCACCCCTCAGTCCGTAGGAAACTGCCCTGTCAAGGCAGCCCTCCCTCGTGCCTGTGTTTGGCTTCAGTTGTGGCTGACCACTTACTGTAGAGAGATATCACTTATAAAAGATGAGTCCTGAAAGGAGAGTTTGGGGTTTTATTATACCTCTGGGCTAGATTGGGCAATCTTGGAAGAAATAAGGTTGTACCCTTTTCATTTCCTATCCACAGGACAATATTTTAGCAGTGTTGGGGTCAGGGAGACGGAGCCCAGGGCTGGCGCCACGTGGTACATGGCTGTAGAACCGGCGTCCACAGCGCAGAGGGCACTCGCCTCCCGCCCTGAGAGGAGCAGGGAGATCCGCGTCTGATTGACGGTCCCGGGGAACGTGGAAGTGCCTCGCCAAGGACAAGAGAGGGGTTCAGAAAGCAGCCCAGGAGGTAGACCGTCTGCCCTCTGGCCTCACGGGGCTGGGCCATCAGCCAGGAGAGCTGTCTTCGGCCACTTGTGCCTGGGCACCTGTCTAGTGGCCGACGGGGTGTGATGGGAGGCTTCCCCTCTCTCCTTTCCTGACTCCCCTCTTATTTCCAACATCGGGGTTGACTTCTTGTCCCCTGTTGTCCCATGGCTCTGAGTTACAGGATTTTAAGAAATGAGGACCATTCTTCGGGGGCCACCAAAGGCATCTGTCACCACCATGGAGAGTCATTTCTTCCCATCCTGACCTCACAGCCCCCGGCCCCACCCTCCAGGATGACCTGAGCAGCAGGGTCCCATGCAGAGAGCGCAGGAGGCAAGCGCTGGGGCCCCACTATCCCGCCCCTGTGGCGGGCCATCAGGACAACCCCGAAAGTGCCAAGAGGTGCAAGAGGAGTCCTGCAGGGCCAGCGCCAGAGCCACCAGGAAGCCCAGGGGAGCCCCCGGACAGACTGTGGAGCCCGCAGCTCTCTTGAGGTCTCCTGGCCGCACTGGCCTCACACTGCAGGCCATCGGAGACCCGGGCCTCTCCCAGGGTCAGCCCCAGGGCCCCCTGGAAAGAGTCTGTGCCCATTTTTTTCCAATGAAGAAACCCCTTGTGCCGCAATTTCCTCATTTGCCAAATAGAGTTGGGAGGGTCCGCGGGGGCACGGAGTGTGATCAGCACCCATCGCGGTGCCCACAGTCAATGTGATGACCACTGCTGCCATCCACGCAGGGTGGATGCTGCGTGCTGAGGTCAGAGGCAGCGCAGACGGCAGCGGCCTGGCCTGTCCCTGCTCACCCTCCCGCTCCCCTGGAGGACGGCCGTGGGCCCTCTGAGACTTCAATCTGCCTCCCGCTGGATGCGGCATCTCATGTATCCTATGGAAACCCGGCCATGATTTTGAGTTCTGCAGAGACAGAAAGCCCTGGACCCTGGCCAAACTGGCGAGCCCCACGTGCCCGCAGATAACGCACAGACAGATGATGTTTATGGCGGAACAGTCACACAGACGGGAAACCCAGGCTGGCCAGGTTGCCACCACCCCCTGGCTGGGCAAATGCCAGCTGGGGCTGTCGTCTGCAGGGGAGCCACCTCCAACCTGGGCGACAGCTCAATGCAGAGGAGAAATGGCTCCTGACAAGAGCTCCTCCTGTTCTTTGTCACCCAAACAATCCCAGCCGACTTTGCTTGTCCCTGGATATCGGAGGACGGAGATATTGTCATTTCACTGGACACAAAGACAGCTGTGTCCCACCTTCTGGAGGGTGGCCCAATCTGCTCAGGGCACATGGGTTGGTCACCTGCTCCCGTGTGTGGGAAAAGATGGGTGACTCTGCCTCTCTTCCTCGTGACAACCCAAAGCACCAGACACTCCTAGCAGTGCCCACGTGCTTGGAAAGTAGGTATCTCTCTCATTCCAAGCCACCAGCCCAGCTAACAGGCCCAGTGGCCATGCTCAGGGCTCAGGGCACAGGCTACCCAGACCCTTCAGGAAAAGTGCCACCTTGGAGACCCTTTGCGGTCAGAGGGCTGGGGTCCTAGAATCTGGAGGCCTGCTGCGGAGGCTTGTCTCATTTGGTCTAAGAAAGAAGGCGCGTTGCCCAGTGGCTCCCCACTGTGTTGCTGCATGACACCCACTGCACGGGTGTGTGGACCACACTGGGCTCTGTTCATAACCTGAGCCCTTGAGAACAGGGCTGGGCCTTGTCCTTCACTGGATCCATGTGGCCCGAGCCAGTTTTATGCAGGGTAGGTTCTGAGGTCCTGTTTACAAATGAAGCAGTGGATAGATAGGTGGGTGGATGGGTGGATGGGTGGATAGATGGATGGACAGGTGGATGGATGGCTGTATGGGTGAATGGGTAGATAGGTGGATGGGTGAATGGGTGGATGGGTGGATGGGTGGATAGATGGATGGATGGGTGGGTGGATGGGTGGCTGGATGGGTGGATGGGTGGATGGGTGGATGGATGGATGGATGGGTGGATAGATGGGTAGGTGGACGGGTAGATGGATGGGTGGAAGGAAGGTGTTGAGAGCCACAGTTTAGTCGGAATGACGCCTGGCATTGTGCTAGAGGGAATGGTTGAAAGGTGACCCTGCTCCGGGATTAGGGCGGCTCTGGGATTAGGGCGGATCCTGCTGCCTTCGCTGACTACTTTGGAGTTCCCGTTGAGTTCTCGCGGGGTGCCGGGAGAATTGGCAAGTGGAGCCTGGTGGAGGGAGTGTGTTCCTGGGAAGTGTGTGTAGAGTGCCGGTGAGAGTTCGGGAATAGAGAGTTGCTGTTTGAACCTACAAGGCTGTGTGGCGGCTCGGTTATTTTGTGCCCAGCCAGACTGCGGCAGGAAGGGAGAGAGGGAAGAAAAGAAGGGCAGAAGGATAGGTGGGTGCATGAGAGGCAGCTCATTAACCGCCGCAGGAGAAATGATCGCCCAGGAAAGAGCTGCCTCTGGGGCCTTCCCTTCGCCTCGGCCTCCTCACAGAGATGCATCTGGGTCTAACGGGTCCTGCATCTCATTTCTCCGGAGGATTTTGGCTATGAAGCACCTTACAAGCCTTTCCCTGGACACAAATAAGGGGGGGGGGCAGAATGTCTCAAGCCCCCGCCGGTCTACCTTCTAGAAGTCTTTCCAGAAAAGAGAAACTGACAAGCTAGATCACGAGTTGGCCAACTCTGACTGTGGCCCAATCCAGCCCCTGCCTGCATTGGTAAATGGAATCATGTGGGACAGAGCCACGACCCTTGGGTTCCACAAGGTCTGTGGCTGCTTCTGTGCTCTAAGCTGAGCTGAGTCCCTGCAACAGAGACCACAGGGCCAGCAAAGTCTGAAAGAATTTCTGACCAGCCCTTTGCAGAAAAGGGTTGTGGGTTCCTGGGAGTCAGCCTTGTCCAGGACTGTCACTGGCTGCTGGGACTTGGGTCAGCCCTGAGTGCCTGCTGACCAGTGTGGACGTGCTCTGAGAAGGGGGATCTCAGAACGCTCGGGAAGGGAGGAGCAGCAGGGCCGGCACCTGAGACTGCACCAGGCATGCAGCCCCCTTGATACGGGAGTCCTCTGTAGCATGATGACAACAATCCCTCCCAGGTGGCACCTTCTCAGAAAGGGCTGCCCTGACTTCCATCTCTGAAACCATCCATCCACCCCTCGCTTGGCTTTTTTAAAAAACCAGCTGCATTGAGATGGTTCACCTGCCACAGAGGCCCCAGGAGGAAGCCTAGAGCCCAGCGGCTTTTCGTGTACTCACAGACAGCTCAGTCTCCACCAGAGTAAAATCTGGAATATTTGGAAATCATTTAAAATTATTTTTACCTTAAATTTTAAAAAGTACATATAACATCGGCTTTACCACTCTGAGCGTCTGAAGAGGGGAGCTCAGTGGCATCAGGCACATCTGTGTTGCGTTGTCATGTTACTTCCAGGGTTCTTTTTGTCCTCTTTATCTTTTCACGGCTCTTGCAGCTACCTGAGGATGCATTCTGCTGAGGCCTCACGGCTGGCTGGACGCCTCTCCCAGGTGAGCCCATGGGGCAGGACCTGGTCTTTCTCACTGTTCATCCCCGACCCCTGCAGGTCTGTTAGGGGCGTGGCAGGTGCTCCTTAAGTGTTTGAATAAGTGAATGAATAAAGAACCACAAGCCTCCTAACTGCACGTGGCAGATGTGGCAGACGTGGCAGACGGGCTTTACAGAAAGGCCCCGCCATGCGCCCGCAGTCTGCGCTCAGCTAAGGCAGACAGCTCTGCCCCGCAGGACTGGCCCCAGGGAGCAGCCTCAGGCTTCGCTCTCCCACAGGAACCTGTGAGTTGGCCAGAGGAGGCTCCCCTCTAACTTCTGTGTCCTTCCTCCTGGGACCTAACAGGGGGCCAGGTGCTGAGTGGCACCTAAGCAGGAAGGTGACTGAGGTGTCAGGAGCTCCAAAACCTGGAGGAGTGGCACCTCCACCCCGGTATCAGGTGGTTCTCTGGTGAAACAGAACCAACAGCGATGTCTACATGTCCATATCTGACTCTTGAGGGGACAGAGAGAGAGGGAGAGACTCATTTTAAAGAATGGGATCACATGATCAATTGTGGGGGCTGAGAAGCCCCAGAATGTAGGGCAGACAGGAGCCTGGAGATGTGGGTGAGCATTGATGTTGGAGTTTTGAGTCCAAATTCCAGGGCAGCAGCTAGAAACTCAGGAAGGGCTCCCGGGTTGTGGTCTGGAAGGATGATCCCTTCTCTAGGAAACCTCAGACTCTGCTCTCAGAACTGTCACCTGATCGATGAGGCCCACCATATTATGGAAGTTCATCTGTTCTGCAGAGTCTATGGATTTAAATGTTGATCACACCTATAGAATACCTTCACAGAAATATCTAGACTGGTGCTCGACCAAGATCTGGGCACTGCTGCCTGGTCCAGCTGGTGCATGAAAGGGACTGTCACAACCTTATCACGCCTGTGCTCTCCCCACCTTGCAAGTCATTGCCACCTCCCCAGAAGGAAGAGGGCAAGGTGAGATGTGGACAGCCACTCAGCAAGGGCCACAGGGACGACTCATTTCTGTCACAGCTGATGATACTGATGGGCCGATGCTCGGCCAAGCCCCCCAGAGCTGTTGGTGACCGGGGACTCAACAGCCTTCTCCTCTAGAGTCCACCACCACCTGCCTCTTTCCCAGAGGGGCGAGGCCTCTGTATTCAGGCCGTTGTCATTGGCCGTCGCTTCTGTGGCCTCAGTAGCAAGCCAAGCACAACAATGGCTTCCAGGGCCCTGCCACTGTTAGACCTGAAGGAAGGTACAGAGGAGGCCTCGGGCTTTGGCTCCTTGGGGACTCAGGAGGGAGGCAGGGACGGTTGTGAGGCCGACCCCTGTGGTGACCCTGGAGCCCTGCGCTGAGGCCTGAGCTGCGCTCTAGGGGGATGCTCCCGGCCACCCTCCCTCCAGGACAGGAAACATGCCAATGGGTAGAGACACCAGAGCCACCCGGCGCCTGTCCTGGCCCCGCCACGCCCAGGCTCTGCCCGTCATTTCAGCAGATCTCTGCTCTGCAGCACCCCTCGCAGCTATGCCACAAGCCCTGCGCCTCCCCACTGTGCTAAGCGTCCATTCCGTGCGTGCACACCCTCGAGAGGCAAGGGACAGGAGGCAGGGCCTGGCACGCCCAGGAACCCTGCCCACTCTCCTGGATGGCCAAGAAGCCACGCCGGCCCTCAGTGCTCTCCTTCACTGGAGTCGACTGGCCCACTCGTTCCCACAGCAGCTCCTCCCGGCCAGTGTCCCAACTCCGGGCTGCAGGGAATACCCAGTTGAGTGGCACAGGCCCTGGGCTTGATGAATACCCTGCGCTCCTCTTCCCCGTCCCACTGCCAGCCAGTGCAGCTACTCATCCCACTGGGGCTGCCCTGGGGCCAGCTGGCCCGCCCCTCTGGACCAACACCAGCCCAGGTAGCAATGGGCCGGCAGACGGTGGGAGTGGCCGCTCCAAAGGACCAAGCCAGTCCTTGTTGTTTGTGCTCTTGGGATAATGAATGAAAGCTCCCATCACAGGTGCTCAGCAAAGGGTGCTTCTTGGGCAGAGGAGCTCAGTTGTTTGGAGGCATTGAGCCTGTGGTTACATTTTAATTAGTTTGATAAATAATTATGCCTCTGAGACACCTCATCTGCCTTCCAGGCTCTCTTCCCCACCACCAATAGATGCATCCCATTTCCTTATTACACAAGCCTGTGCTCTGCGTTTAAAACGCCAGGGTTGCAGAGGTCCTGTTTCCAACATTATCTAGAAACACATCTACCTCTGCTGACGGGCAGAATTCCTGACTGTAAGTCAGCCTGGCCTGCAGGCTCCACCCAGGGGGACGCGCGCGTCAGAGCTGTTTGCCCATCCTCTCTGAGCATGAATCCTGCCCCACTCTGCCTCTGCCAGAAAGCCTGGCCTTGCTTTCTCCCCAGAGTGGGACGTATGGGGCTCCCTGGAGCTGGCCCATCTTTTTATTCGAAGCACACAATGCCTCAAGCTGGGGCAGCTCAAGGGCACCAGGCGGGGAGGCTGGGGACGTGCACAGCCCAGAGCACGCTGCTGTTCTGATGGGTGTCTCCAGGCCTGATGGCCTCCCAGGGCACCGGCAGGTGGCTGCTGGGTGAACTGCCATCTGACCTCTATGTTTACTTTGATAAATACGCGGAGAAGAAAGTGCTCCTGTAAATTTTAGTCCTTGGGAAAGAAAGAGTCCTTTTGTTCCCCAAGATATCCATTCCCAGGGACTACATCCCTCATCCCTCAGCTCTGCGCGAGTCTGAGACCTCACTTACTTAGAACTTAATTGCAGCTCGCCAGAAAAATCCTCATGAAACCCCAGAAGGTGGCCTCGGGTCTGACTTGCCCAGCTGCGGCGCTGGCCTCCTGGGTTTCCGACCCCCGAGGGTCCTTCTCACTGGCATATGGGTCCAGTCAAGTCTGGTGGCTGTCAGAGCCTGGATTTGGCTTTCAAAATGGAATATCCTAAAGGGAGCCGTCTCAGCTCCAGCGAACAGATCCATCCATTTAGATTGTCTGCTGGTGGAGAGGGGAACCTCCTAAGTCGGGCCACGGCGTGTTCCAGTTAGGAGCTGAGCTCTCCCGCACTCCAGATGCCAGGTGACAGGGATCACTGATGCATGGCTTTCAGAGCAGTCGGTTTTATGGTTTGGCGGGGCTGGATCTAAAATTCCGCTGGGCTTCATTTGCATACCGAATGACATTCTAGAAAAGGCTCCTGGAAGGCCTCAGATGCAGCAGCCCTCCATCTCCGCTGCCAGTGATAGGTCATTTTCAACGAACATCTGGTGAGTGTATTTTTAAACCGCATCTGTAGCTTTAATTAGGGATCTCCCGGGAATGTCAGGGGAGGAACAAGAGAGACACCCCCAGGGAAGATTAAAACACTGGCAGTTGCCCCATGCACAGGACCCCAAACTGCCTTGTCCCGATTGTATGACATCGTCTGATCGACTGTGATGGGGGCGCCCTTTGCATGAGAGGATTTTATGCTAGCTGCACGCTGCCATAGGCAGAGCCCCCTTCCACACCGAAAAGAACCTGTCGCCTCCAGACAGTGGCTTCTGTGCCCTAGGGTTTGAGAAGGGTTTCCCCTTATGCAGTCCAAGGAACTAAAACTGTCCCTAAGATGCGGACATGGAGTCGAGGTCACATGAGCACTCCCTGCCAAGGTCACATGAGCTATGACAAAGAGCCAGTGGAAGGCTTTGCTGCCACGCCAGGGAGCTTGGTTCCCGCTTCTCCCTTCGTGCAGGGACAATGCTTGAGTGGCACCTCGTTATGTAAAACGGATTTTATTGTCCACATGGACCAATGAGACCTAAGCTTCTTCTTAGAATTCTTCCTATTGTTCGGTGATGTCTGAGATTTAAAATTCCATAAACTCACAGGGACAAGTAAAAATGGCCTTTCCTCTCCTTTGCACTTTGCTGAACACCATGCCCTGCGTGCTCGGCTGTGGCCTGCTGACGCACACAGAGGCAGCCCGGCCATTGGCTGCTCCTCCCCTCCTCCCTTCTTGATAAATGTAAGTAATAATAATAATTTAAAAATTCCTCCATTTCACTGGAATACCCATTAAAATGTAAACACGCAGAGAGGATTTTGAGTAGGCTACAAAAATGCTTTATTCAAGAGACTGCAAAAGACAAAGCGAATCTAGTTGATTTTTAAACCCACTCTGTGTATGTAAATATGTCGCTCCAAGTTCTGAGAGGTCCACGGAGGTCTGGGATTTACGGGGGGACGGGTGGCATGGCATGGGTGCTGTTGGACCCTCGTCTTGCAGCTCATAGGTTGTCTACCTGGATCAGACACAGAGACCCTGAGCTGGGGCTGTGGGCAGGGGCCCAGACGCCTCCCACTGACAGAATATGGTTCCTCTGCCAGGAATTTCCCAGTGCAAAGAACTCTCTGAGCAGGAAGAACGAGGTTTTCCACCTGTGCCCATTCATGGGTTTTTTTCCTAGGTGTGACCTTGTAGAAAGGGTCACCTATGTCATCATTGTCACTTGACACGGGGCCTGGGGTTAGATCAGACCTCATCCACAGGTTCTTCCTCACTGTAGGTTCATCCTGCCAACTTCAGGGCTGGGTTGATGACTAAAGCCAAACCAGCAGAGAAGCTCGTCCTCCCGGCAAGAGCTGTCCCCCGACACGTTTGCCATTCCCACCTGAAGACCCCAGAGCAGGGCCCATCAAGCCTCTATCTGTTCAGCTCCCGAATGCCAGTGGTCATTGTGGGACCTGCCGCTCGGGCGGAGGGGTCCCATAGTTGATGCCATTCAGAACGGGTGCAGGGAGGTGCGGTGGCAGTGACAGGGGCTGGAGCACGGAGGACGTCACTCTCGCCTGTCTCGGGGAGGTCTCGTTGTTCCACTAACTCCCCATCAGCTCATGGTCCTCAAGAGGGGTGGCTGGGGAGGGGGCCACCGCACCTGATCACACACTGTGTCAGTCTCCTTGGTACCTCTGGGCAGGCAGGGTAAGTTCATGCTCCGTGCAACCACAGCGGGTCACGAGCTACCACCAGTTGGTGTGTGCGTGCGTGTACTGTGTCTCGGGACTTTTGCGTGTTTATGTAATCCGAGAGTATATTCTTTATTTTTACTGCCTGCTTTGCTCAGACTTCAGACAGCACTAAGATCATCAGCAGCTTCTAAATTATAGGTCGGCTCACCAAATACACTGTGTCGCTCATTAGCCCCGTCATCCTACGCTCTGCACCACAATAAATTAAGTGACACAATTGCTGCAGGGAAATTAGGTGAATAATTCTCCCATTAAACTAAAACTTTGGGATGCTTTTGGTTTCTTCCGGGCCGCTCCTGAGACAATCCAGAACCGTGAACAGACAACAGGCAGGACGCAGTGTTCCAAGGGTGCCATTCTTCAGAGCAAGTTAGGTGTGGTTTACATTAAAAATAGAACAGGCTCCCGCAAACAGACTTGTATTTATATAGAATGTTGCGACAACTGTCATTTTGCATTAGTCAGAGAAATCCCACAGGACTGGTGTAAGTATTAAATGTGGCAATTTTTTTTTGTTTACCGACAAAACATAATAAAAAGAACAGAGCCTCCTGGATGACATTCGGGTGATTTTTTTCCTCTTTCCCTGAAGTCATTCATAAAATAAACATGTGTTCCCTGTCCTTGCTGGATGCTTTATGAGGGGCTCCTGACAGTGGGCCGGGAGTGATGGGCAAGCTGGTGCCCAGGGACCACCTGGCCCCGACGCAGCTCCCCCTCCGGCCCACTCCTTCCCGCTTCCTGTGTTCCAAGCAGCAGTCACGAGCCTCACCTCAGCCCTTCTTGACCCGGTGACAGGATGGTGTTCCGGGTCTCAGGGGGACCTGTGTATTGTGGGAAAGCCGGCCTTTCTGCACAAGTGGGCCAGGGCCTGGCGTCTTGGCCACGAATCCCAAGTGGCTAGTGGAGGGCTCTCGCTGCCTGAAGCGCAGATCTCTAAAGAGCTCACAGCATCACCCGGACAGGGAGAGGAGGGGGGACGAGTCAGCAGTCTCCGCGCTGACTTTCCCCTCGTCCCAGTCTATGAGGCAAGACGGTCACAGAGACAGGAGTCTGAGGACAACTGCTGACCCCAGCATGTGGTCACCTCTGGTCTTGCTGGACACGTGGTCCTGACCAGGGCTCCCTCTGGTCAGCCCCCAGGAGGGCCCCTGGGGCCAGTTCTCCAAGTATGGTGTGGGGATTGCTGAGATGCGATCTGCCCTGAGGCCTGAAGCAGCAGCGTCTTCCAGAGGCTACTGGAGAGCCATGCTGCCATCGGGTGGCTGAGGGCAGGAGCAGTAGTGTGCATTCTTGTGTTGCAGATGTACTGGGTTTTAACTCACATAGTGAATAGTGACTGATGCATCCCACGTGACATGGAGTTCCTGCAGCTCCCCCTTCCTCTGTGGGAGTGTACGGGCTCCCAAGACCTGTTCGAGGGTGGCTGTCTGCTTAGGGTGGACCCGGCTGAGCTGATGGCAGTCAGCCCATGCTCCTCCAAAACCCTGCCACTGGGGTTTCCTGAGCTTCACCTTCACCTCATGAGCCCACTACAATCAGCCTCCAAAACCCTATATGGCCTCAGCCTGAGTCTGGTGGGTGCTTGTTGGCATGACAAAGAGGTCACCCCACCTCTCCCCATAACAACTGGCTGATGGGATAAACACGGCTCCTTTGGCTAGTTCTCCTGTGGCATTTCTGCCATAGCCAGTCCCTACATTAAAGACAGAGAAACCATCTTAACATTTAATTTTTTTTCTCTTATAACTTAGGCAGCTAGTACAAATAACATGACTGAATCATTGGTTTCCATTTTTAGTACATATTCTCTTGTCCTGGGTAATACTTTATTTATAACACAGGTAGATGAGACTGAAGTCATCTTGAATTTCAATAAATGATCTGATCAAGTGAGGAAAAGTGCCCAATCCTGTTGGGGCTCACTCTGGGCTCAAGCAGGTACTACTGGCTCCTCACCTCTGCTCCCAACTCACACCTGGGTCCAGAGGATTCTCAGTAGAGTCCATCTGGGAGACAGGCATCTCTACCCCATCTCAACACATCAGACCCATCCAGGGAACTTATGGGAAATCACGCTTTCTGGATGGTCAGTGGGCAATGTCGGGCAAGGATAGGCCTCAGTTCTTCCAGCTATGGGGTCTGTGATTCTCATGAGATCAGCCCTGATCATATCCTAGAAAGGAGTTCCCCGACTTAGAAAAATAAAGCGTGGGAACAAAATTTTGGGGTCAAACTTAAGATAATGTGTTACCATAAAGTAGAAAAATTTTGAAAGAGCAATCTTAGAATCTCTTGGTTCTAAATCTGGTTTAGAATTTTGGGATTTCTCTCCCCAAGTTAGAAAGGTCTTACATTAGGGAAGAAATGATTAATTATGAACACAGCTGCAATGGCCTCATTGTTTAAAAAAGTGTTAAGTTGAATTATTTAGAAAACACGTGCTTGCAGTTTATGTTCACCTAGGGAAGGAGACTTTAAAGCCCCCAAATAATTAGAAATCACATAAGTTATTAGTTCAGAGATTTTTACCAAAACTTCGAGTATAGAGAAGGTGATGTGCCCTTGGATTTGTGAGGCAGACTCAGGGAGGGTGGAGATCTCGCATGAGGTGATCAAGGTGTTTTGATTTTATATCCAGTGCAGCTTTGGGAGCTTGATGTCATAAGAAAAAAAAAATCACCAAGCACAATAAGAAAATGATCCTCCATAGGAAAGAACCAAGCAAAAAGTTAAGAATCAGGTCAGCTAAGTCTCCTCCGATAT
This sequence comes from Marmota marmota marmota, assembly GCF_001458135.2. NCBI lineage: Eukaryota > Metazoa > Chordata > Mammalia > Rodentia > Sciuridae > Marmota > Marmota marmota. Next base: position 4,132,708 of record NW_026000102.1, read on the forward strand.
TGGAATTACCAGAAAAAGAATATAAAATGAGTTTGTTTAATCTGAAGAAAGAAAGAAAGAAAGAAAGAAAGAAAGAAAGAAAGAAAGAAAGAAAGAAAGAAAGAAAGAAAGAAAGAAAGAAAATAAATAAAAGTCTGATGAGGGAACAAGAAAATCTAAAAACCAACTAGGCAGAGTTGGGGGTGATAAACAGAACTTCTAGAAATAAAAATACAATAATTAAGTTTAAAATCTCAATGTAAACAAGATACTACACAGTTAAAAAGAATGTTGGTAAATTAAAAGACAAATCAAAAGATGGTACTAAAAAAGCCTAGACAGAGAGAAAACACTGGAAAAAAATGAAATAAATATTATAGAAAGGAGAGTACAATGCAGATGTTCTGAGTTCAAGAGGAGATAAAAATAGGGCCATAGCTCCGTCCTCATTGCCTGCTCAAGGTCGGCCCTGCAGCAGTCCTACCACCCGACTCTGAACTTCATCAACTTTACAGTCACCACCAGACGTTCTCATCTGCCTACAAACGCGCTGTTATTTCTTCCATCTTAAAGAAAATCTCCAGCACTACCGCCACGTTCCTTGCTTTCCTCTGCTCTTCTCCTTAACAGCGTCATCCTACTCTGTCTCTTCCATTTCCTTCCTCCTCGTCTCTTAGACAAGCTGCAAACGACTTGTCCCCTTGGTGCATCAGAGCTTTTCTAGCCTCCTCCGTGGTGGCCAGTGGCCAGTTCTCAGTCCTCCTCAAACGTGACCACCCCTCCTCCTTGATATGCCTTTATCCTTCCTGTGGCATCCTCTGCCCAGGGTCCTCCCTGCCTCGGTCTCCCCCACTGTCGGGTTTCTGTTCTCGCGACTAAAAGGCTCAGGGGTCACTCTAGTTAAACTGGGCTAACCGGGCTGCACGAAATAACCCCACAAGAGACACAAGTACCTTTTTCTTTGGGGTCGCTGTGACGGCTCCTCTGACCTTAAGGGTCCGCAGAAAGAGAGCGAGAGCACGTGCTGACCCCTTTTATTGAGGAGAAGCTGTTCAAATGAGGCAAGGGGTCAGGTTTCAGGGGCTGAGTCTATCTTCATGATGTCCACTGTCAGCAGGTTGACTGACACCTGGGTAGGCCACACCCAAGGGCACAGTAAGAGGAGGGGACACGCACAAGGCACTTCCATGGAAGATTCTATCCTAAACAGGGCAAGAGGTTATATTACAAAGGAACAGGTGACCGTAGCTTCACCCATGGGGCTGTAGCAAGACACACCCATTTCTGTGACTGAGCGCCTCAGCACCCAGCTGGGGAGTGTAACTCAGTCACCCATAAGGTTGGCCTCCCACACCCCACCTGCTGTCCTAGACTCCATCCCTTGCCTTGGGGCCGGCTCTGTTCTTCGTCCATACTTACTGGTCAGTCTCGGAGGCTGTTGTAATGAACTATGCTTGGATGACTTTCTAACAACCGCAGTCTGCTCTCTCACAGTCCTGGGCCCAGCAATCTGGAGTCCAGGGCCAGCAGGGCTGTATTCTCTCTGAGGTCTCCAGGGGAGGCTCTCTCCTGGGTCTCCACCCTGGCACGGCGTACCGCTGTGTCACTCTGCTTTGTTCCTCCATCATTTCCTGTCCTTCTCCCTGTGGGTGTCACATCTAAATCCCCCTTGTCTCATGAAGACCCAGATGTATTGAATTTGGGCCCCCCCTGGACTCTATCCCACATGTAGAGACCTATTCCTGAATGAGGTCCCACTCACAGGTGACAGTGGGTGGCAGTCGGACCCCTCTTTCTGGAGGACACAGTTCAAGTGGCTGCGCTCCTCCAGCCTCTGACCTGGAGGTCTCCCCTCTCTGCCAAAGACAGGAGCGTCCCTGTGTTCAGCCCGGGCCCTCTCCCGTCCCCTAAAGACAGTGCTCTGTAGACCCAGTGAGCTGGGGCTTCAGGGCCCCTCCTGACTGGCTTTGTGTCATTCTTGTATTTCTTCCTTAAATAAGCACCTCGATAAGCTTCAGGCCGGGAAACCTGGATTCGCCCTAGAAACCACGGACTTGGAACTCAACCGCCTCTGAATCTGAAGATGTCTCAACTTCAGGACGTCCAACGTGGAGCTCCCAAGGTCCCTCCCACCCGGTGCCTCCTCAGCTCCCCTCCTCCACTGATGGCCACTGTCTTCTTCTAGGTGCTCAGGACAAGCACCCTCAGAAACACGCGTGGTCTACCCACCCCCGACCCATCAGGAGTGTCCCCTCTGCCCTTTTCCAGCCACACCCTGCCCTGAGGTGCGGTCCTCTCCACTTGGTTGCCACCTGAGCCTCCTGACTGGCCTCCTCTCGGCACCGCAGTGGGAGGGAGCCTCCTCACAGGGAGTCAGATCCTGTTGCTCCTGTGCCCAACGCCCTGCAGGGCTCAAAGCCCTGGCGATCAATAACCCCAGGTCCCCACGCTCTGGCCCTCCGCCCGCTCCTTGCTCGTGCGTGTCCTGGCCCACTCTGCCCAGCGGCGCGGCCTCCTGCTGTCCTTCCACACTCCAAGTCCTTCTACCTTCAGACTGCACTGACTGTCCTGCTTCCTGCTCCAGGGGGACATGGCTCGCGCCCTCACTCCCTCAGCCTTCACTCAAACCTCTCCTCCTCACGGAGGCCGCCCCTGACCACCTGGAGGAGATCAGTTTGCATCCCAGCCTGCCTGCTCTGCTCCTCCTCTTCCTCAGAGGAGCTGCCCCCTGCTAACATCTAACTTACTCAGGGAGGACGGGGACACGTAGAGTTGTCACCCCAGCTGGCATGAAAGTCCACGAGGCTGGGGACCCTTGCCTGCTCTGCCACTGTATCCGGAGTGCCTGGAACAGAGCCGGGCGCACAGTGTCAACTACTCTGTGGAGGAGAAGAATGGACGTATTCACCAGGTAAAGCGATCACAGTGACAAGGTCTGTTTTGTGAAGATACCAGAAGTTCCTTCACACTGGTGGGGGAGGCAGGCCTGGGAGACTTGCCCATGATGAGTTTCTGGTGCTGACTGAGAGGATGGTGAAGATGTTGACTAGCCTTGCACTCTGTTAGGCACATGTCTATGTTAGAATTTCTAGGGTGACCACTAAAAAGGGAAATAAGGGTTCTGACCTCTAAGCCATTAAAAAATGGAAAAGGGAAAAATATGGCAAGAAATAGAGAAAAGGAAAGAATCACACGCGAGCCCCAGACAGAATAAATGGAAAGTACTAGATGGCAATAGTGGATCCAAACAGAGGGATAGGAAGGCCAAGCTAAGAGATTGATCCTCAAATAAGAGATTACAAGTTAGATTAAAAATAGAATCTCGCTATATACCATTTAGACCTGATACAGAGAAAAAGATGAGGAAATGAATGTTGGAAGTGAAAGGGTGGAAGAGATGGAAAGGCAGCAGAGAAAACAGATTTAAAGCCTAAGTATCACCAGAGATGAAGAGGTACGTATTGATGAAATGTTCAATTCAAGAGGTGATACAACTCTAAACCTCTATGTACCCAATAACATAGGCCGAAAATAGCTAAAGCAATACTTGGCAGAAATCCAAGCAGAGATTGGCAGATGAAAATACATGCTTCAATGCTTAGTAGATCACATAGTAGAAAGAGAAACAGCACAAAAGATTTGAACAATGTCATTCAGAAGCTTAACCAAGTACCCAGGGCTCACCACACAGCGCACACTCTTGAAACAGCTGGAACGCCAGAAATCAAGTCTCAGCAAATTTGAGAGAGGCTGCATCTCACAAAGCACTGTCTGTAACCACAGGCCAATTAGGGAGGGATTTACGGTGAAAGTGCCGCCTTCATTCCACGGGGACTTACGAGGACCTTCTCAGCACTGAGCACTGTACATGCACCATCCACCCCTGCTGTCAGGGATGCATGTTCTGTGGGATGGTTCCAGTGTTAGTTGTGAGGAGGAATCCAAACAGTTATAAAGAACAACACTGGAGGTACTGGGCTGTGCCGAGGGGGTGCACGTGTGGACTGGGTGGTCGGTGGCTTTCTGAGGATATGTGCAGCCGAGACCTGCAGGTCGTGGGACACAGCATGTGGACACCTGCAGGAAAGCTTTTCTAGACAGAACACACTATCCCCAGTGCAGGTGGGGGACTCGGGGACCCTAACGCAGAGGATAGAAACTTCTGGGCCAAAGATGGTGACTCCTTGAGCCTGCCAGGACCTTCTAAGCCTGCAGAGTGCCCCCTCCTCTCCAGTAAGAGCTGGCACACCCCCGTTCTGGGAAATAGCACTGAGGCCTCGCTCCCCGTGACAACTGGCGTCTCCACTCAGGATGTTTCTGCTTCCCTGCTGCATATACGGGAAGTTAAGTGTTGAATGTTAAGTAGCAGCATAACCCAGTGGGGGTGGGCCAGGCCTAATAAGGGAGGAAATACCCAGGTATTTTGAGGACTGTTGGACACAGAGTCCAAGTCGATATTGAGACTCAGAGACCCCCAAGTGTCATGATGGTCCCCCTGTTAGAGCAGGGCCTGATAATACATGGAGTCCTGTGCAAAGTCCGCTTCTAGTATGTCCACTGGGTCTGTGGATCCACCTACTGGCCATTTCCCCATCATCAAATGGGTAATTGGGATTAACCTACTTGGCTGTTGGTGCAGCCTCACCTCAGGTCCTGGCTGGAGGGGTCAGGGCAAGTAGAAGTCTCTCCCGGGCCAGTTAAGAGGGCAAAGCCAAAGCAACAGCTCACCCCAGGAGGGAATGTAAAGGAAGAAGCTAAAGAAAGAGGGGGACGGGGAACTTGGCTCAGCAGTGTGACCCCTGTAAAAGCCAGAAGGGCCCCCAAGGGAGACTGCTGAGCTCTCTCTACTCAACAGCAGCCCTGATCATCCACACCCACCAGCCAGATGGCTTCCCGCAAGTAGATTGCTACACCCTCAGATACACGGCACACAACAAGTGATTGGTGACTACGGTCTCTTCTATCTCTGTCTGAAAGTTTTCATTCACATGGAATAAATAACAATATTCACTTACAATAAACAAAAACACAAACTGAGGAAAATGGGAATAGAAGACATCAGGAGTAAAACCAGGGTGACTACAATCACCATTTCTATTTGACACAGAATATTGGATATGGAATATGGAGATCCAATCCTGTGTAATAAAGCAAGAAAAAGAAATCAAAGCCATGAAGATCAGAAAGGAGGGAATAAAACTTTCATTATTTGCAGATGACATAATTGTATATGTATAGAATATACTGGTTTCAAGAGATAAGCTTATTAGACGGAATAAATAAATTTATCAAGGATGCTGGACACAGGTCAACCCACAAGGAAATTATATTTCTCTCTGTCAGGAACTATGGAATACAAGATGTGATTTTTAGTATATATATATATATATATATATAAAAGATCTGGTATAGCATCAAAAACATCACCCTTCCTTCAGATCTTTAAGTAAAAGTGATTTCCTCAGAGAAAACTTCCCCCGCCCTTGCACCAGATCAAGTTGCATAACTTCTTTGAAATGCCCACCTGGATGGCACTTAACCACGTAGGTGATGTTCAAAGTCCAGACTCCTTGAGAGTGGGAAGTGCCCCAGGATACTCCTTGACTGCCTGATGGAACCAATCAGCATGGCCTGCAAGTCAGTAGGCTCCAGGCAACCCTCGACCCTGGCTTGTCCGCTTCCACCCACCCAGCACAGGGGGCTTCACACTCCTTCGTCTCCCTAGTTCTCCCTACCAGGCGCACCCTCACTTGTCACCATCCTCCACCATCCATTCACACCTGACACTCCCTGAGACCCCTGTGTGTTCCAGGCACTGTGCTAGGATCTAGACACTCGGCCGTAAAAAAGACACATGGCAGCCAAGAGCTGGCTTTCATTGGCAGCAGGTCAGCAGGTGAGACCACTGCACAACAGAAAAGCTCCCGTCTGGCTGTGGAGGAGGAGGTCCGCCCTTCCCACAGCACTTGTGTAATCCCTGAAGCAGCCGAGGAGAACCGCCCTCCTCTCCTATTTGTCACGTCCAATAACCCTCTCCCTGGAATTCCAATGGGGTGGCTCTCTCGGCTGAGTAGTCATCCAAGGAAACCCATTAATACAGTCAGAGCTTGTACTGGCGGTGATTCATCTAATACCAAAACGGAGGGGGAAATCAATAATACTTAGCTCTGTTCACGTGACATTTTTCTGTAACCAAGGTAAGTGTCTCTCATAAATATCCCCCCAAATGCTGTGAAACTCGTAAGCCTTTGTCCCCTAGCCCCTTTCGAGTCGCCCAGTGCTGTTTTATTCATGATCTACCAGGTCACCACCCAGGAGACACGTGCCCCAGGGTGAAATCCAGAAAGCTCCATGTGCCACCTGGCCCGGCACGGTGCTTCCCTGTGCTTGGACAAGGAGCAGCGCAGTGCCGTTCCTGCCCTACTCGGAGGAGCACGGTCCTGTTGACCGTGTTCAGAGCCACGTGGGCCCTGGGCTGTGAGCACTGGGCTCTCACACCAGCTCTGCGGTACATCTTCCCACTTTCTGTCAAGCTGGCTAGTTGCACATACCTGCCCGTTTTCCAGGGCTTCCTCCTACCCTGCAACAGGCAGGTGGCACCTTAGCCACAAGGGCCCTGGTAGCAGGAATGGCCCCTATGTGCAAAGCAACCCTGTCTGTGTCTCCCCCGGAAAGGATCAAGGGCTGGGCCTAGGCAGTGCCTTGCTCTGGCTGCATCCCATTTGTTTGTTTAACTGTAAACATCTCTCATAAACACCCCCAAAGGGCCATCAGTGTTGCTGCTTCTGATAGCTCCCCCGACATGGGTCCACACAGTACATTCCGGTCCACCTGGCACTGACCCAGGGCAGGGGCCCAGATGGGGCACCTACCACGTGATGTCGTTCAGTTCAAGCACCTTTTGGCCTTGGCCACCCCTTCTCCCTCCTGGACTTGAAGGCGTCAAGCACAAAGAGCTGTTTCCCGTTCATTCCAAACCCTTTACTGGAGTGTTCTGCATCTACTGCCGCACAGAGCCCTTCTACGGCTGCACGTTCATTGCTCCTCAGACCCAGGCAGGTGACTTGTGCCTCAGGCTGACAGCAGGGCTAATGCCTCTTTGGCTTCACACTCAAAATATCGCCCTCTCTGGAGGCACAGAGCCCGGCGGAGTGTGGGTAGAGTCAACGTGAAACTTGGTCCCAAAGCTAAGCCACAGGGGAGCATGTGATCCCAGGAACTCAGGAGGCTGAGGCAGGAGGATGGCAAGTTCAAGATCAGCCTCAGCAGCTTAGCAAGGTCTTTAGCAACTTAGCAAGATCCTGTCTCAAAAATAAATAAATTCAGGCTCTTTGTGTTAGTCAGCTTTGCAGAACTGCAACAGAGGAGCTGCAGCCAGTCGACGGCTGCCAATGGCCTTGCACAAAGGGACGAGGACAGTGAAGCTCCAAGGACGTCCCCTTCCCGTCCCGGGTTCTCGGACACCATCACTGCCCTGAAGGCCGAGCCCTCGCTTCCTCTTTGTCTCTCTGGATCTAATCACTCTCCTATGAGTCTCAGGACGAGCAAAACTGGGGGGGGGGGGGGTCAGGCCTCGGTCGTCAGAGGTCGTTTGTGCCCCATCTCAGGTGAACAGTGAAGTGCTTCTGGGGTCCCAGGGGGGGCTGAAGCAGAGCCCCGTGAATGCAGCACGAGGCAGGGCACTGACAGCCAGAGCGAGAAACCGTGATTGTCAGAAATGTGGGGATTTGTCCCTAACACGCCGACTCGGCCTGCCGTCTCCTCTGTGAAGCCCGAGTCGGGATTCCGCCCGCCATGACGACCCGAAGTGCTGCTGCGCCTCGCGCTCCCTGTTCCCTCCTGCGCGGCCTATGGTTTAGCGTTAGGAGGACCATTGCTGAAGGCACCGTCCCAAGATGAGGAGAAGCAGTGGCGCCCATCTGGGGTCGGGGCTGAGGCCATGGACAGCGCGTGGGTGCCACCCGCTGCAGCCTCAGGGGGCCGAGGCCTCTGGGATGGAGTAGGAGGGGCTGGCGCTCCATCCCAGGTGGTGCCCAGGAGCCTCCCAAGGCCCAAACCCTGAGGCCCCTGCTGCAAGGTCCCCCGACCTCTGTGGGCTTTGGCCAGACCCAGCTGTGTCCTCCCCACGCCTGTCCTGTCCAGCACGCGCCCGTGCAGGGCGGCTGCTGTGGAGGGGGTGGACGAGGAGCTCTGCTTCCAGTGTGTGGGAAGCTGCCACAGGCGAGAGGAGTGACCCTGGGCCCAGAGCAGGGTGGCGGGAGACGGCCCTCAAGCCTAGGTGACAGCAGCCTGGGGCGGCCCTGCACAGGGCAGTGAGCGTGGGAAATACGGGGGTGGGTCTCCTGGCTTCGCTGGGTGGGAGTCCAGGGTCCTTGTGCAAAAATGTCTTCAGCACATGTAACCCTGAGCCAAGGTCCCTGTGGCATCCCTGTCCCCTGTGCCCCTACCCTCCTCCTCACTGCCTTCCACGGAGGCACCTTCCACCTCCCTCCTGCCCTGTCCCACTTCCTCCTCCTACTCACATCTTTCCTACAGATCAATCAGGCTAGGCTCGCAGAGGGACAAGGACATCTAAGATACGAGGGTGTCTAATCGTATCATATTTTAAAAATAAACCTACCCAGGTTCTGACTTTAATATGACGGAATAAATATGTCGCTGCCCCTTCACCAGAAAATCACCCCAGGACTGGGGAGAGTGCGTCTCTGCCTGGAGGAGGGCTGGCCGCTGCGGCAGTGGCCCTCGCGGGAAGGCTCGTACAGAGGATGTCCAGGGGCCAGAGGAGGGCACCGAGACGGCTGTAAGTGCAGATCCAGGCAAAGCCACAGAGTGCAGGTCGCCAAAGCGGCAGCACGAGCCCCAGGCGCTAATCCTAAGGCACAGCGCCGGGCAGCCCAGAAGGGCCAGGTTCACAGCGGCTCCAGAAAAGTGGACATGGCAGAGGGTCAGAAAAGGGGTGGCCAGAGAGACAGTGCCCTGCAGCGCTGATTCCTGCTGCCTGGGGAGAGGGCTCACAGACAACCATGACTCTATACAGCCTTGGCCATCCAGGGACAATCTGTGCTAGCCTGGACGCCTGCGCTGACCATCTCCCTCAGGAAATGCCCTCAAATAGCAGATCCAGGGCCACGGGCAGGAAACCCACCACGAAAGACCAGGAACAACAGAAAAGGAATCAGAATCCAATGAGTGTGAGCACGAGTGTGAGAGTGCGGAGAGGAGGACGGCACAGAGCACAGGGGTGAGGGACTCGCCATCTCCAGGGGGTCGTTGAACACGGATGGCCAGGCCTCGCCACGAATTCACATACATTAAGGAAACTTAATGAAAACTCGAGGCAGAACTACAATGGCAGCAGAGGGGGTGAAGTGTGAGTTGGCACAGCGTCTGGGAGACGTGAAGGAGAGACCAAATCAGCCACCCCACGGGAGCCACAGGAAGCAGCCCAGGGGACAGAAGGCCTGCCGAGGGGCAGCGCAGCACAGAGAGGACAGGAGCCAGGAGGCGACCAAGTTCAGACTAGCTCTGCTTCTGGGCAAGATGGGTGAGGACAGAGGGGAGGCGCAGGGAGGGTACTGAGGGAGCACCCACCGACAGACGCGGGGTAGGAGTGGGGTCTCCGCAAAGCAAACAGCCGCAGGCAGACTGGGGGGCGGGAGACCCGGACTGGAAGTTCCCTGGAGACGCCACGTGCTTCTCCTTGTCCTGTGCCCAAGCCTGGACGCGAGGCCCCCGGAGCTGGGGTGGGGCACCTCCTGGGTGGGGCACCAGCGTGTGGAAGGAGGGCCCCAGGGTGCCCTCTGCCCCCATACAGAGTGGACGAAATCCCAATTCTTCTTTCTGTTCACTTGTACTGCAGCCCCAGGCCATCCCGGGGTGGTGATGGCAGCGACAGGGGCCCTTCACCAGGGGCCCCAACACCATGTGTGAAGGGAAACTTCCTCACCCCAAGGAAGGCCTGTGGTCCCGAGAGGCTAAAGCAAAGCCCAGTTGTCTTCTCTCCCCACCCCGCTCTCTCCCCCTGACCTACTACTGTGGCCCCAGATAGGATACAAACTATGGGGTTTGCACAATGGAGCAAGGTAACTAAACCTCCGCATCCTGGAAGGGGGCTGAAGAGAGGCCCAGGAGACAGAGAAGGGGGAGGATTCCCTACATGTGTTGGTGAACCCCCAGGCTCACCCCCAGCTGCACATGCAAGGAGCCGACCAGACTTTGAGAACTGGACTGTGAGGCAGACCACCACCGTGTGTCAGCCTGGCCGTCCAGCAGTGCACCAGCAGAACAGCTCCTGGCAGGACAAAAAGGCTTTGAACCCAGAAATATCAAGGAAACCACGGCCTTTGGAAGGCTGGTTGAAACCTGAGTCTGAACCCCACTGGAATAATCACCCACTCAAAAGTGTTCCCAATCCTCCTTTGATTTAAATCAGACCTACAGTCTCATAACATAATGTTCAACATGCACAGATAGAATCCAAAATTGTTTGGCATAGTAAGAGCTAGAAAAATTTCAGCTTTCATAAAAAAAGATACATAGATGGTGGAATTATCTGGCAAAAACTTGAAATCAGCTATTATAAAAATGTTCCAAGAAGCAAGGGTAAACATTCTTTAAACAAATGGAAAGATAAAAGTTTTGGAATATAAATAGAGACTATAAAGAAGAACCAAATGGAAATTTTAGAACTGAAAATTACCATAAACCAAACAGAAAACTTACTGGGTAGACCAAATAGCAAAATGAAAATTACAGAATAAAAGGAGCTTGAATAACTTCAATAGGAAATTTCAATCTGAACAACATAAAAAATTGAAAAAAATAAACAGAGCCTCCAGTAACTATAGGACAATGTAATAGATGATTTGCCTCTGAGTCCTTTAAAATATTTCTGCTGGTTGAAATACCAAAACATGTAACCAATACCAAAACATGTACATCTGTGTTCCTGAGTCTTGGAAGACAATAAGAAAGATCATGGTATAGAAAAAAAGTTGAGTAAATAATGGTTGAAAATTTTCTACATTTGGCAAAAGTCATAAACCTATAGATTTTAAAAGCTTAGTGAATTCCAAACAGGATAAATCTATTATGAAACTGCAGAAAACTTAACAGTAAGGGGAAATCTTCAAAGCAGCTAGAGAGAGATGACATGTTACTTACAGGGCAGATCAGCAGACTGTGGGGCACAGGCCAGCTCTGGCTTACCCCCGGTTTTGTAAATAAAGTTTTATTGGAACATAACCACAACCTTTCCTTTATGCATTGCCTGTGACTGTTTAGCAATACAATGGCCGAGTTGAGCAGTTGTGACAGATTGTATAGCTTACAAAGCCAAAAATATTTACTATCTGGCCTTTGACAGAAAAATAATCCCTTGTTATAGGGAAATACTGATTTGAATGTGGCAGATTTATCGACAGAAACCATGCAGGGCAAAAAGAAACAAGAATGTGTAGGTAATAAAAGGAAGAACAGTCAACCTAGGACTCTAGACCCAGCAAAAAATTTCCTTCAGGAACAAGGGTGAAATAAAAACAGTGTCACAGAAGAAAATCTAAGAAAATTAGTTGCCAGCAGGCCTTCTCTAAAGATTCTAAAGAGGTTCTTCAGATGGAAGAGACACTATAAACCAGAAGGAAATATAGAACGTGAAGGCTGAAGGAAGAGTAGCTGAATTAATGAACACCTGAGTAACTGTAATCGATGATCTGCCTGAGTCCTTTAAAATACTTCTGCTGGTTGACAGGAAAAAATACAACTCTCTATTGTATCTTTCAATATAGACGGATAAAGCATCTAAAATACAAGAGGAGGTGGTAAAGGGATCCATAAGGTGGAGAGGTTCTATAATCCACTGATTATAAGTAGGTTGTGAAAGGTTAAGAATGTGGATCATAATCCACACAGCACTAAGAACTATTCAAAAAGATAGAGCCAAAACACAACAAATAAAACATTAAAAACAAGTTCAAATATCAGAAGTAGGAGAAAGTAAATAATGGGGAACAGAGGAAACAAAGCAAATAATAAAAAACTTTTTCAATTACATTAAATGTAAATTGTCCAAATATAATAATTAAAAGACAGTGAATGTCAGAATGGATAATTTAAAAATACGACTCACAAAAATTCACTTTAGATATAAGACAATTAAAAGTAAAAGGAGGGAAATATATATACCAGGTAAACACTATGAAAAGTATAGTTTGGATATATTAATGTCACACAAGGTAGACCACAGAGCAAAGAAAATGACCAGGGATTGAGACATTGTGTAATAATAAAGGGATGAGACATAACAATACTAAATGTCTATCCACATATGAACATGTTTCAAAATATGTGGAGCAAAATCCTACAAAACTGAAGGGAAAAACACAAACACAACTGAACATGAAAATTTCAATAATTCTCTCTCAGGAATAGAGAGAGAATCATTATAGATAGAAAATCAACAAGGACATAGAAAGATAACATCATCAACCAACTGTATTTAATTGACATTTAGAGAACATTCCACACAAAATTACCAGAATACATGTTCTTTTCAAGTGTACATGGACTATTCACCAAGATCTCTTGGGCCATAAAACAAACCCTTAAAAAGTTAAAAGAATGAAATCATACAAAGTATGTTCTCTGATAATAATAGAATCAAACTAGAAAACAATTATAGAAAAGTAACTAGAAAATCTCAAATATTTGGAGTTTAAAAACTCTTCTAAATAATCAATAAGTCAAAGGAAAAGACTCAGAGAGTCATAAAATATTTTAACATAATCAAACAATAAAAGTATAATATATCAAAATCCATAGGATGTAGCCAAAGCAGTGCTTAGAGGGAAATTCATATCATTAAATGTTTACATTAGAAAAGAAGGTCTAATAATGTGACCCTCCTCCATAGAAAACTAAAATAAATAAATAAATAAAAGCAAATTAAACCAAAAAGCAAACCAACAGAAGGAGATGATATATATAAAAGTGAATTGGAAAAGAAATTGAGAACAGAAAAACAATAAAAGCAAAAGATAGATAATATTAATAAAGCTGTAGTAAAATTGACCAAGAAAAAAGAAGACAAAAAACTTCCAATATCAGGAATGAGAAAAGAGATACTAGACCCCATAGACATTTAAAAAGATAATAAGGGGAAAGAATGAACAATCCCATATACATAAATTCAAAAACTTGGATGAAATGAACCAAACCTTGAAAACCACAGACTACTGAAACTTATCCAAGATGAAACAGATAATCTGAGTAGTCCTATGCCTATTAGATAAATATAATTAGTAGTTTAAAACTTTCTGAAAAATGAGTTCTCTAGGTACAGATGGTTTCCCTAGCAAATTCTATTAAATGTTCAAGAAAGAAGTAATAGTGCTTCTTCACAATCTCTGACAGAAAACAGGAGGGAAGACTTCCCGGCTCATTTTATGAGTATTACCTTGATACCAAAATCAAAGACAGACAGACAGAAAGAAAGAAGGAAAGAAGACCATGGACCAGTATCCTTCAGGAATAAGGTGCAAAAATCCTCAACATAACATTAAAAAATCAAATTCAACAATGTATAAAAAGAATAATATAATATGGACCAAGTAGAATTTATCCTGGGAATGCAAATATGGTTCAATGTCCCTAAAATTATCATTATAATTTACCATATTAATGATCTAAAGAAGAAAAACACATAGTCATATTGATTGATGAAGAAAAGTAGTTTTACAAAACTCAACATTCATTTTTAAAAATCTTCAGTAGACTAGAAATAGAAGAAAACTTCCTCATCTCAGTGAAGGACATCTGTGAAAAACAAAACCCTACAATTAATATCATATTTAGCAATGAAAGACCTAATGTTTTCCTCCTGATATTGGAAAGGAAGCAAGGATGTCCACTCTCACAACTCCTATTCAACATTATATGAAAATCCTAGCCAGTGCAATAAGGTAAGAAAATGAAATGCAAGGCTTGTAAATTGGGAAGAAAAGAGTAAAACTGTCACTATTTTCAGTGAACATTATCATCTACACAGAAAACTCTAAGAAATTTACAAGAGAAAAGAAAGAAACATTCTTAGAAATCAAGTGAATTCAGCAAAGTCACAGGATACAAGGTCAACACACAAAAACTGTACCAATTATATCTCACACATTAGCAATAAATTATTGGAAGCCAATTTTCAAAACACAGTTCACAATGGCTCTAAAAAATGAAAAAGGTAAAACTCTAACAGAATATATAATAACACCTATATGCTGAAAACCACAAAATTCTAATGGAAGAATTTCTTAAAAAAAGATCTGAATAAATGAAGAGGTTTACTGTGGCCATATACTGGAAGACTCAGCCTAGTAGAGATTTCAAATTTCCCCCAAAATGATCTTCAGAGGTGACATTGTATCAAACAAAATTTCAGCAGGATTCCTTTTGTGTATGTAGACAAGTTAATTAAAAATTTTTATTAATAGACAAAAGAATCAGAATGGTCAAAACAATTTTAGAAAACAAAAATACAGTTGAAATTAAACCACCCAATTTCTCGATTCATATAAAGCTATGGTGGTAAGACAGTGTGGTACTGGTGATGTGAGGACAATATAGATCAATGGCATATAGACTAGTGGATCAGAATAGACACACCAGAAATAAACCCCAGAAACATGGACACCTGATCTTTCAGCAAAGGTGTGAAGCAAATTCAAAGGAGAAAGGAAGTGGCCGTGGAACAATGGTCATCTATATGTAAAGAAGAATCCCTCAACCTAAGCTACACACTCAGCAGAAATACGTGGATCACAGATGTGCAAAATCACCCAAGTTTTAGGGGAAAACAACCCTGTTTCTGGAAAGCATCTCCCCAGATATCCACAGGCTTGCCCTTTGGCCTCTGGTTTTCTGGTGCTCTTGGCAAGGCCTTCCCTGGCCACTTGATTTAGAACCACACCCACTCCCTATGCCTTTCCTCTCCCTCTTCTCCCCCTGAGTCCCTCCCTTTGTGACATACTATATGTTCCAGTTCTCATGTCCATCTCCCCTGTCTAGAATGTGCCTAGAAGGGCTATGACATCTCCAGCGCGTAGAACACTAGGTTCTAGTAGCTGCTCAACAAACACTTGCTGGTAGAATGAGGCAATAGAAACAATGTAGCTATCCCACACAGTGGGCAATACAACGGACTACTGTGCAGCTGTCAAAATGTATTTATTTGTAGAACAAAATATAACTTAGTTGTAGTTAAAAGTGACATATAGTATAGCTTCGTTTTATTAAAATATGGATGTATGCATTGAATTTAGGGGGACTTTCATGATATCTTTTCATACTGCTTGCTTCTTTACATATTATTTTCATATTGAAATAAACATTTTCAATTTGGAGAAGATACCACGCCTCTCTAATTCACTCCTGTGGTACTAAAGCTACGCTCTCAAACAGGAAAGAACCCTCTAGCTCTGATCTCAGCCACTAGGCAGAAAACAGAAGGTGGGCTATGGGTGTCATGTGGGCTCACATCATGAGTGCCTAACGTGTGCCCGGCACCGCCAAGTGCTTCCCAGGTAGCCCCTGAAAATGTACCTGCAGCACCCAGAGGGGGCAGGGTCAGCCCCCTCCTGTAAGGAAACTGGCGTCAGAGTCCCAGCCTGGGCCAAGGGCGTCCTATGCCCCTGTGGTGCCTTCTCTTCTGCCCTCGTTACCCCACACTGTCATCTTGAACAGACTTACATGATGGGGGGGCTTCATTCTGCTGTGGATTTCCAACCTCTCGAGGGCTGAGGGAGGGAGCCATGGAGCCCGGTTAGTGAGTCCCCGTGGCCCACAGAGGCAGGGCAGCATGCAGGAGCCCACACCTGAGAGGGCTCCCCTGGGGCCCTGCTAGAGGGGAGACCCTGGGGGGCCTGAGGGGGAGAAGCAGATGGGCTCCAGCTCCTCCCCCGCCCCCACCATAAAGAATCGCAAT
The DNA here is from genome assembly GCF_001458135.2 of Marmota marmota marmota. Taxonomy (NCBI): domain Eukaryota; kingdom Metazoa; phylum Chordata; class Mammalia; order Rodentia; family Sciuridae; genus Marmota; species Marmota marmota. The sequence continues at coordinate 4,148,657 of NW_026000102.1, forward strand.
CTCACCACTGCAGATATTATAGGTGCATATTTCATGACTCCCGGCATTGCGGATTTATAATTTAGTGGTGTGTAAAAATTTATAAAGACACAACTAGTGGCTGGTTAATGACAGCTACAGTGGCAGCACATATTTAGTGTATTTTTCATGTCACAGAAGGCTAGCCTGGGACAGAATGCCACATGCATACAGCAGGTGACAAAGAGGGGGAATGGGCTTTGCCCCCTCCCACCCACTCACCAAGGCTGTCCCCTCTATTGTCCTACGAGGTAGGCTGCTCCAAAAAGGAAGAGGCCAGAAGCAGGAGGGGCTGAGGAGGCCTGGATGCTCGTGAAGCCCAGTGACAGCCACGCTTCAGAGAGACGGCAGACTGGTGGAGAGTAACGACGGCGGGAGACCCCAGAGAAAGCCGTGGGACCACTGCACGTTTTCAAGTGCACAACTTTCTCTTGGAAAGAGAATCTCCTGCCTTTCCAAAGTGAGTCCTAAACAGCTGCCTCTCAAGGACCAACATCCTAGCGGGCTTTCAATCCTCGGTGGCTGTGGATGAGCCAGAGCGGGTCCTGGAAGTTTACCCCGGAAGCCACGGCTCTGGTCTCACGACCCACCGATGCCATGTGCTGCATGACAGGAGGCTGGGCCCAGGGACCCGAGAAGGCCTGCAGCCGGTTCCGGAGCTCAGAGCAGCTTGGCTCCAGGTGGGGCTGGGCAGCAGGGAGCCCCGCTGCCCTTGAAAGGGGTCTGGAGAGGGAGATGCGTTTGCAGCAGGCACCAGGAGAATCGCCCTGCACTCCCTTGTCTGCGCCATGCCCAAAGGTGATGCCAGAGACTTGGCACTTCCTGTCCTACCCATGCTGTGGGCAAGAGCTGAGGGGACCGCCCTGCAGATGCCGCCACATCTATCTGTGGATGTGCAGCCAGGATTCACGTAAGTCATCCGAGGGCCAGGCGGAACCAAAGTGCTGCCTCTGCAGGCTCAAAGGGACTGTCCCCAGGCCCCATGTGGGAACCTTCCTCAGTTATCCATCAGGCCAGGGAAAGGTGAGACCCCCTTGCAGTCCCCAAATATAAACTCAAGGAATGTGATAAACAGAGTCATCTATTTTCACTTAGCGCAACAATTAAAGCAGATCCACATTTTTAAACTATCACCCTGAACAAGTCAAACCACACCACAAATCAAAAAAGAATAATTAAAACCCACACTTCTTGCAATACCACAGAGTAAGGCAATTACAAGACACTTCTAATGAGCAATTTATGTAATTTAAAAAGTCAGCCCCATAATATGCAAAGAACGCTTCAAATGAATTACTGCTGGGTGTCTTGGTGCACTTTGATCCTGGTGGCTGGCCCCTGCTGGCTGTGGCTCCTCTGTCACCCTAGCCTCGTATATCTGGGCTCCTGGATAATGGCCTTGGAAGACTTTCTGCATAAGCTCAGACTGCGCCTCTCACTGAGAAAGTGCATTTAGTATCATCTTGCATAAAGGACGGGGGTGATCACTGCTGCCTGGCATGAGTGCTGCATCTCATCTCTGATATGCAATTTAGAAGCTGTATTCCATAAGAGAACTTTACGACTTGCTGTCATGATAAATAAAAGTTTATGGCATAATGGAATTAATATTTATTTACTTTGAGTGCAACACAGACTAGTCAAATAAAGTTGCTCTGGAATAACTTCAAACCAGGAGAGCTTGAAGGTGTCACCAACTGATGACGGGATTTGAATTCACTTCCTCTCCTTGCATGTCAATTATTAGCAATCTTTCACTTTTCTGTTTCAATGCAATTTTCTAAACAATTATTGTTAAAGATGTTCACTGGGAGGTGAACTTAGCGTGGGAGGTGTCTGTGGGTCCAGGCAGTGTGAGCAGGATGGACAGGAGGAGAAGATGAAAAAGACAGGGGTGATCTGAGGGAGGCTTTGGCAGCTGCAGGAGCCTTGGATGGAGGGAAAGAGTGCTTTCTGAGTGAGTCCCTTCAACGCAGCTGTTTTCAGAGGGTACTTGTGACTCACCAAGCATGCAATTGTGGCTTTATTGTGAAGGACTTTTTTTTAAAAGAATGTTATCTCATATCTAAATTACACAGTGGCTTCTTGATTCTAAAATAAGTATACAGCAAGAAATTTTCTTACTTTATTCCAAATTTTATGATCTGTAGAAGGTGCAGGGCAGAGTTACTAGGATCTCAGATGAATGGGAACATGGTCAGGCTGAAGCCCTCGGGACTCCTCGTGCTCCTGCTACGACCTCAGAACTAGTGTTGTGCTTATTATTTTGAATTTCTGATGCTCAGACATTTCGGCTGGATTTTTCAGTTCTGTGGCCTGTTCACTCCTTTTCCTGTTAAGCCCCATTCATACAGGGCCCCCAATAAACCTGGGGTCTGACTCCATCAGGAAGAACCTACACTTCAAAGCAAAATGGGGCAAACCAAGAAGACGAAGGACATCCTGAGCCTGGGAGGGGAAGGGACCCTGCCCCCGGCCACGCGGCTGCCAGGTCCTGGCTGCACACTCGGCTGGACTGGCCTGAGTCTCTTCGTGGGGTTCAGGTGGTGCTGCCTGCCAGGGAGGAGGGGTGGTAGAGGGTTTTAGGGAAGGTGCCTGGGTCCTGGTGGCCAGTGTCTGCCTCAGGGGAGCTGCTGGCTCAGGGTGAGCTTGGGGAGACTCCAGTGTGAGGCAGCAGGAGGCAAATGGCCCAGACTAGAAACAAGTGGAGAATCACAGAGAAAATCCAGAGAAAGAGGGGACTAGTGGGCGGCCGGACCCCTCCCCTGCTTGCTTCGTGCTGAGTCTCATACAAGATGTTGGCAAGGGGGAGAGAGTGCCCACGGTGCCGTCTGCAGGGCTGATTTTAATCCCATTTCTAGATTTACAAGGCACCTTTCAAACAGAGAAATCCAGTCATGGCTTCACCTACTGTTGTACTAGGAAAAGTGGTCCCTTCTAAATGCCAATCCATGAAAACATGGAAGTAGGCAGGGAACCCAAGTCTCTTCATCTCCAACCCATAGTTTGAATTACAATTTTCAGATTTTGAACTTTTGGTAGCCGGCCCAGAGAGGGAAAGTTACTTACTTAAGGTCACAGAGCAAGTCAGTAAGAGACTGGTGCAAACTCAGGGTACCTGAGTGCATCTCCCCAGCTCCTGGTTGGAGCCGTCTGTGCCCTTCCCCGGTCATTGCTGCAGAAGGAGCAGCTGTGGGTACAGAAGCCCTAGGTCTGGATGCCAGTGGGAGGAGATGCTGGGAGCTGGAAGGCAGGCCACTCAGGGTTTTGTGGACATGGCAGTGACGCCCATCTGAGGGCATTAGGGACACTCACCTGTGCCTCTGAAGTGGTTCCTGAGTGCCCTCCTGGTCCTGGCAGGGGTCTGGGAGGCTCTGAAGCCTAACACACACCTGGTATGGCTTAGGTGCTTCATAAATTTCGGGGGGTAAAAGCTGAACAGGCAGCTATTAGAGAATGTATCTGTGAACACCTAAGTGATGCCGAGGAAGAAATGTCGATTTTGGCAATCTTGGGCCTTTTCGGAACAAAACCCTAGAATTTTCCCTGTTGCCAGTGACAGGAATTCTGCTCCTGCAGGTGGGAAAATATACCTGGTGGATGCATTCCCAGGAGAGAGGGCTGTGTATACCAGTGAGAGGCCGTTAAGGGTCTCCTTTCAACAGACACAGTCCCTCTGAGCAGGACATCCATTCCCGGAAGCCTTGGGGTCTGAGCAGGATGCAGCAGTGACTTCCAGAGCAGAGAAGGTCTTCGCTGTAAGAGTGGTGGGGAGCCTCCCTGCACACGAGCCCCCTGGGGAACCTGGCTTCTCGTGGGAAAGCTAAAACAAAAATGAGCCCCACTACACTGCTGCACCCAGGGACCTGCCTCCTTTTGTGGGCTCTTGTCCTGTTCCTCCCGTAGGAAGTCACCTGAACATCCAGCCCTGCAGCTGGCTGTCAAGGACTCCCCCCTGAGTCGTCCCTGAGAGTCCTTCCCTGGGAGTCTCCTCCAGATACGATACTGGCCTGAAAACAACTGAAAAGTCTTTACAATGGTCTTTGTTTATTTCAGACTACAAATTCTTTGACTTGATTTTATTTCAACCAAGAGGACGGCCCGCATCACACTATAAACACATATTGAACTGTCATGATAAGGGTGATGAGCGGGAGCAGGGAACAGGAAGAATGCAAACACTGAATCAGAGGGACACTGATTCCAGCCCCAGTGAAGTGACTGGTACTGGACTTGCTCTTCCTCATAAGCAACCATGAAACCAGGCAAAAGTGTCTGAGGCTGCTGTTCTCACGCACTGTGATCCTGTGGGAAAGAAAACACAAGCCCCACATTTGCCTGGGTTTCTGGACCATCCCACGGGGAGCTGGGCACAGCATCCTCCTTGATTGGAGAAGGCAAAAGTCAGAGTTTGGGACGGCTGCAGCAGCTGGAGCAGCTGGAACTTGCAGGAATGGGCTCTGGAGAGAAGGAGACTGTGCCAAAGGAGGACCCTAGAAGTCTGCTTAGACGGTCCCTCGAGGCGTTTGGTTGAGGGTAGAGCTGTCCCTGTGCAGGGCAAGAGCCACAGCTGCTGCAGGGCTGATTGCAGAGCAGAGAATCAGGTCAGGCAGGGCTGAATTCTAGCCCAGGCAGAATCCTCGCTGAGTACTGGGGCATTATCTAAGACTCCAGAAAAGACCACACCCTAAAGTAAAGGCCAGTAGGGGCAAAGTCAAAATAGGCGAAGCCTACCAGAGACTTTGTCAAACTAAGTCTTACCAGGTCAAGAGGATCTGCCAGGAATTAACCACCTGCCCCCACAACCTTTACAGCACATTTGGCTGAATAACAAAACTCAACACCCTGTATGGAAAACAGCATGACCAGGCACACCTTCCAAAAGAGTTCGAATAGAGATATCCCATGTTCATGGATTGAAAATGATTTACATATTTAACAATCCAAATTAAAAAGAGCTTTTGTTTTAAGGGGGGGGTTATTTTTACTAAACTAGGACCTCTCTGACTATATAGTTTTACAGCTTAATTTTTTCCCACTGGGGTCTCTCTCCCTTCTCAGTCACACTGTTATCATGTTTGACACAAGTGACCCTGTCCTCCTTGGCAGCCCTTGTTGCTTGGTTTGGGGTCTCTGTGCCTTCCTGGTTTTCTTTCTAAACCCTGGTTCCCTATGTCTCTATTTCCTTTGCTGACTCTCCTTTTCTTCTAGACTTGTGAATGTTTTAGGTATCATGGGTCCTCAGTCCTTGGCCATTTTCTCTTCTTCACCCTCTTTCTTTCGATGGCCATCCAATGACTACAAGTTTACATCTCGGATCTGATGCTACCCTGAACTCCAGGCTTCGATTTTCACTCGGCTTCTCAACATGTCCACTTGGATGTCACACTCATATGCCCAAGAAAGGACCCAAACCTGTCCCTCTCTCATAACTCTGCCCTGAGGAATGAACGGCACTGCCATTTGCCCAATTTCTTACCAACCCCCCCCCCCCAGGTTTAGAATCACTTTTTAGTGTTTTCTTTCCCCTTATTCCAACATCCAAGTTCTCAAAAAACAAAATACAGCCCAACTCAGCTCACTCCTAACCACCTCCACTGCTGTCGATGCTACTAAGCCACCATCTTCTCTTGTCCCGAGGCAGAGCAGCACCGAGCTGTGGTCCTGAGGGGCAGGGGTACGGGGCCAAATCGCTTGGGATCAAACCCTGGCCCTGCCACTCGCTGGCTGCACCTGGATGACACCCTCATTCTCTCTGTGCTTATGGGCTTCCGAAAAGCAGCTACCTCACTGAGAAGACTTAAGGACTGAGAGTCAAGGGTCCTGACAAGCTCGCTCACGGGATTTCTCCCTGCTCACTTTGGAGTGAGCTTCTGTGTTAGGAGGTTCGCAGAGAGGCCCTCAAGGCCAGGCACTGAGGGGGGCACTCAGCAGACACTAGAACCGAAGGTCTCAGTCCAATAGCTCGTGAGAAATTGAATCTTCCCAACAACACTAGGGTGGCCTGGAAGAGGATCGTTCCCCAGTGAAACCTGAGATGACTATTGCCCTAGAGGAGCTTCTCAGCAACCCTATGAGACCCCGAGCTGGAGGAACAAGTGAGGCTGATCCCCAGCCCACAAGGGTGATTAGCAGCTAAGTGTGCCAAGTCTTAGACTGCTATGCCTGGGGCAATTTGTTACACAGTAATGGATAGCTACTACACCCTGTTTTGCTGTCTTTATGGCATGGAGCACCCCTGAGCTTGTATATGTCCTCTGCTCCTGGTAAGCTCCTCGGGTACCTGATCTTGTCGGTCTTTTTCATTTCTGACTCCCCAGAAACTAGAGCCATTCCATAGTGAGGACTTAACAAATATTTGTTGAGCAGACAAATAAATTTCATACAGTGGGCCTTCCCCCAAGGGGCTATGTGATATTAAAATGATGAACACTTGGAAGCAATTCGGAACATACTTCTTAATCTACACTCCCAGATTCACGGCAGCACCAACTGTCCAGTCAGCCAGTGTGTCACCCAAGCTCTCTGCTGGGCACCACGGTGCAGACCCAAAGAAACAAACAACACACCTCCCTGGAGGGCGACGGTCTGGCTGGAGAGGAACATCTGTTCCTGAAATCCTGGGGGCTGAGTGAAAGACCACAGAGGGATGTGCAAGGAAGACCAGGACCTAAGGGGCCCTGGGCAGGCTGTCCTGCATCTAAACCTTTTGACCCAGAGAGGCAGGTGCCATCACCATCCCCATTTTACAGACCAGAACACCAAGCAAAAGGTCATACAGCAAGTACCTGGTGGAGCTGGCATTGGCATGCCTGAAGTCTGACTGCAAGCCAGCCCTGACACTGCAGGGTGACCAACGGGAAGCAACGAGGAGGCTGTGTCTTCCTCCTGGGGCTCACCAGGGTGTGGAGGAGGAAAGTCCACACCAGGATGGTGGAGGCCAGACGGAGTGGAGGGAGTCTGGGGTGACTGGAGACCAGGAGAATGGGGACGCACTTGTGATCCAGCACATTGGCCTTGAGACAGCACATCTCTGCAGTTCGATCAGACTCAGAGAACTGACGCGTGTCCCTCTGCACACAGACCCCAAACACTGACCCTCATCAAGTGTTAAACAGGGTAAGTCCTGGGGGCCATGCCTTGGCTGAACGACTGTCCATGTAAAACCCTGCAGAGGAAACCCCCACCACTGGGAGCCCCCTCCCACCCCAGCCCAGGCACCCCAGTCACCTGTGATTCCAGGGGTGTGCTCTGGGGTGCCCTTCTCTACTGTACCCTGGGCACAGAAACAAGGATCACTTCTGGCTTGGGGCACCACCGCGTTCCCAGGAAAATACCTGCCATGGGCTCTTTCTGACAGTGCTTGGGCAGGTGTGGAGTGCAGGGCGGCCAGCGGGAGCAGGGGAGGAGAGACACTGCCACACGCTCCCTGCCACAAAATCTCCCAACAGCTTCAAAGAGGACCCCTGGGCCATCTGAGTTTCTGGAGGAAGGCGAGGGCCACTCAAGCTGGTGACGCTGGGCAACCACTAGGAGGCTCCTGTCTGCATCCTCAGGGAACCCCAACAGCTGAAGCATTAGCAGGGGTGATTTATGCCTAGACTCCCCTCAGAGAGGCCTACGCACTGGATTTCCTCCCCTCCCCAGTCTTGTGGAAAACACCTCGCATTTCACTTAGAGCAGAGGAAAGTGGACGCCGCATCGTGAGAACTGGGGAGAAACACACTCCCCAGTGGATGCAAGAAGGCCAACGACAGGTTCAACAGGATCACACCACAGAACAGTCTGCGCCTTGGCCCCACAATGCTCTGGACGCGCCCTAAATCGGCTCATCATGCCTCTTGTCTTCTCTGACAAATCACCAAACAGGCTGGCTCATCTGGAGTGTCAGGGACACACCAGCCCCAGAATGGCACCCAGGTGCAGGACGGAGCAACTCCGCTGCTCAGCAGCCCCCACATCGCCCCTTGCTGCAGGGGAGGCCCCCACATGTGCCCAGCACCAGCCCAGGAGGAAGCCCAATCCCCTCTCTGTCTACTGGGAAGTGGAGGATCTCTGGGAAGCAATAGGAAAATTACCACGGAAATTAGCCTGGGCTTTCAAACTCCCAGTGGCACAGCAGGGTGGCTCCTCTCCAGGGTGCCCAGGAATATGGGGCCAGGATTTCCCTGCCAAGAGATCACTTGGCAATCTGCCTGGTATGAAATGGGAGGTGGTGTGGGTGCTGGGGCTCCAGGAATTCCTCGGCCTTATTCTATAAGGGATGCTGTGGGGGACACAGGACAGGAGGCTTTGAGCTACCAGCAGTCTTCCTGAGGGGCAGTGATGTGCATCCCCTGGAGGAGAAGGCTGAGCATGCTCAGTGGGTGCAGAGAGCATACAGGTGAATGCAACTGTGCAGGCAGGAGGAGACAGATCAGCCCTTGATGAAGTGTAAAGGGCTGCAAAGAGGTTTCTGCAGGAAGAGTCAATCAGGGATCAATTCAGAAATTTAAGCCAGAGCCGAGTTTGAGATTCCGGCTGCTGAGCACTGGGAGGTGGGAACTGAGCTTCTGGGCTGACATTCCTAAGAAAAAAGCAGTGCCAGCCTAGGTCACCCGTCAGTAACCAAGTCTTTGGGATGAGTGGGCAGCTGGGGAGGGGCAAAGGTCAGCTGGTTTTAATGCAGCATCCAGCTTCTCCAGAGGGTTCCAGCAATTTCCATGAAGATCCACAAGAGACACATTCATGGAAGATGAAATCCAAGGTGGCTTCAAGAAAACACTGAATACTGGCTCTGCCTGCTAACTCTTTCCTCCTGAGACTGCAAGACGTCAGGGCGCATCCAAATTGATCCCCAGAGGAGACATGGTCCAATGGGCCCTCCTTCTAGCCCACATCCCGGAAGCCTCTGAATGAGCTGCCGCTGCAGCAATTCAATCTCCATATATTTCGTTTTTAAAATTTTCATTTCTGGCCACCGGTCCCTAGATCGCCAATTTGATTTAGTTTCTATAAATGGATTTTTCATAGTGTAGGTGGAAAGTATATTTAATTTTGAATTTCTGCAAACTAAAATATTCAATATAAACGTCAGAGTATGTTTGCACCACGCATCCTCCCCCCAAACACAGGCCAGCTCTCAGATGGGCACACTCACCCTCCAACAGCCTCCGCAGCTCTTCCCACTCGCAGAGCCCCGCCCAAACAGCCAGAGAGCCGGCATCTGGTTTCCCCCTGCACCACGTCCTGCTTCCAGACAGTTGGAAAGAGGAACGCGTCCCTAGAGCTCCAGCTACGAAGTCAACTATGGGTGACAACCACGCTGTCTGAGGGTAGAGCTGTCCAGGGAATGGAACAGCCGGCTGCCCTGTCCACCTGGCCACCCACTCTGGGACTAAGCTCTCTGCCCGTACTCTTCTGCCAGCAGAGAGACGTGAAGGCAGAAAGCCCAGTGCGAACCACGGCTGTCACATCAGCCTCCAGGCCAGGACAGCTGGTAGCCCAGACAGCATCCTGCCCGCTGTAGCTAGTTCCTGCTAAGAAATCAGTTGGACCAGAAGAAAGACTGGCCCTTTGCTAGGTGAAGTGGGAAAGATGCATTTAGAGGAACAGACAGCCAACAGGGCCCAGGCCTGGGCTGGGAGCTTAACAAGGACCATCTCTGAGTAACTCCTGGGAGCTACGCGTGAAACTCCTTTGCAGATGAGGGGAGGAGGAGTTCAGAGAGGTCCCTGCTGCTGCGGACCTGTTCTTGGCACAGTGGGGCAGGTTCACCCCATGGCCTACATTCTTCCCACCAGTGCGGCATCTTCCCTGTGAGAGACATCTCTGCAGAGAGTCTCTGCTCCAAGCCTGCCCACTCCTGCCTCTGCCTGTCCACATGTGGACCTGTCCCAGCTACTGGGCACCAAATCCACTCCAGGGTGAAAGTCCATTGGGCCTTCAGTTGGTGCTCTGTGGAGAAGGCAGACATGGCAGCCTCCCATCCTGCCCCACCGAGCACCTTCCAGGGACCCAGACTGGGAGGAGCCTCCGAGGTCACACATATGACCTGGAGAAGCGCTGGGCGCCTTCCAGCCACCGAGTGTCCACCTCCCACTCTGTCCTCAGAGAGAGTCCCCAAGAGCCCTGTGCTCACTCCCACGAGCTTATAATGACAATGGGGAAATGGGGAAAGCTGGGGACAGCAGTCAGTGAAACTTCTGCTCCTGAACATCTTCAAGACGCACGACGGGACACGGGACACCTGGGGATCGGGCGCGGTGGCCGCAGTGGCAACGCTCTGCGGGAACGCAGAATGGCCCAGTGTGGAACTTCCTAGCACTGACTACCCCTCCCTGAAGGGGGCAGCCCTGCCAGGAGGGGCAGGGGGGAGGTGGTGCCCCTCCCCCACACCTCTCTCCCCAGAACTGAAGGCCAGAGACTGGGCTCATCTCCTGACTCCTGAGGGAATGAAGACCAAGCAGGGGAGAGCCCAGGCCATGGGCAGCACTTCCCAAGGTGGAGCCTCAGGTGACCTCACAGGCCTGCCCTCGCCAGCCATGTCCCCACAGCATCACTGATTCTACCCTGGCCAAGATTTGGTCAAATGGCCACTCGTCTGGGGTAACTGTCCACTCGCCAGCATTTTCAAGTGCCCTTCACATGTCCCTGCTCTCTGTCTATTGGCGCTGCCAAAAAGTGACTTGCCAACCAGGTGGCTTTAAACAACAGAAACGTATCGTCTGCGGCTCTGGAAGCCAAGACCAAGCCCCCGCTGAAGGCTCCAGGGAGGACTTTCCTGTCTCTTCCACTCCTGTCACTCCATGCTCTGTGTCTCCCTCCAGTCTCTCTGCCTGGGTGTCTGTGTCCAAGTGTCCCTTTTCTTCTAAGGTCACCAGTCATTAGACTAGGACCACCCTAATCTAGTGTGGCCTCCTTTGAGCTGATGGATTAGATCTGCAAGGACTGCATTCCCAGCTAAGGCCGTATTCTGGGGCTTGGGTGGATGTCTCTTCAACACGGTACACCCGTGAACCCCAGGAAGCTAGGGCATGGAAGGCAGGGACCTGAGCCCACACACACCCTCTGGGGTGCTCACAGAGGGGGAGCTGAAGCCCAAGCAGGGTAATCAACTTGCCTGAGGTCTCACTACTTGTAAATGAGGAACTAGGGTGTTCACTGAGGGCTTGCTCTCTTTCCATGCAGCCTCAGTGGCCCCCCAAATCTCTTGTTGACTGTCAGCAGGAATATTTGGGATCATTTAAAATCTTGTATAATCTGAGCCTAACTGTCTTGACCCAGGAGACCCAGCACTCTAGCCTAGTGGCTCCAAACATCTCCAGCCCTTATAGAAAGACGCTGGATGCCAAAATGCTGCATGGGCATGAAGGTTCTGTCCACCAACCTCGGTCACGCCTACACCTGCCCACCAGCCCATCCCAGGGTGATGGCCACAATGTGACCCACCTGAACAAATGTCACTCCAGCCCAAAGAGGCACAGAGGCCACAGGTGCACCTCTCCCAGAAGATGGCTCTAGTTTTTGAAGTACTACAAGCAGCTGCAGGTCCTCAGGACCATCTCCCAGCACCGCCTGGAGGCCCCAGAGCTCAATTCGCTGCCCTAGAGCCGTAAAACCTGTGGCGCCCCCTGGCACCCGTGCCCCCTGCTCTGCTGCTGACAGGCTGGCACACCCCTCCTCAGCCTTCAAGACTCCAGCCACCTGCTGATGGCCCCATAAGGGCTTCCCGGGCCCCCACCGTGGCCCACGGTGTCCCCAGAACCCAGCCCAGTGCTTGGGATACAGCAGGCTCCATCTACGTGTTGACCCTCCAGGGACCCTATGTTCAGCCCCAAAGGCAGCTGTGTGAATGTCAGGCTCAGCATGGAGAGGGGGGCATCTGGAGCTGGGTCACTCCAGCACTGGCTTCCCTTCCTGGGATATTGAGGAGGGGGCTCAGCTGGGCCATCACCTTTAAATCACCTTTAAAACCAGAGTGTCTGTGGCCTCTATTTCAGAGGGAAGTCGCCTTTGAGCATCTGTTCAGAGGAGCCCTCGGTGATCCTGGGCCCAAGACAATCCTGCTCTGGGCTGGAACGCCACGGCCAGGGCCAGCGCACAGCCACAGGAAATGCGGCGCTGCTCGCTGACTGAGGACTTGGCTGGGAAGCGGCTGCAGCACTGTCCCCCGAGATGCTACCAACTGGCAAGGATTCTCTGTTTTCTCAAATTAAAGGCAAACAAAGAACAGGAAATGGGCTCTGCAGATGCTCTTGATCTGCTTTTTCAGGGGCTGTGTGATGGGCAGGGAGTGGCAGTGGGCCGCTGGAAGACTGCCTGCTGGGCACCACACAGTTCTCTGTCCACTGAGGCTGGACGTCTTCTCTCTCTGGGACACATGACCATTGGGACCATGTGGCCTGAAGGAGCCTTGGGCTGGCCACCACCAGGGACCCTGTGGGAGAGCCCTGCAGGAGCAATGACTTCCAAGAGGGCTGCTGAGTGGTGTCTCCTCCCCACACACATGTGACAGCTGGGAGCGCCACCCACCATGCCATCCCTCCTTGTTCAAGTGCTGTATATTTCCAGAGACGTGGCCCTGTCATTGGGTCAGGACATGGGCTACTCCCTGAAGAGTCCATCCATCAGGCAGAGAGGAGAGGGAAGTGTTCACAGCAGAAGCAGGATATGTACAAAGGCCCTGTGGCAGGCACAGGGTGAGCTCAAGGGAGCTGAAGGAGCCAGGAAAATTCAGGGCAGGAAGAGCCTGGGGAACAGGATACGTAGAGAGGACACTAACAATGGCCAGTGTTGGTAAAGGACTTATTCTGCAGTCAACTTGCTCCCAAGCATTCTGCCCATGTTAACTTGTGCGTTTCTCAGCACAATCCCTAGTTTACAAACAGCAGCAGCCAGATGGCAACAGCAGCAGCCAAGACAGAACGTGTGCTTGTGTGAGCTGGGCTGGCCCCGCACACTGTCACTGGCCCCTCAACCGCGCAGAAGATGGGACAGCCTGTGGAGCCACAGCAGCACACGCTGTGGCCTCATGTGGCCGGGTGGCAGAGCAGAGGGACTGCCACGGAGTTGGGGACTCGGGGGTACAGGCGTGGACACAACTTCTCCCCCTCTTACCCTTCTGTATGCCCTTGCAGATCATTTGTTCCGCAGAGATCTGTGGAGGACGTGTTTTGCCACCAGCTCTTCACAAGGCGGCTGGGTGCTCCCAGCGCCCCTGCTCCCAGCAGGTTGCAGACAGCACCCTCGTCACACATCGTGTGGACAGTTTGTCACTTTTCTGTCTTTATGAAAAGCTATGGTTGTTTCTAGTGGCAACAGATCCACCCCGTGCTGTCCACGCACTGGCAACAGTGTCCCCAGCCCGCACAGCCGGGCCTGTCACCCACTGCAGGCTCCCCAGAGAGGGCAGCACCCCTTCCCCCCCTCCCCCACTGCACACCGCCTCCCAGGGCAGTGGCAGGAGCAGAACTCGGGGCCAGGCGGGTTGCGGAGACCAGGATTTCTGGATAGAGAACACCAAGGAGACCATTTTCAAGAGGCGAGATGAACTCTCCCCAACGCTCCTGAGAAGGAGTGAAAGCCACCCCTCCCCCCAGTGCAAATGCCCGCAGGCAGCTCCACCGCTCCTTCTGGACCTGGGACAGCAGTCAGAGAGGCGACGGACACAGCAGTGAGGGGCTTTAAGAGGGAGAGAAAGCACAGGCCAGAGTGGACAGCACAGGCCAGAGGCCGGTCTCGGCCACTGGAGAGCCGGGAGGCACAAGCCTGGGGGCTCCAGGACCCTGGAAGGCACAAGCCACCCTGTCCCTGGGGAGCTCCCCTCCAGCTTTCTGGGGGCTCCAGTCACCTCCCATGAGTCGGCAAGTCTGCAATAATGAGCCCCCTTCAAGCTTTCCTGAAGGAAGTTGGAGCCACCGTCCCCCCCAACCGCACAATGAAGGTCGAGCTGGCGGGCCTGGGCTCCTCGGGAGCACCGGGCATGTCCCCGATAAGGCACACAGCCCCAGGCAAAGGCCGGGTGAGAGAGATGCCAATTCCCACCCAACCAGCAAGAAGAAGGGTTGGTTCTAACCTGCTCTGCAAAGTAGGGATGTGGGTTTGTGGACTCACTAGTCACACGCCCAGAAATTCCCTCCTCCCTTCCTCCATAAACAGCAACCAAAAAGACAACAAGGACAAAAACATGGATTTGAAAGATTTAGCAATGATGATTTAAAAGCCACTTAATACCTCATGAAATTCAAGCTGGTAAATTGAATGGACAGTGATATTAAAATATTTCATTAGATACTTTTTATGCCAAATTAAGCTGCTGCAATTATATTGATATTCACAGTCTGCATTAATCTAAAACTATTTTAATACTTTTTCTAATTTAGTATGATTAATCCTTTCATTTGCGAACACACTCACTCGATGTTTTGATTGTTTTTTCTGTTTTGCTGCTTTGACTGTGCTTTGCCCAAATGTTTAATTCACGAGGGATTCGTATTCCAGGGGCGAGAATCCAATTTCTCAGGACATTTACCTACCTAGGAATAAGATTTTAGTCTTGTTTCTGCAGCAATTATTTTCTCCACGTGGCAGAGCAGGCCTTTGACATATTAACTGTAAAGCACCTCGATTTATTAAATATATACCCACAACCTTGAAGCCCAGAAGGCCATTTTTTAAAGAGATTCTTGAATTGGTTTGCAAGATTAATATTCTGCCTAGTTATAAAGAAAAAAGTTACAAGTCTTGTTTTAAAAGCTGAAGTAATGTCTTTAATATGGCTCCTGCTGTCAGCCGGGGACGGAGGCATGGGGGACCCCGTGCTCAAGGAAAGAGCAAGCTCACAGGTCAGGAAAGACAGCGCCTCCAGGTTTGCCAGAGCGGATCATTTTCCATGGGAACTCCATCAGTGCAGTGGTTCATTCTATGTTTGTAGAGGATTTGGCTCTTCAAGTCAAAACAAATGTCTCACATTTTGGATTCTTGTTAACAAAATATTTGGTTTTTGCTGTTCAGCAGTTCTCTTCTAATCTGGCTTTAATATTAATAATAAAAAAAAATGTACAAGTTACGGTGCCAATTTCTTCCTCCAAGACTCACCACGCCATTGTAGTATCAATTACTACGACAATTCCTTCCATCCAGACACTAATGTCATTAGTCCATGGAGAACCTTTTGAAATAATTTACATGGAAACTGCCTTTACATGCTAAATGGAAAGCACGCAGCCACGGCGGAGGGGAGCGGAATTCCAATCCTGCCACGTGCAGGTTGGCTTCATTCATGCTACTTATTAACAGGAAGAAGGTGACGCAGTCAATTACAAAGCAATTACCTGAGCAGTCACTGCGGCCCGAGCCACCTGGCAATTACCACAGGCCTCCCCAGGAAGGGCTTGCCCTGCTGCTCTTCTTGACACTGCGGTGCCCTGAGGCCACCAGGTCCTGCCATGTGGCACTCAGCACCGTGTCCCCAGAGTGTGACTGTTTCTGCAGAATTGGAAACTCTTGCCAACCCCAGGGATCCCAAGTCGGGCAGGAAGGGCTTAGTGCAGGAGCAGTAGCCCCGAAGCCTCCCAGCCCTCCCTCAGATGAGCCGAGGGGACACTGACAGGATGAATTCTCCTATGTTCCTTCCCTAGTGAGCACAGTCCAGAAAAACCAGAGTGGGTGGAGGAGATCCGTGTGGGGCCAGATGCCCAGCAGGGCAGGAGGATGGCCATACACCAAGCTGGGAAGACCACGGTCACTGGGTTGGGTTGGGTTTTGTGTTCTTAAGGCCAAGGCATCTCTAACATTTGCAGGAATAAAGCATCCAAGGAGGCTGAGTGGTCTGCATGGGGCGGAGAGCAAGCCCTCCACAGCCACCAGCCGGCCTTTCCCTGGCATGATCTACCTCCTCCCTCTGGACCTGCTGGCAGGGGCTATTCCCCGCCCTCCATCAACCCAGGCCTGGGATAGGAGGGCTCTCTCTGAGAGAGCCCTCCCTGGCCTCGGGGTCCTCCATCAGTACCAAGGCTGTTCCTGGGCTTCCTCTCTGTGCGAGAGCAGGTGCAGGGGCACATCTCAGAGTCCTGCTCCTGCCTTGACTCAGGCATTTTATTATTCAAGCCACAATGTCCCAAAGTCTCACACTGTGGGCTTCAGAAGTACCAAAAACAGATGCTGGAAGAGAGCCTGGCCCACGGCACGGAAGCGTGGGGTGGGAGGCCAGGGTTATCTCGGCAGAAACCTGGCCATTTTGCTTACGGTGTTCTGACAATGCTCAGCGCTGTTCGAGCAGGTGCTCCGGTGCCAAGCTGTTTGACATTCTGCCGAGAAGGTAGCTGCGGCTCTGGAAGGATGACTTGTGTGACACTGACAGCTTTCAGGGCCGCTGGTCCCCTGGTTTCACTGCTGCAAGACCCGAGCCATCTGTAGCCTCTCACTTCCTAAGCCCAAAGCCCAAAATGTGCAAACTGAACAGGGAGGAGAAGTAACCATAAAAGAAAAAGCAAAAGAGGAAGGGAACGAAAAAAAGGGTGGGCCCACCTGTCTGAACCATGAGCGCAGCAGCCCCTCCCGGCGGAGCTGCACCCCACACTTCCCCAGTGCCCCGTGCAGCCGCCTCAGTGATGTTTTCAAAACAGCAATGAGATGATGACACTCCCCTTCCCACACCTCCCACTGCCTCCGTGTTCTCAGGATGAATCCCAGAGCCTGCGCCAGCCCTGCGAGGCTCCCCTCCCACCCTCCGCTCATCACTGCCTGCTTTGGGTGCCATGCGGCAAGTGTGGCACCAGCTGACCTTCAGTCCTCCTCCCGGGCCTCCATCCTCGTGTCTCAGGGCCTCTGAACACGCTGCCCTCCTGTCTGCCACTGTTCTCCTTCTTCTAATGGCCCTCCCCATCCCCACCAGCTGTCAATCTCAGAGAAACTCCCCTTTGAATCAAAGAGCCACATTCAAATGCAAGACATCCTAACTCCCAAACTCAACCTCCTTCAAGTTTAACTTGTCTTTCTATCCCAACCACCCTGGCTTTCAGGTTCATTCATTCTAGAAATATTGACTGATCACCTTCCAAAGGGCCAGGAGAGGTTAGAGTGGGGTCTTGGCCCTTGTGCAGCTTCCAGTCTGTTAGAGGAGCAAGGTTTAGTCTTCTAATTGTGTAGGAGAACTATGATTAGTGCCAGGAAGCTAAAGTCCAGGAACTGTGAGACCTCACAGCAGGAGGACCTGATCCAATCTGGGATCAGCTCTTTGATGAGCTCAGTAACCTTGGCAACTATTTAACAACCTCTCTGAGCCTTACTTTCTCATCAATGAAACATCGCAGGGTGGTTGCAAGACTGAGGTGATACATGAAAAGCACTTAGCATAGTAAGTGGGAGCTTCCGTTTTGATTTTCTTATTGCTGTTGTTAAATGGCTGAATGGCGGATTGGAACACTTCTGTCTACAATAACACTGAGTACACACCGAGGGTGAGTTCCCCAGCCCCTCTCTACGACCGTGATGATAGCACAGCACATGCACCCACATGACGTGGTCCAGTTGGTCTTTGCTGAATGAAAGGTTTCACCCACCCTGAGTGGCCTGCCCTGAGCAAGGTCATGTGTGGTGGGCACATTTGCCAAGCAGCAGGGCCTCTCCAACATCACTGGAGCTGCTACAAATGAGCCCGGTCTTTCTGAAGAATGATCTAGCAGCACATATCCAATTTTTAAGTGGATGTACCTTTTAACCCAGCATTACCATTTAATTTTAGGAATATACCCACGAAAACAACTGGGCACGTATGCAAAGCCCGTAAGTCTTCACATAAACATTTGTCAAAGGACTGCCGAGTAGAAAGAGGATGTCACCTACCGCGTGACATCCTGGGAGTAACACTCCCAGTACCCAGGGCAGCTAACAGGTTAAATGGGCGGACTAGCAAAGAGCCATTTAAAAATGTATAAGTCACTTAATATGGAATCATTTCAATGCATGCCAGTGCATATAACACGAACCCCCATTTAGTAACAATGAGTGTGTGTGTGAGAAACATTCCCAAGGATGGACATCGGGGGGCTGATTCATCAGTGGAGAATTCAGGGTAGAGTTAATGTGCCTTACTTTTCTAAATCATCTGAATTTTTTTTTGCTATGAGTATATGTTCATTTTGAAACAATCAAAAAGGGAAATGTGTTTTTATTTTGAGGAGCAGAAGACAAAAGAGGAGATGATATATAGTTTCTGCCATCTGCCATGGGAGCCTTCTTGGGAAGCCTCGTCTGCTAAGAAGCAATTCAAGAATGAGAATGAGACCAGAATGGGTCTCTCTCCCTCTCTCCCTCCCACCCCACCCCCCCACACACCCGCACACACCCCATTACTAGGAAAGGCTAATTTAGTTGCCTAGTCCCTAGTCTGGCTCTTAGGCAAGTACAGAAACTGAAACCTGTAATCTTCCTCCTTGGAAACTCTGCTGGATGACATCAGCATCCCTCTGCCTGGTCACTGTAGTTGTAGATGAAGTACTGAGATCATGTAGCGCAACACTTTGAACTTTATCTTTTGTCAATCTACCCAAGGTTTTTTGCATGTTCTGTGTAAGTTTTAGGATCACCTTGTCAATTTCTACAAAAAGCCTGCAGGGGTTTTGGTTGGGAGTGCCCTGCAGCAGCTGCAGATCAATGTGGAGAAAACTGCTGCCGGGACCCTCACGAGTTCCCGTCCACGCACATGGTGTCCCTCTCCACTCAGTCTCCATCACTGTCTCTTAACAATGTCTTACAGTTTCTGGTGTATAGGTCTTACATATTTTTGTTAATTTTATCTTAAACATCTCGAGTTCTTACGCTATTATAAGCTACATATTATTTTATTTTTCAATTATTCTACGAAAATACATATTTTTTAAATATTGACCTTGTTCCCTATGATCTTTCTAAATTTGTCTTCTAGATTCAGTGATTTTTTTCGTAGATTATTTGGAGTTTTCCATGTTCAGTGAAAGTCTCGCTCCTTCCTTCTCATATTTGCCTCTATCTCTCCCTTCCTTACTGAGCTGCCTAGGACCCGCAGCAGCAGTCCAGCACGGAATCCAGAGGGTGAACACATTCACCATTTCCCAGTCTTAGGGGGAAGTGCAGTAATGAACTGTTAAGGGTGATATTAGGGTTAGGTGTTTTCTATGTGTCCTTTATCAGACTGTAGAAATTCTCTTCTATCCTTAGCTTGTTGATTTTTTTTAAGTGAATATGAATGAGTATAGAGGCATGCCTTTTTTTGATATCTGTTATGATGATTATATGCTCAATATCCTTTGTTCTCTTAATATAGCAAATTACGCTGATTTTTTAATGTTAAGCCCACCTGCATACCTCCAACCAACCTCCTCAATCATGGTGTTTTACCCTACCCATATACCTCTGCATTCCGCTTGCTAATATTCTGTCAAGATTTTCATAATCAAAGTTAGTCTGTAGTTTTCTTATAATGTCTTTGTCTTGTTTTGTTATCAGACATACTGGTCTCACGAAGTGAACTGAAAAGTATTCCACTGTTGTATTTTTTTTTTAGTTGTGCACAATACCTTTATTTTGTTTATTTATTTTTATGTGGTGTTGAGGATCAAACCCAGGGCCTCGCGCATGCCAGGCGAGCGCTCTACCACTGAGCCACCACCCCAGCGCCATTGCTGTATATTTTAAAAACATGTTTGCTAAGTTTAGCATTATTTCTTTCCTCAAACTTTGATAGAATTCACTATGAAGGGCTCTCCTTTTTGGGAAGATTTTAAATTACAAGTTCAATTTCTTTAGTAAGTATAATTTTTCCATTTATCTTCATGTCAATTTTAGTAATTTTGATTTTCAAGAATGTATCCATTTCATCTAAGTTGCAAAACTTCCCTCTGTAAAGTTTTCATGATATTCTTTTACTAGACCTTTCATATGTATAATATCTCTAGTGAGCATCCTTTTTCATTCATGATAGTAATAATTTGTTTTTCTGTCTCTTGATCTGACTAGCTATAGACTTATCAAGTTACTGATCTTTGAAGAGAAATAGTTTTACTTTACAAATGCTTCCCGTTGTCTGTGTGTCTACTTACTGTATTATTGAGTTTTACTCCTATCTTAATATTAACTTTCTAAAACTTACTTTGGTTTTAATTATAGCTTCTAAAGGTGATTGCTTAGGTCACCTTTTACACCTTTGTTCATATGAATTATATTTGTTGGTTTTAATGTACATATAATACAAGTACTTATGACTGTAAGTTTCTAAGATCTGCTTTAGCTGCATCCTACACATTTTATATGTTGGCTTTTAATTTTCACTTATTTAAAAATATATGTAGTTTCTTTTGTAATTTTTTTTCTTTTACCCTCACTGGATTGTTGTTTAATCTCCAAATATTTGGAAATTTTTTAGATATCTATTTGGCTATTCAATTCTAAATTAATTCAGTTACTGTCAGAGAAACAGACGGTAATCATTTTAAGTTTAATGAGACTTGTTTTATGACACACTGTTCTATATTAGTTAATAGTCTACATAAAGTGGGAAAGAATGTGTATTCTTCCATGAGCAGGTATTTGTTTCAAAAATGCCAGTCAGACTGAGTTGGTTGATAGTGTTGTCTTTTCAGTGTCCTTACTGATTTGTCACCTACACATTCTATTCATCACTAAAAAAGGAGAAGTTGACATCTCTCACTGTAATTGTGAATTTATCTGTTTATCCCTTCATCTGTCACTTCAAAGTGTATTTAAAGCTGCTTAGTTCAGTGCAGGCCTGATTCAGAACTGTTTTGCCTGTTTTTCATTAGGAAATGGCTCTCTTTATCTGAGTAGCCTTTCTTCCCCTGAAGTCCCCTCTACCTGGTAATAGTCCCTTGAGCTTTCCTATTGCTGGCGTGTGCACTCTGCCTTCTTTCTCCAAGCCTATTTGGGCCTTTATTGTCGACATGTATTTCCTGGGAAGCACGTAACTGGGTGTGGCTTTGTTGTCTAGTC
Source organism: Marmota marmota marmota (assembly GCF_001458135.2). NCBI lineage: Eukaryota > Metazoa > Chordata > Mammalia > Rodentia > Sciuridae > Marmota > Marmota marmota. Next base: position 4,169,642 of record NW_026000102.1, read on the forward strand.
TGGCAATCTCTAACTTTTACGGGGATGTTCAAGCCGTTTACAGTGGAGGGGATCGCGGGGTTGGTGTATCTCCAGCACCGAGCTCTCTGTCTTCTGTTTGTCCTGTTTCATCTTCCTCTGTCCATTAATTTGAGGAGTCTTGAGTGTCCCAATAATTGCCTTGTTGGCTTCTCAGCTGAGTCCCCTCCTGTGTAGTGGCCGCTCTATGATTTGCACTTAATCACAGTACCCCACCTTCAAAGCTGCGCAGCACTCGGTCGTCACCATGTGGGACATTTCAGCATCTTTCTCTGCCTTCCTCTGTGCTCTTGTGGCCACATGCTTTGCTTCTCTGTAGCTAGTTTTTCTTTAAGGCATCGATTATGTCACTTTCAGCACTTTATATGGAGGTATAATTTATACGCCATCAAATTCATTTATTTACAGGATATTTCAATGTCTTCTGTATATTTACAGCCATGTGAGACCATCACCATGATCTCATCTGGGAACGTTTTCGTCACTCCAGTGCATCCCTTATGCCTACTAGCAGACGCTCCCCATTCCCACCTGCCACTCACCCTTCATCCATCTTGGACGATTCTCAACCCAGCTTTGTGTCTATGGATTGCTCTCTTCTTGGCATTTCACGTAACAGTGTCACATAATGGAATCTTTTGTGACTCGCTTCTTTTACTTAAAATCACATTTAGAAACTCATTCGTGTTACAGTATGTATGAGAGCTTCATTCCTTTTTATGCCAAATAACATTTCATAGTATGGTGAGAATTCACCTTGTCCATGTGTTGATAGATATTTCAGTAGTTTCTACTCGTTGGCTAGTATGAGTGATACTGCCATGAACGCATGTGTACAGTTGTGAACATGATCTTATTTCTCTTGAGTACATATCTATGAGTGGACAGCTGGGCCATACATGAACTCCATGCTAATATTTTGAGAAGCTGTCAAACTTTTCCATAATAACACCACCACTTATATGCCTGTCAGCCATGTGTGAGGTTTACAGACCCACCAACTATAATAGTGCATTTAGATTTTTAATTCTACTCATTTCGATTTTTAATTTCTTTCAATGTTTTTATAGTTTTCTATTTAAAAAAAAAAAAAGCTTATCAACAGTGATTATAATCTGCTTTTTCTCTTTTAGCCATCCTGGGGGGCAGAAGGCGGCATATCGTTATGGTTTTTACTTCTCTGATGAATAATGACGCTGTTGAACATATTTTCATTTGTTTATTGACCCTTCATAAATCTTCTGGGGGCAAATGTCTTTTTCACATTATTTGTCCATATTTAATTGAGTTGCTTTTATTATAAAATGATAAAAATTATTTATATGTTCCAGATATAAGTCCTTTATCAGAAATATATTTTGCAATTTTTTTTCTCCCAGGCTGTAAGTTATCTTTCCAGTTTCTTGATAGCATTATTTGAAACACAAAAGGTTTTTATTTCATGAAGTCCAATTTATCAATCTTTAATGGCCTGTGTTTGGGGCCATATTAAGAAATATTTCCCAACCTAAAGTCCCTAAGGTTTATTCCTATGTTATCATCTAAGACTTTTACCATTTTTTCTGTTACATTTAAGTCTGGTATCTATTTTGAGTTTCTTTATTATGTATGGTGTGAGGCAGGGGCCCAGATTTCTTTTTATACATGAGTATATCCAGTTGCCCCAGAACCGTAGGCTGAAGACTTCTATCATGATTAAAATGTCTGGGCCCCTTTGTCAAAAATCAATTGACCAAAAAGCATCAGGTTTATTTCCAGACTCTCAATTTTATTTCATTGATCAATATCCTTATACTACTAACTGGTTTTCTGGATCATGATAATGCTGTAGTAAGTTTTGATGTTGAGGATTTTTAGTCTTCCAATTTTGTTCTTTTTTCTAAGATTATTTTAACTACTCCAGGCCCCTTGCATTTCCAAATGAATTTTAGGTTCAGCTTGCCAATTTCTTTCTTTTTTATTAAAGGCAGTTGGATTGTATTGCATCTATAGATCAATGTGGGAACTGTTACCATCTTAACAATGTTAAGTCTTGTGATCCATGAACATGGAATGTGTTTCTACTCATTTAGATTTTTAATTTCTTTCAATGTTTCTATAGATTTCCATTTCTAAGTCTTGTGTTTTTTAAAAATTTTATCCTTAACTATTTTGTTCTTCTTGATGCCATTATTTATAACTGAAGTTATTTTCTTAATTTGACTTTCAAATTATTTACTTAGTGTATAATAATGAAATGTAAATATTCCCGCCTCTTCTGTTTTCTGAACCACTTTGTGAATGATTCTGTTAATTATTTTTAAATGTCTGGTGGAATTCACCAACGAATCCATCTGATCTTTTGCTTTTCTTTGTCAGAAGATCTTAAAAGTTAATGTCACCATTTGTTTTAGGTCTTCTGAGATTCTTTATTCTTCCTGATTTCAGTAATCACGTCTTTCTGAGATTCTGTCCACTTCATCTAAGTCATCTACTTAGTTGGCCTGTAGTTGTTCATGGTATTCCTTTCATAATCCTTTTATTTCTCTAAGGTCAGTATGATGCCCCTAGTACGTTCCTGGTTTTAGCTCCTTGGTGCTCCCTCCTTCTCCTCTCTCTCCCTCCCTCCCTGCGTTTCTCCCATCCTCCCTTCCGCTTTCTTCCTGTCAGTCCAGCTGAAGGTCTGTCAATTTGGTTGATCTTTTGAAAGAGCCAGCTTTGGTTTCATGGATTTTTCTCTGTGCTTTCCCATATTCCCACTCTGATCTTTACTATTCCCCTATGTATTCCTCTTCTCAGGATGCTGTGACATCGGGCCACACTAGGTGGCTTGAACAGCAAAAATGGATTTCTCGCAGTTCTGGAGGCTAGAAGTCTATTTGGGTTCTCGTCACAGCTTGTAGATGACGACCTTCCTGTTAGGTCCTACCCGGCTCTCCTTGGTACTCACTTGCAGAGTGAGCTCTCTGATGTCTCTTCTTAAAAAGACACAATCCTGCTGAATCCGTGCCCCCCACCCGCCCCAGGACCTCGTGGAACCACAATCACTTCCTTAGTGGCCCATCTCCAATCAGCCACGGGGGTTAGGGCTCCAGTCTAAGAACTGAGGAGGCAGAAACACCCAGGCCACCCTGCCTTCCTCCAGCTCATTTTGGGGTTACTTTGCTTTTCTTTTTAAATATTCTGTGGTGGAAGGTTGGGTGATTGGTTGAAATCATTTTCTTCTTTGATATAGGCATTAACAGTGATAACTTTCCCATTAGTTTTGCCCATTTGTAGTCTAAAGAAAAAAATCAAAAACCAAGAAGGAAGGTATCTTTTATTTGCCCACATATTTACCATTTGGGGAGCTCCTCATTCCTTTGTGTATCGGTTTTCATCTGGTAACATTTTCTTTTGGCTTGAGGAGTTTCCTTTAATACACCTTGTCGTATCCGTTTGCCAGCAATAAATTCTCTCAGGTTTTCTTTTCTTTTTCTTTTTGTGGTCTAAAAATGTCTTTCTCTTCAACTTTGAAGAATACATTTGCTGAATATAGAATTTTAGGTTGAATTTCTTTTCCTTTTATCAATTTAAAGAGTTTCATTGTCTTCTAGATTGTAGTCTTTTTGATGAGAAATCAGTGGTAATTCTTATTTTTGTCTTTTTTTTTTTCCTCTGCCTAATTGAAAGATTTCCTCTTTGCTGCTAGTTTTCAGCAATTTGATTATATTTCTTAGTATTCTTTTCTTTGTATGTCTTTTGTTTTGTGTTTAGGTTCACTGAGCATCTAGGATCTCTGACTTTATTGTTTTCATCAAATTTGGAAAAACCTTGACCATTATCTCTTCAAAATGTTTTTGCTTTGGCAGCAAAGTCTGGGCTCCAATTGCATGTATGCTAGATGACTGAATATGGTTCCGCAGTTCATTCGGGCTCTTCCACCCCACGCCCCTCTTTGGTTTCTCTTTCTTTGAGCAGTCATTATTGCTTCACATTCAAGGGGCTGATCCTTTTCTGATACTGTGTCACACCTGCTATCAAGTCCATTGTGGCAGCCGGATTCCAGGACCCTACAGTGTCATCTGACTCCTGGTATAATCTCAGCCTGCTAACTGTGGGCACATTGGTGACTTGCTTCTAGCCATTAGGACACATCAAAGAAAACAAGATGTCACTTTGATAATTAGATTACAAAGAGCTGTGACTTCTATCTTGCTAGCAAGCTCTGTGGTATTTTTGGCTGGCACACTTGGATAAACAAGCTGCTATTTAGGAGAGGTCCGTGTAACAGGGTAGTGGAGGTGGCCTGTGGCTATTAGCCATCTAAGAACAAAGTCCTGGTCCAACATCTGGTAAGGAACAGAATTCTTACAACAAACAAGAAAGCTCAGAAGTAGGTCCTCCTCATTTGGGCCTCTGGATGAGACCTCGGCTCTAGCTGACACCTTGATTCCAGCTTCGTGAAGAAGCTGCTGCTGAGCCCTGCCTGGATTCTGACGTTCAAAAACTGAGATAAGGCATGTGAATTCTTTCAGGCTGCTCTGTGTGTGGTGATTGGTCATATATCAATAGATAACAGATTTTATTGTTTTCCAGCTCTGAAATTCTAATTGGCCCTTACCGCACTTCTCACTTTGTTCATCCATTTCCTCTAAATAATTGAGCGTATTTATAGATTATATACTGAGGATATTTATATTGGCTGCTTTAAAGTCCTTGTCTTTGAATTTCATTTCTGTATTATTTAGGCTCCATTTCTACTGACTGATTTTTCTCCTGTATATAGGTCATATTTTCATGTTTCTTTCATGTTTAATAACTTTATATTGAGTGCTGAGCATTGTGAATAATATATTGTTGAGTGTGGATTTTGTTATTTTACTTTAAAGGATGTTGAATTTTGTCTTGTCAGGCACCTTCCTTTCTGCAGACCGGCTTGCTCATTGTGAGGGTTGCTGGGGTGTTCTGACAGGGTGGGTCTAAAGCAGTTCTCACTCCAGGGAGAGTTTAGCCCTGTGATTGAGGGCTGATCCTTCTGGAGCCTCTACTAAGTACCCAGGTATTTATTAACATCTCTTCCCATAGGCTAGTCTGAACTCGAACATCTCACAGTTCTGTGTGAGCTCTGAGAATTAGCTCCAGGGTTGTTCTTGACCAACCCTGTGGAGTTCCACCTAAGGCTTGTGCAGCTTAGTATCTAGCCACAGACTCCAGGGTCCCGCTTTCTCTGCTTATCTCTCCTCCTGATCCTCCCCGCAGTCTGCCCTGCCTGACCCCATTCCCCACCTCCTCAGCTCCCTGGCCTCCCTGCCCTGCCTGCCCACCCATACCCACACTGCTGCATGGAAAGTGCCTCTGGCTGGAAAGCCAGCAGTGCCTGTCCCTGCTTGGGTCTCGCAGTGCTGCGCTGCCTGTTGCCCAGCCTCTGGCCCAGTTGCTCCAGAGATCCTGTCAAGTGCTCCTGCTGCTTTGGGAGGGACTGCCTGTTCACCAGGGTTCCTGGACCACAGGTCTCTGGGCACTTGGGAGGTGCACAAGAGGGATGGGATTCGCAGGTGGCTCCCTCCTTAGGTTCTTAAACTTGCTGCAGTGTCTCAGCTGGCTCCTGGTCTGCAGGGGAGGGGCAGGGGAAACCCACATCAGAAGTGCTCGCCAGCTGCATCTGCGTCTGAGATCCCAGATCTTCATTAGTAGCTCTCATGACAACTGATCCATGTGCCTTCCCCGCAAACGACTTGTTGTGCATGACTAGAATCCACCAGCAAGCCCTGCGGTCTACCATGGAGCTATGTGTTCCGCAGGGCGCAGGAGATCTGTCACATGCAGTAGTGAGACTTCTGAATGACACATTGGTCCGATGGTGGGTCTGCATATTTGAATTGGGGTGGTCCCAGGAAGTCCTGTGTGTTGCAGGCATCTGGCTAAGGGCCCTCTGTCCCCTGATAGAGGCCCAACCCCTTGGGGGTCTCCCATCTGGCAGACATGCAGACAATTACCCAGGAAGCTCCTGAAGAGTACAGAAGCCTGCCCCACCCAGACCTCCCGAGAAAGCCGGGCACCCTGCTACGACACCAGCACAGCCAGGACCTGTCCTCTCCCATCTTACCAAGCCGAAGAACTCACAGACGTGAAAGCTAAGAGTGCACCGAAATGCCAGTGCCCCGGAGCCACCCACAGGCGGTCCCAGGGGACGGGAGGGTGAGTGTGCTCAAAGAGGCCAGACTGAGTTCTCTGAGCCACTCCACAGGCAAGGCGCTCTGGCCCACCTGCTGCTCCCCCACCCTTCCACTTCACAGATGAGGAAACCATCACCCAGGGGCACAGGTAGCAGCTCGGTGCCTCCTGGCCGGGTGGAGGCCCCATGAGAACTTCCCACTACCCCCACCAGAGCACTGGGACGATCCTGCCGGAGGCTTCTAGTGACCCTTGGAGCCAAATCCAAACGCTGTGTCTCAGCTGAGCCCTGTGGCCCTGGCACCTGGCCTCCAGCCACACCTCACGCCACCCTCCCTGTGCACCGCTCTCCAGGCCCAGTTCCTCCTGTCAGTGCCCAGCTCAGGTGCTCCTGGCCTTTGGGTGACATGCTGTGCCATCCCCTGGGAGCACCTGCCTGCTCTTCTTTGCCAGGACCCTTCCCTTCAAGTCAGAGGCCGCATGTCCCTGCCTCCTCTAGACCTACTGGGCCTCTAGGCCATGCCAATGCCTGGACCTGAGCCCAGGTGTTGGGTGCTACCCTCAGTCTCCTCCCAGGCTCCCAGGGGCCTGCTGCTTAACTCCATCCTGTCTGTCCCCCACAAAGTCCATCACAAAGTCCACTGAGTTGGGATTCCAGGGAGAGAACATGTCTGGTGTGCTTGTCACTGAATTTCAGTGCCTGGCAAAGCCCTGACAGAGTGGCCTCGTGATCATGTCTCTTGAATGACAGACAGAGGAATTAAACCACTGGTCATCAACCGAGCAGTGATGGAAATCTTAGTCTCGAATCTCCCGAGTGTTAGGAGGGCAAAGCTTCAGGGTCACGGGCTTTGCCTGGGTGAACCCCATGGGGGCGCACCCAGCCAGGAGCCCACAGTCCGCAGTGTGCACTGGATTAGCACCTGCCAGACAGCCTCGTACGAGGCCAGGCCCAGGCTGCCCACAGCCGGAGCCAGCTCATGCGCCCTACTGGGCGTCCCCCTCGGACAGGCCTGTTCTCCTGCCCTGCTGCTAGATCTGCCAGAGCCATGCAGAAGTCTGGATTTGCCAGTTTCCCCGTGGAAAGAGCCGGGAGCGGGGCTCCTCCAGCCATGGGCAGAGGCTTTCATGTTTAAGATAGAAGCAGGAGCCAAGTGCCATCGAGGGAGAAGAGCTCAATTTTCCTACATCATGCTGTTCTCCTGGGTGCCCTTCAAACCTCTAACCAAACCATCAAGCCGGACCTGCCCTTTCCACTGCGGCACATCCTAAGTTTCTGATTATAAGTCAGAGCCTGACGCGGGGCTGGGAGCACATCACAGTCGGAGTCTAAATCACGGTGTGCTTAAGAGCAGTCGAGGCCTCCAGCCTCCTTGCCCACCGACTGCAGTCCCAGCAGATGACACGGCCACATTCACAGCAGTAGTTGGCAACAAGAAAGTAAAAATTAAAAATTAGGGAAAAAGGCAAAGCCTATTTTAATACATATTTTATTTAGCCAATATGTTTAAAGTATGATTTCAACATGTAATAAAAATATTCATGGGTTAGTCATTATTATTATTTTTTTTAACATTAAGTTTTGGTAACAGTGTGAATTCTACACTTGTAACATGTCACGATTGTGCTCGGTAGCAGCATTTGGTTCCTGGCTACTGGTTTAGGGGGCACAGGAAAAGCCCAGCAGCTAACTGTAACCCATGAGTCAGGGGCACTGCACACCTCACCACACAGCCTGCCTGAGAAAAGCCAGAAAAGAGGCCTGGGAGACCCTGCCTCCTTCCTTGAAGCCCCCTCCCCAGCTCGGAGGTACCGGAGTCAGCACTGGAAGGGGGCCGGCAGCTCTGGGCTACTGGATTAATTCACTCGTATTTATTTGACTTTTTATAAACAAAAGGTGAATGTGAGACATTCCATTCATCATGAGGAAAGGGCAGCTCTCCTAAGGGGATCCGTCTGACGCTCTTTCTGTAAATAAATAACAAGGTGACTGCGGGAAAGGAAAACCGAGCTGAACTGAAATCTGGGATTCTTTCCCCCTTTTCCATCCATAAGCCAAAATATTGCTAAGGCTTTTTATAAACAAAGATAATGAGTTGTATAATTTATGTAAATTAACTAATGCTGCTGCATTTTCTAGAAGTAACATAAACTGCATTATTTATTTGATGTGCTTTTTGGAGTAAAAAATAATTATAATTGGATATTATATCTAACAGGTTTCTCCCATTGTTTTCTTATTAGTGCTTGTGGTTTGGAATATCAAGCACAGAATCGCTGAGTGTGCGACACCAGGGTGGCCTTCAGTTTGCACGCTTGAAAATGAGGATGATCTTTTTAAAAGACAGGGGTCTGAGCAGGGTCCTTCCCCACACCTTCTGCACCCTAGGGACACTGCATGTGCAGGCATGATGGACAGTGCCCAGCTGGCAGGTGTGGTCCTGGTGTGGGGCCCAGGTGGCAGGCAGCCGTGGGACATACTGCCGTCATTTTTACTCCATCTTCCTGTCCTCACCACTCAAGGCAGGACCTGTGGCACAGCAGTGCTGGCCTTGCAGGTGATTGCTATAAAGGGTGCCCTGGGCCCCAAGCACCAACCAAGTCAGAGTCCCCAGGGGACTTGTCTGCAGGGGGTGCTCAGCTCATCTACACCATCTGCATCGAAGGCCCAGTCCTTCCGGGACCCTCCTGGAAAACAGCTAGAGCTGCAGTGGAAGGGTGCCAGGCTGGGTCCCCAGCTCCTCTGCTCCTGGCTCCCAGCATTAACCCACACTTCCTCTCGCCTCTCAATCCAGAAATGAGCAACGCATAATCACACACTGAAATTCTTAATATTACCATATTAGCAGCATTAAAAATGCAAGGAAGGATAATTAAGCAAAATAAATTAAACAAGGATCTTGAAATACATAGTCTTGGAAACACTTCGGCTGCCTAAATGCTCACTGACATCTGTTGGCCTCCATCGCGCCGGCTCCCCTTCCTCACAGCCGAAGCACGGAATGCACTCAAACATCAGATGCAAATAAATTCTGATTCACAACCTTGTTTACGCAGCAAAAGATGGCCCTGGTGTGGAAGAAGGAACTCCACCGAAAACCCATCCATCTCCGGAGGAAAATCTTGTTGGGGAACAGAGGTGAGGCTGGGCCTCTGCCGCCCCGGCCCCTCCACCCAAAGAAATGAGGCTCATTCACTCCACACCAGGGGTAAGGAGAAAACAAACACAAACATCTCAGACCAAAAAGGAATGGAGGGTAATTTACTGAATTTATTTCATCTCATCTCCCTTAATCATGTAAAAACAAAACCCAAAAATGTTCTACATTCTGGTTTGTGTCCAACACAATGTGCAAACTAATTGAGTGTAAAAAGCGTGGCTCTGCATTATATCAGTTAAAGTAAGTGTAACAATTGCTCTTCCTACCCCCGAGCTCTGTTTCATTTCTGTTTTTGTTATAATTCAGTCCATTCACAATATGTCATTGCAAACACTATTTGCAAAAGAAAGTATAAAAAACAGATTCTTTATTTCTTAGTGCATTTATTTTCATTTCCCTTCTCAGCCTCTCCACATTTATACCGTGCTTCCATCTGGAGGGCTTAAAAAAAGTTATAGACGAAGTTGCTATACATAATGAAGCGCCTGCTCATCTGGTATTTAGCCTGAGAATTTTATTGCCAGGTGTTGTGAAAGGGAAAAAAAAAATACGGCCAAAATCCTGTGTTGCATCTCGTTTCCAAACATTTCATATTGTGTCTGAAAGTATTCATTAATTTGAGAGAGAAGATGCTTCAATGCGGTTACTTAATCGCCTTCCAGGAAAAGGCAAATGTGACCAGCCCCGCGGTGGAACGAGGCTGCTGGCGCCAGCACCAGGTGACACAGACCTCTGCTCCACACTCCCAGGGCACCGCAGCTCAGGTGTGCCCCCTCCAGATGTGCCAGACTGCAGGTGAGCCCTACTGTGCGAGGTGCTGGGGAGACAGGAGAGCAGGCGGCAAGCGGCAGGGAGATGAACGGGTGCTGCCCTCCACTCGAAGGGGAGGAGAAACGGAGGGATTTGATGAGAACAGAACCCCGGGGCGGAGAGGCAGCCCTGCTGGCTGCGAAGAGACCGAGGGAGCCTCATTATGCCCACCTTTAGGGGGAGGCTGTAATTTCAGACTCTTTCAACTATTTCACAGCAATTAAAGAATTAAAGGTCAGCAGCGAAACTCGCTTCCTCGTGGACTGATTAGCGTGTGGAAGGAAAGTCAAGCAGATTCTGTTGGTAAGAAATAACCGCCGAAGAGCTCAGGGCGTGCTCTTTGGGGAAACTGCACTGACACGGTGTTAGACTGAAGACTGGGCCCAATTCTGCGTATAGAAGCATGTGACAAGATGGGGGCAGGCAGGCACAGTATGGGCCAGAGCACTGCACCGTGGAGAAGGCCTGGGTAGCTTGTGGGAATCCTGGGGAAGGGGGCGGGGTGTGGGAGTCCCTAGCTCTGCTTCCCGCCATGTCCTGTGGGAAAGACTGCAGCCCGCACCGTCCGCCTACAGCTTGGGAAATGAAAGGAAGTCGTGGAGTACTTGGAAGCCCAAACTGTCCAGGTGAACACCTTTGATGTCCCCCTGGGAGTGCCGTCTGTCCTCAGGTGCTGGGCTGCACGGCCACAGAGCCACAAGGCACTGCCCACTTCCACCTGGCTCATGGGATCTGTGAATGAGAGTGAGTCCAGAGCCCGGGAAGCCAAGTGTCTGACCTGCCATCCTCAGCCCTTACCCACTTGATGAGCTCCACTGCCCTTGGCCTCAGTGAGCATTGGTTCAGAGCAATCCTGCCCCAGGAACTGGCTGCACTTCCACTGGGTGCTGAGATCCAACACTCACTCACAGTGAGCCCCAAGAAGTTGAATTTTGTATGACATTTTAACAAAAGGGCCAGGGTGAATACACTACCCTGGTTTCAATGAGCATCTCCAGTGCGAAGACGGAGACCTCAGCAGAGCTTTTCAGCATGGGGGATGGGGAGCGTGGAGATTGAAGAACTATGAATGCAACGTACCAAGGAAGGCGTGAGGAGGTCATCCACGAGTGAGGACGTGTGCAGCCAGAGGGAGGGGAGGCCCACGCCAGTCGCTGTGGGATTTCTGCTTGCAGAGGTGCAGCATGAGGGCTCTGCACAGAGAAGGGACTGTCCACATGAGCATTCCCTTCAGGGGGCTCCTCCAGAGGCCTGTCCCAAATCTAATAACAATCCACGTCCTCCTTCTGAAATGGCAAGCCCAATCTTTGGGTTCCTTCTCACACTACAGACGAGTGAATCATTAAACTGCAAACCAACAGAGGTTCAGTTTATCACACACCATCTAGAATATTTAATAAAATGAGTTCTAAATAATCAATTCGTGAAGAGTCAACATTTTTTATGCTTTTGTAATAAATGTCTGCCTCTTGCATCCATCAAAAAGCTGTACGTAAATCGTGGAGGCAGGGATGAAAGGGAGCCCTGCAGTTCCTCGTACTGTCATGTAAGCACTTAAACATGGACAAATAACATCTGCACCTCCCACAGTCACGATCCGAGGGGACTTAGCCACGTCCAAGTGGCTGGGCTCCTTTCAGCACTTCAAGCCTAGAGAGCAGGCAGGTCACCTTTCCTCTTCAGTGACATCCTAGTCCTTCAAGCCCCCCCCAGCCCTGGGTCTCATGAGACCACACGCTGTTGGCTCAACTGCCCCCTGGACAGAGTGCATCACGGAGGCTGGCCGGGTGCTTCCATGATGCCGTGTGGCAGCACCCCCGCTTCCAGGGGAGACAGGACATCTCCAACTTCCACCCCAACCGCTCTTTGCAAAAGACTTTTTCAGACTGAGGACAACTTGAAGTGAAGCCAATAAGTCTATGCCATGTGGACATTTTGCCACTAAAAATAAAGGAAAAGAAGAAACCCCTCCCAGGTATATCGTGAATAAAAGAGTTAACTCAGCGGAAATATGAGCTGAGCATGAGTGGCACAACAGCGTCCCACTGTGAACCTGAGTGCTAGGACACTCTGGTGCCAGACTGAGATCCTTCCTGTGGAAGGCCTTGATGACGCCCCACAAGCCCTCCCAGCTCCCAAAGCACCCCCTCCTTCCAGAAACTGCTGCCATAACCTGAAACAGGGATGAGCAAACTACTTCCTGGGTCCAAATGTGGCCCACAGCCTGCCTTTGTAAATAAAGTTTTATTGGAACACAGCCACATCCATTCCTTGACTATCTTCAGTGGCTGCTTTCATATCACAATGGCAGAACTGAGTTGCTGCAACAGACCATCCAGTCACCAGTCAGAAATACCTACTGTTTGGCCCTTTACAGAAAAAGTCCATTTATTCAAAATTCATTCATTCATTCAAAAATATTTAATGAGCACCAAATGTGTACCAAGTACCACACCAAGCACTAGCCTTGGCAGTGAAGGGACAGTCAGGGTCCTATCCAGAGCAGCTAAGAGTACACAGACAGGGCTATTTCCCTGGACAACGGAAGGTCGGGAGACTGTCCAGTCGTTTCTAGTTGGTGTGTTCTGCTTTTGGGCACCTGCTATTCTCCATCCACCATGGCTAAGGGCAGAATGAGGAATGACAGGCTCAAGCCATATAACCAGGGATTAAGCCATATAATCAGGAATTAAATACTAACCTTTAAAATTTTCCTTTAGGTGTTTTTCACAAAATAAGATAAACAAAATTTAGCCTGGGGTGGTTAGACACCCCCTGCCCCCAGGCGGGACCCTACCAGTGGCAAGAGGATGACATGAGTCCGTACTTCCAAACGCAGGCGCACATGGGCCTGCCTAATTCAAAGAGCAGACTGGCAGGGACCCAGACGGAGGGGCATGCTGCAGTCCAACAGGCCCCTGGGAGAAGCTTATCCTGCTGACCCTGGGCGCCAAGGAGCACCATGGCCGCTGCCTTTCTGTGCCGTCTGGGGTGTTGCAGAAGCGGGACACCAGCCTTACGTAACAGGAAGCAGGGCATTCCCTGAGGGGGAATTAAGAAATATAAAGGGGAGACGGAAGGTCTTTTGCCCATCCAAGCTCAAGGAGCAAGAGGTGTTCCTTCATGAAATCCTCGCTGTCTACAACAGTTCTACCCTTGCATCAGGGGAGGGCAGACATGGGAAGCTCAGCTGCCAGAAACCCAAGCCACCCAGAGCAGAAAACCTGAGACCGAGGCACTGGCTCCCAAAGCAGCCTGGCCAGAGCACTGTGGCTTGTTGTCCCCTCTTTAATTTGCTCATTCTCTGCTCCTCTACCTCCATGGGGGGGGGGCAGTGTGGGAACCACCCAGATTGAGTGATGTGGCCTAATTAGTTTGCACACCCTTCCCCTTCCCTCTGCTGGTGACTAACCCATGTCAACTCAAGTGCATCCAGTGTGACTCCCCTGGAGCCAGTCCGGAGATTTGTATCAAAGCAGAGTAGGTGCCTCACAGGCACAAGCCACAGTGGCAGGTGGCAGGAGGGAATTTCCCTAGCAATACAGGGGACTGAAAGATAGAGAAGATCGATATTTTACGACTCAGTCAAGCGAAGGCCAGAGATATTCTTTACCCAGCACAAACAACCCCATCTGGTCATTTACCAAGGGGAAGAACATATATCATGGTTTTAAAATGCACACCTGCTCTGGCTGAGGCCAGAAATGCACTTGGGGTGCCGACAGTGCCCCTACCCTGCAGGTCAGGGTCCAGCAGAGTGGCCTGGGCCAGTCTGACCATGGCCTTCAAGGACCTAAGTCATCACTGGACATGATAACATTTCCATCTGGGCCCTTGTGGGCCAAACTGCAGTGATGGCAAGGGCCGCCAGGGTGACTGAGCCCAGCATTCCAGGCTCTACCTCGGCCAGGGAGCTCCGGCTCACTCAGGCTCTCAAGTCCAGTTTAAAGAGGATGTTACAAAATATGTCCCCACTGTCGTCTACCGGGGACAGGAGGAAGGCGGAGTCCTGCCTCCTTCAGGGTCCCTGGCATGTCTTCCTTACAAGCTCCTCTCCCAGCAGGCTGGCAGGAGCTACACTCTGAAGCTACACCCAGGCCTGTGCTTGGGTCCCGTGCCTTGGTATTTGAGAGGCAAATTTGAGAGGGACTCATTTTTCAGAGGGAGCAAAAGGGCCCCACCCTGGCAGCACATGGGTCCACTGACAGTGGCCCGAGTCCTCCCTGACACTGAGATAAGCCTGTGTACTCCTCAGGTCTTCCTGAGACCAGCACCAGTGCACACACAGTCACTGTCACACAAGCCTGACCTGGAAGTGTGACCCCTGCAGCTTCAGAACAGTGGAACAGGAAGTTCTTGCCAGAAGCCAGCAGCTCTGTCACCCCAAGCAAAGCTCACGTGGGAATATAAAAGTCCCCAAAGGACTTGTATCAAATCACAGCTAAGGGTGGCAGTGAGTTATGCAGGATGTCCATGGTTGGGGGACCAGCTCCTGAGGACGAAAGTGCACAGCCAGGGGCGGCTGGGTCTCATCACAGTCCCTGGATAGAATGCGGACGGGCGCGGCACGAGCAGATGTCTTACCGGTCGCCATCCATACTGGCACTGCAGGGTTGCCCTCCGGCATGGCGTGGGCTCACTCTTTACTGGAAGAGACTTAGGAGCGATGGGATTCAAGGCTGTTTTGCCTTCTGAGTGGAGATGTGAATGACTTAATTCACGGGCACATTTAGAACCTGAGGGATAACTCACTGCCTTAATTTTCTAATTAAAATATCTCTAGATGTTTGAAAATATAGAATTTTTAAGATGAGGCAAGTCCACCTGATCCGGGTACTGTCAGTACTGAGTGGGACAATGGACATAAAAGGACACGCAAGACAGGTGTCGGTGAAGTCCGTACTCAGTGCCATCCTCGCTGCTGCTGTCACCTGGCTGTTTCGAGCCAAGAGGGGCCTTGAGAGGGTGCCACTGGCTGGCTATGCCACCTCCAAGTGCCTTTGTTGGAGGCTAAGCCCAGTGGGACAGCTGGGGAGGTGGGACCTTTAGGTGATGGGCTCATGAGGTCACCTGGGATTAGTGTCCTTATGAAGGAGCCGAAGAGGCTGTCCCCACCACCCTGCGCTGTGTTCCTCTGAAGCACATTCTCAGACTGTCAGCCCCTCCCACCCCCAGGGCTGTGAGAAGAATGTGTGTTGTGGAACCCAGTGACACGGGCAAACTACGAGAGCACCTTCCCACCAGGCCTGGTGAACAGCACGGAATGTGACCAGAAAGGGCCACTTTGTCACCTAGAAACATGGCTAGCTTAATTCCATTTATTAGCTAAAATTTTAATTATATGAATGGGTGGGACATGTCACCAGGGACGCTCAGTAACTAGAAGTTAGAGGAAAGGTTATGGATTTGAACTCCTGATTGAATCCTACCAAAGCACAACCAGGTAACAGGAAATTTTTAACTTGTTAGCATATTAGCAGAAAGCTACACAAAAATTAAGATCACCAAAAGCCAGCGGAGACACGGGGGATGCTCCGAGGGTCCACTGGACAGATGGGCTCCTCCACTGGAGACGTCAGAAGACAAAGACACCTAACCACCACACTCAAAGTCAGGCAGGAGAAGACCTGGGCCCAGGCCCAGGTGAGCAGCCAGTGGGAGTGAGGTGTGGGTAGTGACTGACGTGAGGCGTAGGTGAGGTGCAGGCCAGGTGGTGACCATGGGGCTCTTGGAGGTTCCGCAGACCTCACTGCTCAGAGCAAGGCTCTGGGTCCCAGAGCAGAGCCTGCCCTCAGGGAGGGGCAAGAGCAAGGCTCTGGGACACTCTAACACCTTCTTTAGGGAGCTGTCATTTTAACAACTGCCAAGTTCCCGTGGGTTTTCAGGGTGACACTGTCTTATCTTCCTCTTTTCAGCCCGTTCTGCGCAGCTTACCCACTACCTCCACACTGGATCCAGACTTTCTCAACCTGGAAGATACCAACCAAATATTCAACCTGTCTACTACACGGACGCACTGAGGTCCCGTCAGAGCGAGCTCTTTCATCACAAGGTGCAGACACAGTGCTACCCTCATCTAGGGGAAGAAACAGCTGCCTTGGCTGGAGAAAATCGGAGCAGGACCCTGGAAGAGCCGGAAGTCATGAGGCTAAGGCACCTGGACCTCGACATGGGGAGAAACACTGAGGCTCACGGTGAGCCACAGGGACACGAGGGAGACAAACCAGCCACGGACAGATACCTAGTCCTTTGCAAAAAAGTAAAAATGGTATCTCCACGTGAAAAGCACGTCGGCTTGCAGGCCCTAGCCCTGTGAGCCTCTGCGCTCAGTCGTTTCATTAGCCAATCTACCTCCTCCTTATCTGTTCACTGCTGTTTACCAAACTTGATTTGGGCACCATACATGTTTGTGGCTGGCTATTTAAAACATTTCCCATCAGCTGCAAGCAAGACGCCTATTTATCTTATGGCTGCAAGCAGAGCTGAAATGATCTGGCATCGCCACGAGGCGGACAGTTATTTCATGCCCTGTTAATTCCTAATGCAGTAACTACAATATCATTCCTACTTTTAAAAAGAGGTGCTTTTTTTGTTGTTAATATGTGGCCTAAGTGCCCAAATAAAGAACACCATCCTAATGAGCCCGAGTCCCCAAACCTAACCTTGCTACCCCGCTGCTGCACTAATGCCGGGCGTCCAGCGAGGAGGCATTGGTGGAGAGGAAGAAGCAAACCCTCCTTCACTTTAGTCTGCACAGACAGATCAGCAAGACTCAACTTTCTCTTCACGTCTGAGAGTTAGTCAGAATGATGGGCTGGCGTTTCCACCCAAAGATGGTCCCGGTCAGGGCGTTCCTTCCATGGCAGAACTGGCTGGGTGGGTAGAAGGTAGGTCTTGGACAGGCTCCAACAGCATCAATCCCAGGACCACCCACAGGAAGGCTGCCCGCAGCTAGGCACACCTGGAGAGCAGAGCAGAGAAGACCCCAACCCAGGAGGCAGATATCTAGCCGGCAGAGGGCTGGGAGGAACACTGACACTGTCACTATTCTGGCCACCTGTGGCTTAAAGTCACATGAGCTATTCCTCATAGACTGTCTTTGCCCACTGATATCTCCCATCTCTGCCCTGTCACCTGGATGGCCCCTGCCGTGTCCCTCCTCTGTGTCTGCCATGTCTTCAGGCCAAGCCTGCCTCGGGTGCCCCCCCCTACGGACTTCACACGTGCCTCCCAGCACAGCCTCCGAACCCTGAATTCAAGGGCACACTGGGCTTTCTGTCTCCCCATGAGATCGGGGACCCTGTACTCTCCGTCCCTGTCACAATCTGGTGGGTAGAAAGCCTCCAGCGACCGGCTGATGAATGGAGGGTTTGTGCCAAATAAATGTGGGCCGACTGGGCCTGAAAATCAACCCATATCACCCAGGTGCCGGAAGCCTCTGGTCTAAGGGCAGAGCATGAGCTTCAGAGCCAGGCGGACCCAGGGCCAGTCCCAGCTCTGCCACTGACTTGTGGCATAATGTGGTGCGAGAGAAGCCCTCTCTGAGTCTCAATCTCTTTGTCTATAAAATGGTATAATAATATGTACTTTGCATGGACTTTTTACAAGGATGGATGAGATGGTATGCCTTGTACATGGCCTGTGACTGTCCCTGTGTAAGCCCATGCCCATGACTGTCCCCAAGGGTGGTGGCTCCTGTCTGTTGTGGGGACCCAGTAGGAGTAGGGAGCCAAGAGCTGTCCTGGCTTCTGAGATACCCTGGCACTCTGAGGAGGGAGGGGTAAACACCAGACAGGGCAGTGGGGCCAGCATCTGGGCCAGAGAAAAGTACAGGGAGCCTGGAAGGGACTTCCCGTGATCAGCCTCCTCGTAGCTGACCTCACCCGGCACAGACACCTGCCGTGCTGGTCCTGAAGGCATGACAGTGCTTCAGAGAGGCTCTTTGCTCTCAGGGGGCCTGCCTACCTCCACTGTCCCTCCCCTGGGTGGCTCCAGGTGGACAGGCAGGGATCTGCAGGGAGCGAGGCCCACTTCAGACCTGCTAAGATTTCATCTCATGAAGCTGCATCGCAGCCACCTTTCTCTCCTCCCTGCCAACCTTTGTCATCCTGGAACCTTATCGAGCTAGCTTCTCCTCGGCACACAGACACGGCGAGTAATCATGGCCCTAACAGCTCGTCAGCTTCAAACGCGCTGCCCCCATCCTGTGCCTGACGGAGAAAATCAATGTGGAGCCGGCCTCTGAGAACAAAGGAAGCTGACGCAGAGCCCAGGCAGGGCTGGAGGTCCTCCTGGCCTGGGGCAAGGCTTAGGCGGTGATGTGGCAAATGGCAGATCTAAATATCTTCATCCGCCCCTGAACTGAGGGAACTGCGTGGGTGGTAGGCACCCCAGCTCCAGACCCTATGCCAGACCTTCTGCCCCCTCCAGCCGAAGGCAGGGGGAGGCATCGTCTGTGGCATGATGGAGGTACTAGTTAGTACTAGTTACTGCCTGATTAAATCCACTGAGGGAGGAAATGGGGTCCCAGCTGGGAGGGACCCTGCTCCTGTGAGGCGCAAAGCCCATGTCTCTCCCCGTTGTAATTTCTCAGATGGAAAATGCTGCCTGCTGGGCTCTGCGACTCTGGACAGAGGAGAGCTACTCAGGAGCACTGCCAGTCAAGGCTGATCACCTGGAAGTCCTTCTCCAGGGATGTTTGAAGACCCACACCCACCTACAGCATTCACTGCAGAACCTCCCACTAGCAAAAGAGGGTGCCCATCCCCCACTAATAACTGAGAAAAACTCAGATTCACATTG
Source organism: Marmota marmota marmota (assembly GCF_001458135.2). Taxonomy (NCBI): domain Eukaryota; kingdom Metazoa; phylum Chordata; class Mammalia; order Rodentia; family Sciuridae; genus Marmota; species Marmota marmota. The sequence goes on from NW_026000102.1 coordinate 4,188,568, forward strand.
GACAGGGTACCATCTTTCATCCATTAGTGTGAAAGAGGGTGAGGGGGAAATAGTCTTTCCCAGTGCCTGTGGGCATGTAATTAGTACAGTCACTTAGGAGCAATTTGGCTCTCTCCAGCAAAACAGAAAACCCCCGTACCTCACAACTCAGCAATCCCTGAACCCAGCTACGTGTGTGCACCAGAGACATGCGCATGAGTGTCTGCGGAACATTGCGAGTGATACTGAAGATCTGGGAGGCATTTAAAAGCCCACAATAGGGGACAGCTCAAGGATTCACCTTTTGCGATGCCACAGAGCCATTAAACAGGATGAAAGGGCCGCAGCTCAGCCCACACTCTCTAGGGAAAGGTGAGCGACACAGTGTCATGAGAGCGACACAGATGCAGGCCCTCCACCCACTCCAGGAGCTCACTGCCCTCCCGCCTCTCCCAGAAGCATCTCTGGTCACTGCAGCCCACCCCAGACTCCCAGGACACTGATCCTAGAATCTCTGCACTTATCAGCACTATGAGTGGCCTTTGTATACAGACATGGCTGTGTCCTTGAACTGACCATGAGGACAGAGATCAGGGTGTCTGATTTTTCCACAGACCACACACAGTCTTGCCAAAGTAGGTGCATGGTGGGTATTTGTTGGTGGCCCAGTGAGTCAATTCCCTGAGCTTGGAGGAAAGGCAGCCTCACATGTGGCCATAGGTGGCCTGGAGACAAAGCTCCTGTGTCACTTGCCAAGGCCTCTCCCAAACCCACTGCCTGCATGGTTCCCTTCCTCCACATTGTGCGGGGCATGCTGCAGTCGGCGAGTGTGAGACCACAAATAACTCCAAACGTAAATATGGCCTAAAAATAGCCATAAATCATTGTGATTCCATCCGGTGACAATTCTAATTTATAACACTAGGGAGGAAAATGAACACTGTGGCTTTTTCCCTGGGCTGCCAAGGAGGAGGTCCACCTGCTGTTACTTACACCTAGAAGCTCCTGATTCACGTATTACTAAAGATGAAATATGCAGAGGCCTCCGGGCACAGGGCTGTTCGCCTGGTTTTGTGTGGATTCTGCAGGCCTGTGGGGCCCCACGTGAGCAGACCCTCCCTCCTGGGCCTGCTTTCCCTCACCTTCTACCTGCTCTTCCATGGTGGGAGATCCGGGTCCTCCCTGAAGACCAAATCCCCCTCACTCTGCCCCCTGCAACAATGGCTAATATCTGTGTACAGTCACCAGTCACAGTCCTAGAGGAGGGTCTGGAGCAGCATGTTTGGGTAATCTGCATTTTAATGTTCCATGCAGTCAATTAAATCATGCTGTGCAGACACCAAGCACAGGAGAGTTCAGGGAGCTGGGATTGCTCGGATTGGGACTTCTCTTTGTTCATCCTCATAAAGCATTGTTATCGGGTGTGAAAAAAAACGTATACACATAAAACAAAAGTCATCTCTCTGGGGAGAGGGTAATAAAAGCCATTTGATGCTATTTTTAGCAGTCATCAAAGCACATGATTAACACAGGAAAAAAGCATAATGACAAAGTGCATCACAAAAACCACCAGTGTGGATGGGTGACCCATGGGACCCGAGAGTCCTTGCTACCTCACCAGGGTGGCATGCTAGAGACTCAACACTCCAACAGACAGGACGCCTATCTTCTGCATTTGAAGATAGTTTGAAATACCAGGTAGATCACTTGCACAGCCCTGGGGAAGTCTCTTGGCAGGACAGGCAAGAAATGCAGAGAAGCGGGTGCTGGCTGACTGGCAGGCCCACGCCCTCTCCCTCCACTGCTGGCACACCTGGCTTGGGCCCTCAAGTGCCCAACATCAGGAGTGAGGGGATTCCTCCAGGGCCGCCCGCGGCTGAGAACCAGAACAACAGCAAGAAACTCAGGCTGCATCCAGGGGCCAAACCCAAGTTGCCCAAGATGCCCAGACATTTCTGCCATGCCATCTCCACCACAGCCCAGCAAGAATCACACACACTTGTGATCCCATCTAATTATCTTTAACCTCTACCAGATGAAACACCCAGAGGGAGATAGAAGGTTTGTCGGTAGAGGGATGCAGAGCCCTACTCTGGGGGAAGGGGTGCCTCAAGAGGGAGGTTCCGTGGGCTGCTTCCCCTCTTCCCTGACACCTGCAAACTCCCAGCGCACCCAGAGGCTCCTCCATGGTAATTCCATACACCATTCTGCAGGTACCTTGCAGACCCCCATCTACACACCAGTGACTCCCTAGAGAGCAGAGTGCTCCAGTCACACCACGACTCACTGAAAACTTGAATGGAGGCAGAGAAACAAAAGCAAACCCCGGGGTCTTGGCCAACCAAGATTCTTTCAACAGAGGTGGCTGGCATCAAATCACTCTCAGCAATTCCATTCTCCAATGTAGCCCAGAAATGACATTTGGGGACAGGAGAGCCTTTCTGCTCTTTACCTCCACTCCCTGGACCTTGAGTTTCATGTGGTCCTCTCGGGTCGTTTTCCCATCCTTCCTCTTTTTCCAGCAATACCCATCTTTCCTGTACTTGACTTTCTTCCTGTTGTAGAGTATCATTGAGCCATTCTGTGGTCTGCAAACAACAAATGGTTAAGTTACCAAGAGAACCAAGTAGAAGGCAAATTTATGAAGAAAGATATTGTAGACCAGTAAAAGTCTCTACAGAAAAGCAATATTCCACATTTGCTGGAACATAATTTTTCACCTTTTATTGTAGCTCCCTGGATTAACCGTGTTTTATGGCCAGCCAAAATTTGCTTGTGGATTTGGTACCTAATGAATTAAATGTGTCAATGATAGGCTTAAAAAAATCCCCTTAGTAATATCCACAAACTAATCAGGATGTACGATGTGGGGGCCTGGGCTGTGCACTGAAAAGGAGGCAACCGGAGGGAGAGAGCAGGGAGAGCCGGGTGTCGTGCAGCCTGCAATATCTTATCTCCTGTGGAAGGATTTTCTACACATCTTTTAATCCATCACCCAGCATTAGGAAATAAATAAGTTTAACGCAGGCGCTAGATGACTATGTTAAGAAGGGACCAATGGCAGAGCAAGTTGCCGAGGCCAAGCTCTTGACTCATTGCCTGCGTGTAGATTACTGCTAGATACGGACTAGCGGCCCAGGCTTCCTTCCTGAGCAAGCCAAGGCCCTGATTCGTGCCCCCTGGGGCTTCAGCTGTCAGTAATGCCAGGTGAACTCACCTACGCAGCCCATGGCCACAGTGTCTTGGGAAAATAGTCGTCCCCTTGCTAAACGCTAAGAGTACGGTGGCCATTCTGTGACCTTTAAAAAGAACAAACCAAAGGAACCTTGAATTTTCTAAAAAAGAAAGCCTGTGCTGGCTGCGGAGGGCAGAGGATCGTTATGTGCATATCTGCTGCTGCAGCGGCCACGTATTGGGGCGGCAAACTCTAAGGCCCTTGGCAGTTAAGGGCCAGTGCTGTGGAAAGCCACTTCCAGAACAGGTGGAAGCAGGTGTGCACAGATCCAGCCTTGGGGCCAGCACACCCCCGCCGCAGGGCCAGCTCTGCGGCACCCTGAACCTGAACGCCAGCCCTGGAATGCCAGACGGTTCTGCACACTGGCCAGCATTCCATCTCGCTCTCGGCAGGAAGAGCGCTCTTGTCACAAATAAGGCAGATGAAGTGGCTTAGTCGACGGCACTGGCTTATGTGTCTCTGCCACAGCCAGAGGTGAGGGTGAACACGCCAGCCATGCCCCTGCAGCAGGGCAAGCACCTCCAGCCTCTTGCTTTCCTCCCTCCTTTGAACAATGACCATTTCACTAGCTATCAATGGCTTCACGGTCCACTGCCTAGAGGGGAAAATCCCGGCCAGGTGACTAGGGCTAATCGTTCCCACCCAGCCCGGCAGTGTGATGACTAAACAGCAATTCCCAGGAGATCACAGACCTGAGCAGCGACTCCCTGCACTCCATCCTCTCCCACAGGGTGCAGCTGGCTTGTGTCCCTGTGCTTCCCGCCCTAAGCCCAAACCGACTAAAAATCAGGAGGCAGTGCCATGGGCCTGTCACACAGGCCTGTTACAATGCCGGGACCTGACGGAATCTGTCTGCACTTATGAGTCTGCATGGAACACAGTACCATTCACTTCCATCTTGAATGGAAGGGGGCTCCTCTTCAGCCTGTTCTAGGCACACTGCAAGCCCCCATCCCCTGAAGACTCTCAAAGGCCCCCAAAGTCCAACTACTATGCTTAAGGGCACGGAACTAGTAGCACCTCAGGAAAAAGCTAAGGAAAGTGTTGGCTTCAACAGACGAAGCATGTGCCTTGCCCCCTCAAAGGAGGAGTGACAGCACCCATGGCAGAGTCCTGTAGGTGCCCCATCAAGAAGACCTACTGCTGTAGGAAACCCCACCCAGCCTCTGGGGACCAAGACCAGACGTGATGTGCTCCAGGCCTGCAGCTCCACTCCTGTCCCCTGCTCCTCAGGCTCAGGCTGCCTCAGGTTGTCCTGAGGTGTGAACGAGGCGGGCTGGGCCACAGGGGCCATCCCGCAGCTGGAACCTTGGTAGCTACTCAGGCCAACTGTCCCCAAATTGTAATGGCCCACAGAGGGGGACTCCCCAGAACACTACCAGGTACACAGGTGAAGTCACAACTGCACCCCGCCTGCAGACCCATCTTTTTCTGGACACCCACTCTTTGGCCTCCACGAATGGCCTGTCATCTGACCCTGTGAGACGGACAATCCACAGGGAATGTGTCTGGCTAAACAGCCCTGCTCAACGGACTCGTCATTTTAACCTGCAATGACGAGCACCCCGACAGGGTAGCCGCCCTTCTGGTGCTGTTAGAATTGCCCCTGCTCTGCGTGGCGGAAGGGCCCCTCCTTAGCGCCGGGTCCTGAGACAGAAACAGACGGGGCTGGGGAAGGGCCCAAGTGCCCTGTGAGGCTGCAGAAGGCCTCACAGGGAGCCAGAGCAGCAGGCCAGAGGGGGCCGAGGGAGGAAGGAAGAGGGGAGGGCAGCTCTGGGAGGAACCAGGCAGGCTGGGCCACAGGGGCCGTCCTGAGGTCACACCTCAGAACAACCTGAGGCAGCCTGAGCCTGAGGAGCACAGGGGACAGGAGTGGAGCTGCAGGCAGGGAGCAGGGCAGGGCTGTGTGGAGGCGGACTGGAGTTCTGCCACCCGATAATACCACCCTTTCTGGGTACGGCCACTGACTGCAGCGCCCCAGGCGGGTCTGTGTCTGTCTGCGCCTGTATCTCTGGGTGTTTCTTCGCTGCGCGCCCACCCCAGGAGCAGGCATATATTCCCAGCCTGTACGCAGCTCGGCACAGGTCAGCTTCCCCTCGACGTGGCTGCTCTGGAGGCTCTAATGGCCTTGGGAGTAGCCCCCGGTAGGAAGCTCCAGCTGCCCACTGGGGACACTGGCTGGCGGTGGAGTGTACCCTCCTTTCCTCTTCACTCCCTCAGTCCCCAAACTGTAAACGACCTACTGGTGTTTTCTCGGGTCACCTTCGATAAACCTCTTGCCCACAAAGCCTCATCTCAGGGTGTCCTTCTGGGAGAAGCTGTGCCAAGGCTACAGCAGGAACCCTGTCCTAACGGGGCTGCTCGCCAAGTGACCTTTTATCCTACAGATAGCTGGCTCATGAAGCCAGCAGCACTCAGGACAATGGGCTGGAAGACCACAGGGTCAGCAGAGCCTACCTAAGCAGGTTTTGATAACAAGTCTCAGTTTTGATAACAAGGTTATAAAATGTGAATCTTCCTAAAGATAACTTATAAATGTGATATGATGTAATAACAATGAGAATCCCATGAGGATTTTTTCTTCTGTATCTAGAACATTTTATTATAAAGTGTATTTGGAAGGAAGAAACACCAAGAATAGCCAGACAAACCCAATGAAGACGACCCTACCAGCTCTTAAAATATACTGTAAAACCTCTATATTTAAAAAAACTATTGGTTTGACCCATAAATAGATCAACAGAATGGAAAAGAAAAATCCAAAAAATATTCCCAATTACACATACAAATTGAATATGCATAATAAACAAGGTAGCTCAAGGCAGTGGGGGAAGGGGATCAGCTTTCCACTGAGTGGCTTTAGGGTCACTGGATAGGAACACGGGAAAGTACATTGGACTATCCCTTCACCACACAGCAGCAGCAAGTCCAATTGGACCAGAGGTTTCCATGGAACAAATAAAGTCATGCATACTCTAGGAGAAAATAAATATAGGTGGATTCTGCCATAACCTGAAAAAAGAAATCTTTCCTGACCATAATTCAAAATTCAGCAACACTATGTGAAAGACAGACACATCAGATTACATAAAAATAAAACTGCTAGACTGTTTCCAGAGGGGCTGCACCATTTCGCATTTCTGGGAAATGTGTGAGGCTCTGATTGCTCCTCAGCCTCGCCAACACTGGCTCTGCCTGCCTTCTGGATGGCAGCCACCTAGTGGGAGTGGGATGGTTTTAATTTGCATTCCCCTAATGACTAATGATGTTGAGCATCTTTTCATGTCCTTATTAGCTATTCATATAATTTCTTTGGTGAAATGTCTATTTGAATCTTCTGCCCATCTTTAATTGAGTTACTTATCTTCTCATTTTTGAGTTGTAAGAGTTCTTTCCGTAAGATCTGAGTGCAAGTGCTTTATCAGATATGTGACTTGAAATGCCTTCCCCGAGTCTGTGATTTGTCTTTTCTCTTTCTTAATGGTTTCTTTGAAAAAGCAAGATGTTTTCCTTTTAGTAAAGTTTGTGCTAACATGTTTTTTTTTTCTTTATAAGTGTCTTTAGTGTCCTAAGAATCCCCCTAAGAATGTTTTATCTAACCCAAGGTCACAAAAATCTTCCTACATTTTCTTCTAGGAGTTTTATAGTTTTAGCTCTTACCTTTAGGTCTCTGATCACTTTGCATTCATCTTTGTATGTGTGTGGCATGATGTCAAGGTCTAAGCTGATGTTTGCTGTGTGGATATCCAATTGTCTCAGTACCATTTGTTAAAAACAAAGGAAAAGAAAATCCTATTCTTTTCCCTACCCACCCTCCATTGAGTTGTTTTGGTACTTTTGCTGCAAATAAATTGGTGATAATCATAAGGTATTATTTCTGGACTTTGTATTCTGTCCCATTGTCCAATATCACATCTTGATTGCCATAGCTTTAAAGCAAGTGTTGGAATTAGAGATTATAAACCCTCCCACTTTATTCTTTTTCAAAATCGTTTGGCTATTCTAAGTCCTCTGTGTTTCCATATGCATTTTAAGATTCGCTTGATGATTTCTTAGGGGGTGGGAAGCCTGCTGGGATTTTGATAAGAGTTGCGTTGACTCTAGAAATCAATTTGGAGAGAATTGCCACCTTAACACTATTGGGCCTTCCAGTAGCTTCCAATTAAGTGTTTTTTTAATTCCATCAACATGTAATGTCTCTCCATCTACATAAATCTTTAATTTCTCTCAGTAAGACCTGATAGTTTTTAATGTACAGGTATTACAATTTGTAAATTTATCCTAAATATTTTATTCTTTTTGTGCTATTTGTGAATGGAATTATTTTCTCATCTTATTTGGAATTGTTCATTTCTATTGTATAGAAATACAATTGACTTTTCATATTGATCTTGTACCCTGTGACCTTGCTAAGCTTGTTTATTAGTTCTAGTAAAGGTTCCTGTTGACACTTTAGGATTTTCTACATATGTAACCAAGCCACCCACAAATACACCTAGTTTCCCTTTCTCCTTTCCTTGTGGATGCTTTCATTTATTTTTCTTGTTTCATTGCACTGGCTGAAACCTCCAGACCACGCTGAACCAAAGTGGTAAGAACCAAGACCCCGCCTTGCCCCCTTAAGGGGAAGCATTCCGCCTCCACCTGTAAGCACGGCTCCACTGAAGACTTCCACTGACCTGAAGAGGACTCAGGAACCCACCTGAAGAGGCTCCCCCTGACCAAAGGGGATTAACTTGACCACTGAGAGGAATAAGAGCTACAGTTGACTAAAAGACATTGAATATGTTTAAATCCATGAATTCACAGAGACCCCAGAACAAGGACAAAGCAGATTGCTCATTGTTTGGGGATGCTAGTGACCCAACACATTATTTTGAAAACTTAAAAAAAAAGTGGGAGAGAGTCATTCATTCCACTTTCTCTGTACCAACCCTTCTTGGTTGACCAAACAAGAGGAGAGAGGTTTTGCTCTACAAGAGCACTGTGGCCAACAAAGGGGGAAATCAGAGAATTAGAGGATCACCGTCTTGTCATCTCAAATGAACTGATGCACAGGTGTGGTCCGCTACGGCTGACACCACAAGAGAAGATAGCCCAGCACCCAGTGTTTCCCGGTGGGAGGGCATTTTCTGAAGAGAAATAACTGACCTTGAAATTGGACCTCCCGACCTAGCCTCCACTTTTTAAGATCCTTCAGTGGGCAATGGAACATGGCAAGGCCGTTATGGGGAAGCCATCGGCAAAACCCGGACTATAGAAAACTACAGGACAGGTGAGCTGGCTTCTTCAGCCAGTGTTCTGGCATTTGTGAAATAATTGGAATTTTGAATAAGGATCAGATATTCCACACTATTTTGAATTATTATTAATTATTTTTTAGAGTTATATATTGAAATATTTACAGATGAAATAACATAATGTCTGAGTTGTGCTTCAAAATTAGCCAGGGAGTGGGGGTGGCGTGAATGACATGACCCTGGCCAGGCGCTGACCATGTCTAAGGCAATGAGCACAAGGGAGTTACCCTAGTCTGTCTACATTTGTGAATGCTTGAAATTTTCCATAAGGGGATGTTTTTAAAAAGAAGATCGCCGTGGGATTTGGAGTGCGATCCAGGTGACATCTTAAATCTTGGCTCAGCTCCTTATGAGCTGTGTGACCTTGAACAGATTCCTCGGTCTTCCTGTTGCATAATGTATAGAAGGTGGCCGGCAGCTGCCAGCACACAGCGCTGCCGCTTCATGACTGATAAAGATAGACCTGGCCCTCTGTGTGGGTCCCCCTGCAGGAGCAGTAGGGGAAGAACAGAGCACCAGGAAATGGTGCCCATGGGCACAGCTGGGACATCCAGCGTGGCAGAGGCTGAGCCTAAGCACTGGAGGTCCACCTACTCATCCAGCAATTTTAGGGCACGGTATCTTTTTCAAATTAGGCAGACAGAAGATGATTGATGGTGGAAGATCGGGGGTAGTGTGCTTTGAGAGGCTTTATCTGCAGATAGCAATAAGGAATTGTGGGGTAACTGGGGATTGAATCCAAGACTGGGCTACTTCTCCAAAATGAAGTCTGGACACTTTCTGTGTCGAACTTTAGACATTAATGTGCTATGCCCCAAACAGGTCTTGCTCATGGCTCCTCCTCCAGAACCCTCTGTTCCTTGTCACTAATTGATCACGTCCAGAACCTTGACGGCCACCAGTCTCTGTGCAGACCATGGCTGCTGGCTGCTGTTCCAGCCCTCGTCAGCCCAGAGGCTCCGCGCTGCTGTCGGCCTGCCCCACTTCCCTGGCCCGGAGGCAGCAGGGTTGGTGCAGCAAGCAGTGCAGGTGGACCAGCTCCACCGAGCTCTGAGGCCTGCCCCTCAATGCGTTCCTTTAAGAACAAATGACATTCTTGCTCCAAACAACACCCAGGTGGCTGCCAAGTGGCAAACACTGCAAAGAACTCTCCTTTCCAGCTGGCACCCAAACTCGGAGTGGCGCCTCCCTCTCTTCCTGGGCCGCTCTCCCACCCTCCTGCCACGGGCACTTGGAAGGGCCTGGCCAGAGGACAATGCAGTGTCTGTGTTCCACTGCCTGCAGGCCTTGACCCCAAGTGTCAAAGTGGCCCTGTGACCAGGCACGGATGCAATGTCCTGGAGCAGGGGAAGCTGTTCCCGAGGCCAGTGCTAAATCTCCGTTCTGGTGGGCAGTTAGAAAATGGGAAATGTCACCCTTAATTGCAGCCGACGTGCTTTATGCACCTGCACCTTTCCTTCTGATCTTTCCCACATGGAACAGCCTGATTTAAATGCACCATTAGAGGTAGGTGGCCTGGACCAAAATGCCAATAATAACCATGGCAACTACGGTGACAACAAGAAGAGCTGCCATTTTACTGAGCTTTTTCCAAATGCTCGATGCAGGGCAAAGCCCTTTAGCCCATTTCTCATTTTAATCCCACAGTGGCTTTGTTAGGTGGGTGTCATTATCCTCACTTCACAGGGACAATATTTAGAGCACAGAGAAGGGTGGAAAGTTTCCCAAGGTCACACAGCCAGTAAGGGCAGAAGCAGGAACCTGCCCCCTGCCCTCTTCCTGAGGCCCTCCCAGCCACCCCCTCTTCCCTCAATAGACTCGAGTCATCTGCAGGCCCACGGAAAGCCAGCGGCCGATCCACATAAAGGAAAGACAGTCAGAGCCTAATGTAAATTGTTCCGATGGCTCTGCCTTTTGTTGCAAGGGAGGGAAGGAGCCTGGGAGAGGAATGTCTCCGGCGCTTATCTCCCCTCGCACAAGCCCAGCGAGAGCAGTAATTGATGGCTGGCGCACAGCAAGGTTGATAGGATGCCAGACGGGAGGGACCCCATCTCCTGGGGAGGGACTGGTTTATTAACCTGCAGCCCAGTGCCTGCTTCTGACTTGTTTATAGGGTCCTCACGATTTGGGGGACAAGGAGCAAGAGCCTGTCGCAAGCAATCTGTCCCCTCCCCACCGGCCACTCCGCGCTCCTCGTGGAATGGTAGGGAAGGACGGGCGGCCGGGCCGGCCCGGGCTGCAATCTGCCAGATAGGAAAACCAATTGCTGTTCATAATAAATTCCAGCTGGAGCCATAGAAATAATAAGGATGAGGAGAAGGTAACACCAATTGGCTTTATTTGATTAGCCCCTTCTTGGGCGGTCCAACCCCAGCTTCTTTTCATTAAAATAAGGGCAAATTGAAAATCGCAAAAGAGGCTTTCTTATCAGAGAACAAACGACCGGGTAGATTCATAGGCCTAGGAGCCCCCGTGAGCCACCAGGCGCCTGCGAGTGGGCCTGCTCTCACCGTTCCTGACGGGCAGTCCCAAGAAGCCACTGCTCCGAGGAGCTTCATTTGAGGACTCCCTGGTGCCTGTTTCCATTTTTCTGAATAAAAGGAGAGACAGCCAGTAGCACCACCAGGAGGTGGTGCCCGTGTCGTGGATCTCGTGTAGCCCCCTGAGGCCTGTGACGAGGCGGGCCCCAAGCCAGGCATGACGGAGGCCTGTAGGTGGGGGCCGCACCAGCCTCCCAGGGGCAAGATGAGCCGGGGGCACTGAGACAGGGGAAGCCAGGCTCAGCAGCAGCGTCAACGTGTGCTTCCCACGGCCATTTTGCAGGCAGCTGACCACAGTTCTGTTCATAGAAATCGTCGCTGGAGGTCACTGAAAAGAAAGGCGACCCGTACGTAGGTGGTCACACCCAGGAACCAGCCAGAGCGAGGCTGGAGGGACTCCCTCATGGCTGCACTCCCAGAGCTCACGGGGCTCGTCTCCAAGTCCTGTGACGAAGTCCAGGGATGCATTCAGGTGATGTTCACTGAGAAGCTATTATGGGTTAGGCAGAGCCGGGGCTCTGGGTGCTGCCTGATGTCTGGAGGCAGGAAGGACTCTCAGAGCCCACAGTCCCCAGAACCAGGGAAGGGAGAGAGGACCGAGTGGGGGAGGACAGAGCAGTGTGTCCATCAACTGCTGGCAGTGGGGCCTTGGGAAGGGCAGCCAGGGGCTGGCGGATGGACATGGGTGCTTGAATAAGGTGGATCTCATTTCCAATGTGAGGAGAGGCGCAGATTAATCAGAGACTGCAGCCACAGGAGTGGCAGTGCAGGAGAGCAGGGACTCAGCAGAAGCGTGGCCAGAGACAGGGCAACTTGACAGAGTGCAGCGAGGAGAGGCTTGGGACAGGGCAGCGGGTCGCGGAGTCCTTGTCCAGGGCTCGTCTCCTCCCCCAGGGATAGGCAGGCTAAGGTGGATGAGAATAAAAGTCGGGCAAGCAGGAAGGCAGGCGGGGAGCCTCAGAGGATTCTGCGCGTCCCTCTGCGGGGTGGGAAGCAGAGTGGGGTGGGCACCCAGACGTGGCAGGTCTGGCCCAGCCTCCACCTCTCCACCTCCTGCACAGCAGCAGCGCTCCAGATGCCTGTCTAAGGAGGGAGTAATCCAGGAACTTGGTGGCTTTTCTTACAAACACAGAGCAAGCATCGCTTTAGTTTAAAGCTTCAGTCAGTGGTGAGGCAAGGAACAGAGGGGCTCTAAGACAGGGGACAGGAAACAGCAGCGCCCCCCTTGGGATGGATGCAATACCACTGTGAAGAGGACCCGCCACTGCTGCTACTCCGTGCAGCCCAGGCTCTGGAGCCCTAGCCGAAACGCCATCCAGCGTCATGTCATGTTCCTCCCCACCACTGTCCCATCTGGCCGGAGTCCATGCCTCCACAATGGCGCCTGGCCATGGCCCTCACCTGTCATATTCCAACACTGATACTTTATTAATAATCCAATGTAAATCTGAGCGAAAATTAATGTGTCATCTCCTTGCAGGAAGGACTAAACATCTCAATGTGAGGGTCTGTTGGAGTTGTCATTTATCATTAGCATGCAATTCAAGGCAGGCTTCCCACACTCTGGTGGGAGCTTTGGAGACAATGAATCTCGGGGAATTAGCTTCTGGGCCAATTATTCCTGTTTCCCCCACCTACCTAAGAGATAAATTCTGTCTCAGTGGGAGGGAAAAAAAATAAAAAGAAGAAGAAGAAAAGGAGGAGGAGGGAGTTTGCTATTCTCCTTCCTGGTTGAAATCAATTTTTCTCAAGGAGACGAGGCAATATTCATTTTGTGAGAAGGGAATAGGCTATCCGCTAAAGGCCAATAAATGGAGCCGTTCTGATGAAAACTTCCTCAAATCAAATGTAGGGGAACCTCTTAATGGGCTTTGTTCTTCTTTTCCATAATCCATAACTATTAAGAGAAAGATGGGCAGGCAGAGCCGGCACTGTACAGGGAGCTATGTAAACACCGGGCAGGACCTCTTCCAGGTGGGGCCTAGAGGTTGGGTGGACGTTTGTCCCTCCCTCCACCGACACGTGTCCTGTGGGTCCCTAAATGCCAGGCGCTGTTGCAGGTCCTGGGGACACAGTGGCACATGGACAAGCCTGTTTGTTCCTCAGGGAGTTTATAGTCCAGGGAGGAAATGGGCCAATACACACACAAACTAACAAAAGCAGATAAGCACTACAAAGAGACAACTCAAGACAGGAATTCTGCACATTAAAACAGAATTGTTTTGTCCAGTAACTTTTTTTTTTTTTTTATCTTTAGTGCAATTCAAAAATGCACTCTGGCAAAGTCACACTCTGGTTCTAGAGCATCGGGACAGGTAGTGATAGCAGTCCATCCTGGCAGCAGAAACCAGCCATCAGGAGCTGGAAGCCCAGGGCCAGCCCCACAGGGCTTGCTCCATGCAGCATGGCCCACAGCTGCACAGGGTGCCTGGCTGAGCCACCGTAGATAGAATTCCAGGTGACCACACTGTGCCCTCCAGCACTGCAGCCAGCCCAGCCCCACAGGTCATGGACAGAAAGCTGAAGGGCCCTGCGTGGAGGATCCGGAGTCCATCAACACCCCGTCCTCTCTGCTGGGCCTGCCCCGTCAGGGGAACAACTAGCCTTGGACTGATGGTGCCCCCGTCATAATGACGGCCCTGCCCCTGTTCCCCTGGCACCTCTGCATCCCCCACTGGACACTTGGCGGGCTCCTGAAATCACCTTGAGGACAGAGACCATACTTGTTTTGTCTGAGCTCAAAGGTGTTGCTGCTCTCCTCTGTTCAACCCCCTCAGGCAGGTTCTAGCAGAGCCCCCTCTTTGGAAGAAGAGACCCCAGGTCACAGAGCACTGGTGGAGCAGGACTAGACCCAGGTCTGTAGGACACAGGGGGGTCGCACTGCCCACCCCAGTTCATCACCACACAGTCCCAGGTACGCTGCCCTCTCCTGCCCACCATTCCTCCCAGACCTGGCCTAGATGGCCTCAGCTGTTTCCAAACTTCACACCCACCCTCAAAGGTGAAGGCGTTACCTGGTCAGATCCCACTCAGGGAGGACCCCCGTGGCTCTCATTCGATGTGCAGGCTCAGCTGCACCCCAAGATGGGTACCCCCTTGCCGTGTGACTGCCTCTGCCCCCTCCTGTCACATGTAGGTGCCCTGAACAACGATGGCTTCTATTTCTCAGGCCACCTCCAGGCTCCTATGGGATGTCCAGTAGCTGCCCCAGCTGTGGGCAGGGAGCAATCATCCTGGGCTCAGGAAGCAAAATCTTCTAGAAGATAACCATCTGCCCCCGCAACAGGACAGCCCTCAGTGACCTACGCCCTCATCCCTTAGAGACACCACGGGCACCAGCTCTGTGCCACCGCCCCACTGGCCTGGATTCCAGGGGCTGAGGAGAGTCTAGAAGCCCCCTCGATCGCCACACTGACTGCCCTTCACCTGGGCTAGGACGCAGCGTCCTCTCCCAGGGCTCTCAGGCTCTGGCTCCCCAGCAGAAGAGCCCTGAGTGGTGCCCCGGCCACAGCAGGGCTGCACTCCTCCCTCCACCTGGACCACAAGGGCACACTGCCAGGAGGAACACCAGAATCAGGGCAGTGGCCTTGCTGCAGACGGGGACTGGGGAGGCAGAAGACTCAGGAGAGAGCAGAGAAGGAGCTTTTCCAGGAGGAAATCCCTGCCAGGGACGGGTGTGGGGAGCCCAGAGTGGGAGCCAGGGGGCCAGCAGGACACAGAGGTCAAGTGGCCTCAGGAGCCCAGAGACCCAAGAAACGGGGGGCAGAGAACCCAGGCCCAGAGCTGGGAGCTCCTGCAGCCCTTGCTCAGAGGCTTCTCTTGCTCCCTAGGAGGGCTCGGGCAGCCAGAACCTGAAATCTGCGAGTCACGACCCTGGGACCCCGCGAGGATCCAGGCCATGGGCACTTTCCCAGGTGGGGGCACCCGGGGGCACCCAGCACCAGCTCCAGAATCCTCCACAGGCTCACATGCCTCACCCCCTTGACCTGGCTGCTCAGGAGCCGTAAACCGAGAGCCCCGTCCTGGGGTCAAATGATCCCTGGGAATCTCCACTGGGGCCTCAAAGGGCCTCCATTTTCAGGAGATTCGGGGCCCCAAACAGCCTCTTAAAGCTCCCCAAAGAAGTGATTTGGATGAACATAACAATTAATTCCAAGCCCCAAATTATGGTCATCTGTGACCCAGAGTGCCAGGGCGCTCTATTTTTTCCCTTTAACCCATCTGAATTTTAACTTTTCGACAATGAGCATAATTGTTTCCTTGTAAAATAAGAGAAAAGGGGAAACTCTCTGTCGCTGAATTGAACTGGAGTGGCACCTAATACCTAGGGAGGCTTCAGCTGACCCCTCTCTGAGCCTGTCGGGGTCACTCCCTCGGGACTGGCTCTTGCCTTCTCTCCCCTGCTGGAGCCCCCTGTGGGCGCTGCCTGGCACCAGTGACCCCCGTCCCCGACCTCCCACTTTCAAGCCTGCCTCATGGTCTAGCTCAGGTCCACTGCTGCCCTCCCCAGAACACAGGCCTGTTCTACGTGTCTACCGAATCTAAGAAGGGCCACCATGGGGTCAGGAACGTGAGGACTGAGGTGCACGGAGGCGCTACTGGTGCTGGGGATGGAGCAGGCTGTGGCGGGCAGCGCCCTCCTTCCCTGCCGCTCCTCCTGCCTCCCTGCCCCCTGGGGCCAGCCTCACCACCCGCCCTGCACTCTGTGGGTGCCGCCCGCTGCACGCCCTCCACCTGCTCCAGGTGGCCTTCCCGGCCCTGCCCCACACGTTCCTGATGCAGGCAAAGCCCTCCCGTCGGGCCATCGCTGCCACCCTTGTCCACACAGGCCTGAAGTCCTGTGACCCAGTCCCTGCAGCCCACCCCTCAGGCCTTGGCGTCACCACGCACACTGTCGTCTTGGCCCAAAGAGCCCCAAAAGTGCAGCTGCGATTTCAAACCCAGAGCTCCAATCTCTGGCCCAGGTCCAAGGTCCCTTCTGGCTCTTCAAGGCCTGTGTCAGAGGCCTCTGCGTCCCCCCCACCAGCATGGAACTCCACACCACCTCATGACAAGACCCCAGGCCCCTCCCCAGGCCCGGCCTTGCCCTCCTTGACTACAGTCAGTTGCACGTCTGCCTCCCCAGAAGGCAGGAACCCCTGGGTGGCCACATCACTTTATCTTGGTCTTCTGAGGCCTATAAAAGTGGCTTCAGTCTCCAAACATGATCCCAAAGATCCTAATTGGAGCTTGGGAAGAGGTGATCCATGGGCCTCCTCACACAGGAGCAGAGCACCGAAGGTCGGGAACTGTGTGGAACAGCCTGAGTCTCCAGATGACTACGCGTAGGTGGTATATCGCTCCTTGCAGGCAAAGTCACCAAGACCCAGAGAGGTGACACAGGTTCCCCAGGACCACACAGCCATCACGGTGACGCCAGCTTTCTCAGGTAGGGAGGTCTGAATCCAGGCACACATTCAGACCACGCTGCATCCCCAGGAAGCTGGTTAAAAGGTACAGAGACTCTGATGCCAAGAAAGGCCTGGCATGGCTTGCACCCTGCCAAGGGGCTTTCTGGGTAGTTAAGTACCCCGTGGTGTTGTACCCCCGTTGTCAAATCTGTATACACCCAAGAAGGAAATGCATAATCCAGACTCTTGGAAGAGTCCTTGACAGCGTCCTCGCTTACTGGGATTCGCCTGTGACCATCCTTAGGTACAGCACGGGTTGTGTCCAAGGCTTTGGTCAACAGAGAGCTCTGTGGCTCTTCTCTCCAGAGCTCGTAAACCAGCGCCCTGTGGTCTAACGGCCATGATGTTCCCCTAATCATGTTACTGAAATATTAATAAGGCTGTTTAATGCAACCAGTTCCTTCTAAATTGTCGCATAAAATTTGGCAAATGTCAGACACATCATTTAATAGAAGATGATGTTTTACTACCAGGGGAGCTAGGTGGCTGAGAAGATGGGCAAAAAGCCCCGTGATGACCTTAGGCAGGTTTAAGGGACAAAGCGCTCCTAGCCTGGGGCGCCTACCCTGGCCCTTCTTCCCTGGCAGTCGGCAGTGGTCCTGAAATTCCACCCTGTGTGGGACACTGGTCAGGATGCTGGGGCAGGGAGCGGAGCCAGGACCAGGCTCAGAAAGAAGCTACTCTTTCTTCATGGTCTGTGGGGATGACCAAACCCTCCAGCATGCAGTCTTGTTGGAGCAAGAGACTACAGGTTTCCTGTCACTGGTCTGACCCCAGAGTGGCCCTTGCTGTCCAGGGACTGTGATTCCCATTTTAAGAAACTCAGCTCCCAGGAAATGGCCCACACATGAGCTCTTAACGTCTGGAATGAGGCAGGTCCACAGCAGCAAATCCGTGTTACGAGAACCACTTACAAAAGGATGGGGTTATCCCCACCAATGTGGGTGCCCAGGGGACATGGAATGACACTCACCACAGCCTTGCTTATGAGGGGCAAAGCTTGGAAGGCACCTAAAAGTGCTTCTGTTAATTGCTTTGGTAAATAAATCCAGTGTGTTCATATAACGAAATAGTATGCAGTGATTAGAAAAGATATGCCTATCTGTATTTATTGACACATAGGCACATGCCCAGTGCCTACATGGCAGTGTTGGCCCTGACTGTGAGGAACGGGCGGCAGAGGATTGGGGGTGGGGAGAAGAGGTCTGTGTCCTGGGAATGTTCCTGAGCAAGCATGCGCTGTCTCAATCAAAGAGAAATATGTAAATTCACAGAAAATCAAAGGAGAGGGCTCACTGAGTAACTCAGCCCAGGCCGACTCTGCCCCATCCTCGGGACACAGAGGTGACCGGAACTCAGTCTTAGTCAGAAACAGCTCACAGACAAGAGGCATCCACCAGAGTAAACAGATGACTGTGAAGCTCCAAAGGCAGGCGATGAGGGAACCCAAGAAAAGTGGCAGCTGTGCCGGGAGGCAGTGAGCGCAGTGCCCCCTCTGTGGCAATCCCCTGCCTGTGCACCTCTGAAAGGCAATTCTTCAGGGGCAGGTGTGGGCATGAAGGAAGCTCCCACCAGGCCAAGTGAAAAGGCCCTTCTGGAGCTTCGTGGTCTGTGGGATGACCAAACCCAAAGCAGAGAAGGCAAGGAGGTAATGCTTACGGCCAGGGGTGGTGGACAGGGCCCTGGGCTGCACAGGCCGCTCCCCATACTCAGCCATCCCAAGGGACCCCCCCACACACACACACACACACAGGGGTGTCAGGATCCTGAGCTCAGAGACAAGGGAATGCAGTTCGGGGACCCTGTGGTGGGAGGAGGGAGGGACCACACTCAAACAAGTGGTGGGGGACAGGCAATGCTGTCACTCACGGTCTTCCAGTGGGGACATGCGGCCCTCATCAGAGGAGGGTGGGTGCCCGGGTCTGAGCTGGGAACGCTGCTCTGGGCAGTCAGAGCCAACCAGCTATAAACTTGTGGTCATGTGTCTGTGACCCTCCCCAGGAGGAGATGGCTATGGGGTGGATCTGGAGTGTCCCCAGAGGCTCACCTGTTGAAGGTTGGGTCCCCAAGGCAATAATGGCAGGGGAGGTTGGGGCAGGGACTGGATCATGAGAACTCTGACTTCGTCGGTGGGTCCACCCATCGGTAGCTGGACTCCAGGGACGTGGTGGAGACTGTAGGTGTGGGGCCTGCTTGGGGGAGTCATCCCTGGGAGCAGGCCCTGAAGGGTGGCTCTTGCCCTCAGCCCCTTTCTCCCCACCCGCCAGCTTCCTGGACATTCTGGCTTCCGGCCACTCTGACAGGAGTGAGATGGAATCTCAGTGTAATTTTATTTTGCATTTCTAATTGTTAGAGTGTTGAACAATTTTCATATATTTTTGACCATTCATATTTCTTCTTCTGTGAAGTGGATGGTAACCATAACAAGCCAGGGCGGGGAGGGGAAGCACAGAATTCATTGGGTCAGACAAGGGAAGGAAGGGAAGGCAGAGGTGGGGGGGGTGTTGGGGTGTGGGGGTGGGTGGGGGTGGGGGGACAGGAACGACAGTAGAACGAGTGGGACGTAACTTCCCTATGTTCCTATGTGAATACATGACCAGGGTAACTCCACGTCACACTCAACCACAAAATTGTAATGGGTGCACCCCATGTGTGTGTACTATGTCGAAATACACCCTGCTGTCACGTATTTCTAAAAGCAACAAATGAAAAAAGAAAAGTGAGAGATTTGACTGTCAGCGAGAATCTGCACCAGTCAGTGGTGCCCCGTCCAGCTGCCTGTCCAGACTCTCCTCTGACCTCCTCATCTCAGCCAAGGAGAAATTGGATGGAGGGAGCAGGGCTTGGGGTGCTTTGTGCCATTCAATGGCTGCAGGCTCTGAAGGTGCTCCTCATGTGAACCAAGTCTCCTCATGATGGCCGTGGAAAGTGGCAGCAAATTACAGTGTGGCCTGAGTGGGCAGGGTGCCATCAGTCCATCCAAGAGACACGGAGAAGTGTCAGGAAGGATCCTGGGCAGCTGGGTGGGTGAGGCACATCCACCCAACACTCTCACCCCAGAGCCCAGGGGTGCCTCTGCCCGTACCTCACGGACCCCAGAGCTGGCCCTGGACAACCCCAGGAGAGAGGCCCTACCCCTCGCCACCAGCCTCCAGGGACAGGGAAGCTTGTAAGTTCTGTGCTCCTGTCCAAAATGATGATGGTGTTTAAAATAAAACAGTGCACAGCAGACTTCCTTTACAAAGCCTTAATGTTAGCAAGTAAGAATTAGTTCTAGAAAACAGCTCCCCATTGGCTCTCACAACCTGCTCAGGTTCGGCCAGCTCCTGGGTTTCTTTCCCCCTTAGGGAGGAAGCTGAGCCACTCACAGTGGCAGTGTCCCTGTCAGCTGAGACTGGAGCCGCAGCACAGGGCCTAGTACACGTCCAGGCCACCCAGTGACAGGTTCACCAAGTGCCTCTGCCACCAGGTTTTACCCTGACCTTGAACATCAATTTCACTTCCAACTAAGCCCACAGCTCCTCTGTGGCAAAATGAGGCCAGCAAACCCAGCGCCCCCACCCCACCTGGTGGAGGGCCAGCCTCCCGCCATTCAGGTGAGGGGCAGCCTGAGAGCTCTGGCCTGTGTGAAGTCTGTGCTGAGAAGGTCAAGGAGCCATGGAGTACAGACAGTTAAATGTGGCGACAGTTCAGGGAGTGATTATGACCACTCTGTGGGCATCCTACACCCAGAAGCTCTCTGTCCCTCTGGGCTGACCAAGTTATTCAGGAATCTTCCACCCAACTCTTTAATAACGGCACTGATGAGATGATGCCTTCATTAAATTTCGCATAGATTCAAGCGAAAAATGGAGATCTAATAAATAAATTTAAATGTGTCTAATAAAATAAGATTTGAGATTAAAAGGAAGCTGGCTTGCATATTCATGAACCATGAACACCGAGATGAGTACTTCCAAGCTCCTGATTCGTGGGAGTCAGAGTTGACGCGCTGGGAAGACTTCTTAGCAAATCTAAGCCTAGTGGGGCACATTTGCCCATGAACAAGCAACTGAACAAGCATTCATCAACTACCGGTTTGTACTGCAGCTGGTTTTGTATATCCGCCCCTCCTTATAACCCCAGAACCTCAGGATGGGGGCACCCAGTGCATCACCCATTAATGAGGCTGGTTTTCCAAGGCCCTAAAAGCACACCCACTGGCCTCGAGGTACTTGGATCTGATCAAGAAGGAAAGACTCTGTTCCTTCGTGAAGTCTTCCTGACCTCAGGGACCGTGGCTGGTGGCCTGGTATGCATTTCCCAAGCAGCCCTCACGCTCCCTGCTCAGCGCCCGCCCTAACTCACACACAGGCGCACAACTGCTTCGTGGTTTCCATCCGTGGCCTGTGGAGATGAGCTCAGTGACCACAGAGAGGGAACCTGCTTTGCTGGCCACAGCCTGGCACAAACAGGTAGGAAGGGTCCATGCAGCAAGGTGGAGGGTAGGGGAGGGGTGGGTGGGTGGCTAGACAGGTGAATGAACAGGTAAGAGAAGCCAGGTGGAGACCTAGTGTGGCCCATGAGAAGATGCCCCCAGCTGCCAGCAAGGGCAGAGGAATGAAGGTGCTGGTCAGCGAGGGAAGAAGATCTAGGAGCAAGGGGCCGGAGGCAGGAGGGGAGGTTAAGAACTCGGCCTGGGTGAGCTGCTGTGTTCTGGTCGTCTCTTCTGGGCCACGCAGAGCTGGCCCTGGGGCCAGGACTGGAGACAGGGTTGGGACACAAGCTCCCTCATGATGAAGACAGTGGGCATCTCCTGGCCAGCACAGGCAGCCACCAAAAAGAAAGGGGAGGGCTTTCCCGAGGCCCTCTGCAGGGAGTTCAGGAGGAGGCTGCCGTGTGGAAGCCTGGCCCCTCGGAACCCTGGGCGAGGGCCTGGGGCGCAGGGCCCCCTTCAGCCACCAGAACCTAAGCGCACTCCTCACTTGGGCCCAGCCACTACTTCATGGGAGGAAATGGAGTCGGGTAGGAAGGCAAGGGTGCTTGCCCAAAACTCTTATTCTGTGTTTGATGGAGTCAAGCAAGAGGAAGAGAGAGATGGAACAGGAGGGAGGAGGAAGAGAGCAGATGCAGGAAGGATTAAGTATTCCAGAAGGATCATGTCATCGCTTCCTTCCACAAGTGCATTCAGACGTAAAGCACAGGTCCTGGTGGCCACAGGGGCCCATGGAGCTGGCCCAGGTGATGAATCATCACCCCGATGGGGACAGAAGAAGAGCCTTGCAGGTCCCACAGCCTGTCTGACACAACACGCCCGGGATTTTCTCAAAAGCATCATCTATTTAGCTGATGGCCCTGAAGTGTTTCATCTAGCTGGAAATCATGCTTGGTCCATTTCCCAGATCTAAGTGACATTATAAGAAGCCTGAGCAATGTGTCTGGCAGCAAAGCGCTCAATAACCCGTCACCCCAGCCAGAGTCCCACTACCCCTCGTGTGGGGAGCAGACAGCTCGGAGGACTTCTGGAAGGAGAGCTGTTGCTGTCCCGACCAGGTGACAGCAACCTGTGTGTATGTGAGTGTGTGCGTGTGCACACATACACACATGCCCATTTGCACACACTCTGGGGGAACACAGGGGTTACCCCAGGCACCTGGCATCACCACCCTCCCAGCCATGGGGCTAACCTTTCCCCGTCCTTCCCCTTATCAATCCTCCCACTGCGGCAGGAATCATCAGCCCCAAACCACCTCTGAGAAAGCCGCCGCTCGGTGGCCCCATGGCCCTGATCCCATGGCCAGTGAGCAGCAGAGCTGGGATCCTAAACGGGATCCATCTGAACCCCAAACCCATGCCCACCACTGTGCCCCTGTCCCTATCCCAGAGACTTGGAGCAGCGCTTGAACATGTCACAGTCTGCCTGGGGTGGTATGAAGAAGCGCGTCCCCACAGCCCGAGCCATCTGCAGACTATCCGTTAAATGACTTGCCTTAGATGGCTCTGGAGGGACTTCCCTCCAAAGGACAGGGGAGCCCCTCTGCTCTCTGCGGCTCCCCAGGGCACGTGCTACGAGTCCCCCTCTGATTCTCGGGTCCAGCACAGGTCTGGGCACAAGGTGGAGAGGGTGGCGTCCACCGAGCACGCGAGTGAGCGGATGGACAAGGTAATGGATGCCAGGAAGGCAGTGCTTTCTGCAGATATTAAGGAACAAAGCCCCAGGAAACAGGCCGCAGCTGCTCCCGCGGCAGGGCTTCCCCTCACCCACAGCCCCTCTCACGGAATCCGGCCCTTCCTGAGCTCCTCCAATTTTCCACATGATGGATTCTGAGAAAACCATGTCATCAATCTGCGCGGGGCCAGGCGGGCTCCCAGCGCTTCCCGCCCGCGGCCTGCCCGCTGGGCTCCGAGGAGTTCCCCGCAAGGACGCCCTGGCCCTGCGCTGACTGACAGTCGGATGGGAGACAGACGGGCCTGAGGTCCCCGCAGGAGAGGAGGTGGCCTTGACCGTGAGATCCCTCCATCATTGACTGCTCCTCCCTGCCTGGGTTGAGAGAGAGAGAGGTTAAAACCCACAGCTGGGCCGGGCGTGGGGTGCTGGCCCCCAAGCTGCTCTCTGTCCCCAGCCGCTCCCTGGGCCGGGGAAGTCCCTTCTCCCTGTCCAACTCAGCCCCGACTGGCTCTCACTTTGAAGAGGTGGCTCAAATGCCAGCCACCTCCTGCCAGAGAGGCTGTGGAGGACCCTCCTTCTGGGGCTGAGGGGGTCTCTTTCCCTGGGGCCACAGAGAACAAGCGATAACAGGGTGGCACCCCGTGAAGACATCAAGGGACAAAACTCATCAGCACCCTCAGAGGTGGAAGAGATCTGGTCACCCTGTGAATGGGGTGTCAACCCAGAGGGCGGACAGCAGTGAGTGGCAGGAACAGGGCCTCCCCAGGTGCCTGGCCCTTGGCGGCTCCCGTGGGCCCAAGCTGCAGCGTCCACAGGCCTTCCCGCTCCTTCCTGCGTCTTTCTACTCCAGTGGCTCAGAGGTGGTCGGCCTCAGAACAAAGCAGCTCCACTCCTCCTCCCCAAGGCACTCGTGAGCCCTGCGGTGTGCCCACCCGCAGCCTCACGGGCTGACGCAGGCTTCGGGCTCTGTGTGGGAGGGGTCTTGTCAGCCCAGGCCATCACAGAGCACCTCAGGCATTTATTCCTCAGAGACTAGAACTTGACATTAAGGTCCCAGCTGATTCTTCTTGCAGAGGACCCTCTTCCTGGCCAGGGGCCTTTCTCACTGTGTCCTCACAGGGTGGAGAGAGAGGGAGCACCCGTCTCTTCCCCTCCTCAGGAGGACTCTGATCCCATCCTTGGGGCCCCACCATCATGACCTCATTTACACCTAACCCTCCAAGGCCCCATCTCCAAGTGCCATCAGGTAGGGGGTCAGGGTCTCAGCATGAGATGTAGGGGGGACATTCAGGCTGTCACAGACAGTGAGTCTCTTCTTCATAAAGACCACACACACACACACACACACACACACCCTCAGCCACTTGATCACATTCATATCACGCAGATGAATAGCAGTGCTCCCTCCAAACTACCACAACAATGAGAGCCTCATTGAGTCCCACCGGTCACTGCAGAGACTGTAACTCTCCAACATCTGGCTGAAGTTTCCACGAGGACTGGCCCAACAGAGTAATGGTGTAAACAGCCCACAGGGGAGACACTTAACCTTTGTAAGAGAGCATCCTTTGAAGCATGTCCTCAAGCCTCATCTGTGTACAATTAGCATGAAAAGCCTGGTTAATAACAGGCTCGAGTTGCTATTGTACTTGAAATTGATATAACTGCATGGAACCTCTCCAAATGCTACGGAAAGGTCTTCCTGGTAGCCAAGCTAATGGTGGCTGCAAAAATCAGAATCTCCCAACATAGCCTCAAAACCCACCCAGACCAACAAGAAGAATAAAACCATACACAACTCACGCCTTCAGTGTGACTAGAAGACAGAGACGCTGTAAATGTCAAATCACCTGTGAGTAGAAAAATATACAGCAATTTGCAGCGAAGCTATTTCTTGAGTTCCCACCCAGAACCTTTGTAAAGAGCAAGGGAATGGGCCGGGTCCAAAAGCCACATGAAGACAAGTTGAAAATGGAGGGCTAGGATTAGACTAAAATTACCTAGGAAAGAAAAGTACACCTCTGGAAAATTGCTGAAAGGATCCAGGCAGACCAGGCCTCAGACCAGAAGGGAGGGCTTTAGAGGCAGGCCTGGGCCTGCAGAAGCAGCGCCAGGAAGCTGGCTCTCCAGGGAGGGGAGGGGGCACCATTGGGAAGGTGTGCGGGAAGGGAGGAGGAAGCGGGGGGGGGGGGGCACAGGAGGACCCTGCAAAAGAACAAGCAACAACAGAGTAAATCCTCTCCTCCCCGCTCTCCCCAGAAGCCAACCATAAAGAAACTGCACTATGCTACTCTGACAGGAGAGGGGGCTCTTGAACTAAAAAAATCATAGAAGCCACCCCAAAAATGCAAATGTAAGCAGTCTTCATCTGTAGGAAATGAAAAGAAGAAAAGTGAAAATGGAACCCAAATAGTTCAACGGATGGAGGGAGCTGCGACCTAATGCTACAAACTGAATTCAAAAACTCAAAGAAGCATTTGAAGAATGCCTCACAGCCAGCACACGGATAGGGCACACAGCCTATAAGGGTGGGAAGCACAGATGGCTGCAGCCTTCTTAAAGCAGCCTAAGAAGAAAGCACAGTAGGATGGAGCAGGGTCCTCATGGAGCTCAAAGATTTTATACCCAGCAAAGCAGGCCTTTGACCGTCAGAGCTGTAGGAGAGTTTTAAACAGGGAAGAAGGGCAGGAATAACGGCCCAGGCGGCCTTCTTAAGGACCCACTAGAGAACTGACTTCACCTAACCAAGAGAAGGCTGGCCACTCAGGCAAGTGGGTTTATGGGGAACATTTAATATAGTTAACTGTAGACTTAAATGTGTGAATAAGAGTAGGAAAAAAATACTCAGATGTCATGTTTTGTCCTTCACAAAATGGTAGGCAACAAAAGAGGAAGAACCAGAACGCACTCAGTGACGTGTCTACACACAGTAGGTCAAGATCCCAGAAAGGACCTACAAAGCAGATAGGGAAAGTTGGTGGAGGCCAAGGGAGCTTTTCCTTAAAGGTAATAAGTACAAAGACAGCCACCAGAACAAAAGTAAAAACTTCCATAAAAAGAAAGGAAATAATGAAAAAGCAAAGAAAATGCAGAGAAAAAAGCACAAAAAATAGAACACAATACACACAGTTATTTGTTACATAAAATATTATGAGAGTGTTAAGACCAAGAATATCAATTATATAAATACTGGGCACATACCAATAAATGTGAATAGCTTAACTTAGCCATGAAAAGGAAAGATTTTCAATTTGGTTTAAGAAGCAAGAGCCAATATACATTGCATACCAATACTCTTAAAAAGGGATTCAAAAAGGTTAAAGTCAATGGATGGGCAAAGACATAGAAAATCAAAATAATAACAGAACAAGGATTGCAATCTTAATATCAAAGTAAAATAAGTGGAATTTTAAAAAAATATATAACGTGATCAATATACTTTCTTTTTAATGGATTTTATTTATTTTTATGTGGTACTGAGAATCGAACCCAGTGCCTCACACATGCTAGACAAGCACTCTACCACTGAGCCACAGCCCCAGCCCTGACGAGTATACTTTCTGCTGATAAATCACATTTCACAATGAAAATACAACAGTAACGAATATGGAGGGGCCGAGCAGGACTGCACGGCTTCCTTCCACCTTCCTAGGTAGAATCTGTAGGAAATGAAAGGAAACACGGAGGGAGACACACCAGTAATGCTCACCACGCCACCGTCACCACAGAAAAGATGAGGTGGCACAGATCCGGAAGACCAAAAACCATACAGAGATACGTGTGCCTGATACTAGAGCATACTTTCTTCTTAAATGCAACACAGTATCCATAAAATTGATCATGGGTCAGGTGACAAATAAACGCTCAACACATTCCACAAAGTAGAAACGTCGCAAATTTTTTTTCTCATTATACCGTAATAAAACTGGAAATTAATTTTCAAAATAAACAAAGAACAGAAATCCCTGTTTTAATGAAAATTATGTTTTAATGGTTATATAAACTGAAAATAATGGGACATACTTTCAGATGAAAATATTTTTCAGATGAAAATTTTTATTTTCCAGCCCCAAATAACTACGTCAATAAACATGAAAGAAGGGGCTGGGGCTGTGGCTCAGTGGCAGAGCGCTCACCTAGCTCGTGCTAGGCCTGGATTCGATCCTCAGCACCGCATAATAATAAATAAATAAATAAAAGGTATTGTGTCCAACTACAACTAAAAAAATATATAAAAAATGAAAGAATTCTTAAAAATAAGTACAAAGCTTAAACAGCTAAAAGTGGAAGAAAAGCAATAAAAGTTCAAGGAAGGGGAAATCAAGGAGGTAGACCAAGCTAATGAAGCAAAATTCTGGATTTTTCTCAACCAAATCAACCTAACAGGTTAAGCACTCACTCAAGCGTGAGAAAGCACAAGTTCATCCAGGAAGAATGACAAGGAGCAATTCCACTGTAAGAGAAGAAGGTCTCCATCACACAGAGCCAGGCATCAAGGGTGCAGTATTACATTAGCAAAGAGCCACTGGACAGAACAAAGAGCCCAGAAATAGATGCACGCCAACCTACGCCCACCCAATAGGGGCAAAAGCTCAACAATTAACTCAATGGAGGAAAGAGCCCTTTCAACCTCTGGGCCAGAGCAATTGGTCATCCACGGGAAAAGGAAAAAGAACCTCTGTCTAAGAAAGCGCTCCACACCTACAGAAGTGAACCCCAAAGGACAGCCGACCCAAAACAGGAGAAAACACGGACCTGAGAATAAGCAAGAGATTCTGAGACTTCACACCAAGAGCAGAACTATAAAAGGAAAAATTTATAAACTGGACTCATCAAAATTAAAACTATGCTCTGGAAAAGACCCTGTTAAGAGTACAAAAAGAGAAGACAGAAACGAGGAGAAAATATTTGCAAACCACAGATCAGACCAAGGAGTAGTATGTAGGATATACAAGGAATTCATAAAACTCAACAGTAAAATTAAAAATAAAATAATCTAAGTAGAAAAGAGATAAAAGACGCTAACAGTTCACCAAGGAGAACACATAAGTGGCAAATAAATACACAGAAAGATGTTCAGCACTATTAGTCATTGGAGTCAACCACGATGAGATCTCATTGTGCATCTATAAGGACAGTTAAAACCCAAAATAGTGACTACATCATACGCTGGAGAGAGAGAGATCCAAGACACTCCAAAATCCAAAACTTTCTGAGCACCAAGTGAAAAATTTCACACTATGAAACTTTGTTTCGTGGGCAAAGACTTTTAAAATATTTTATAAAATCACCTTTGGGTTATAGGTATAAAGAGTAAAAATGAATCCCGTGTTTAGGCTTGGGTCCCATCGCCAAGGTATCTCATTATGTATATGCAAATAGTCCAGAGTCCAAAAAATTCCAAAAGGGAAAAAATTCTGGCCCCAAGCATTTCAGATAAGGGATACTCAACCTCCAGCAATTGTACATGTGACAGCCAGGAACTGGAACTGAGAGAGCCACACCATGGGACACTCCCCAGCAATAAGAAGGAGCAAACTCAACACACACAGCAACCCGGCTCAATCTCCAGCCCTGCCGAGAGGCAACAGCCACCCTAAGTAATCTGCGTATGATTCCGTTTATAGAACATTACTAAGATGACAAAATCACAGAAACTGTGAGCAGGTTAGTGGTTGCCAGGGCTGAATCAGGGTGCAGGGTGGGAAGAAGTAGGTGTGTCCACAAATGGTGATCCTTGGTGATGATGTGTCCTGGATGTGACAGTATAAATGCCAAGCATCCTGGTGGGGACACGGTACTATGATTTTCCAGAGGTTGTCATGGGGGGTGGGAACTGTTTAGGGTGTGTGTATCTCCTCTCGCAATTTCTTCTAAGTGCATGTGAATCAACAATTGTCTCAAAATGCAATGTTTAATTGAAAAAAAAAACGTGACTGTAAAGGAGTGTCTGTCATAACTCCCTTTCATTACACAATAAAGGAGGAAAATGTGAGAAAACATGCACCTGCTTATATTAGCAAAGAAACACGGGACAGCTAGAGAGAGATTAAGGAAACCCACGTGGGGGAGCAGGGGGTGGTGACATGTCTCTTAACTTTTTTGCATAGTTTTTAAAGGATTTTTGTAAATGTATCCATGTTTTCCATACTTTAAAAGATCAACAGGATGGAATGGGATCCTAAAATTGAACATAAACAAAAAAACCAGAAGAAATCTGTATTTTATTTTCAAGAACAGCATCATCAGGGTCAAGCAGGGCTGGGGAGAAGAAAACCGGCCCGAGGATCTGTGAACACAGCATTCCAGCCATGTACCCTCAGACTGAAACACAGTGGGGCAGACAAACTGAACTCTCATTAGGAGGTCTGCTTTTCTCGGGGCATGGGTGAACTCTCCCTTAACTACTCCACATGTCTTTTAGGATTGAGGCAACAAATAAACATAGCCAGTGAGATCTCTCCTTACTGGAGAGGGAGGAACCACGCGTGGCCAGGTGAGAGGCTAGCGGGAACCCCGGGAGCATGGCCTCACCTCAGGTCAGCAGGGACGGGTGTCTTACAAACACACGCCCACACACACAGAGGTGGGCACGTGTGGATGTGGATGTGGAGCTGTGTGTACCTGTGAATTTGCACTCATATGTATTTCTTAGCTCTCTCTGTCAAGAGAGAAGTCCCCTAGAACCAATTACATACCCATAGCAACAAACTCTCAGACTCTAAAAAACCATCGTTTCTCCTGAAATGGGCCAAAGCTCCTTAAAGTTAGAGCTAATTAAAGGTTGCTGCATGGCAAGTATAAGGCAACCTTGGAACATTTTATTTTGCCAGAAAGTAAAGAATTACTCAAAAGAGTGATGGGAGAATGAACAATGGATGCAGTCAACCATATAGGCAAATCTCAGCCTCACTACGATGAGTGAAATCCTCCTTACACAAATGAATTCACACTTGCATTAGTTGGTTTTGTGTTACTATAATGCAATACCTGAGGCAGGCTACATTATTAAAAAAAGGTTTATGCTGCTCACAGTTTTGGAGGTTCAAAGGTATGGTGCTGGCATCAGCTCGGCTCTGATGAGGGCCCTCTCGGCTGTGTAGAATCATGGCAGGAGCATATGTATAAGGGAGAGACTGCATCTTAAAACAGGAAGCCAGGGAGCCTTGGGCCTCAGGCTCTACTTCTTATGGGTCCCAGCTCCCAAGAGGAATCAATGAGGGTGATTCTGGGGTCCCCACTGAGGACCAGGCCTCTAGCATGTGAGCCTTTAGGGGATACCCTCAAACACATCCAAACCATAGCAATACAGTACACAGGCCACTCAGAAGAAGTGACAGGAAGAGGCAAGACTCTCTGGGAGCAAAATGAGTGGCTGGTGCTGCAGATGAGGACAAGCAGGGACGAGACACACCGAGGACCTACTGGGCGGCCCGGGCTCTATGATCTGATGGTGCATGTTTGGCCAAAGCTCGTCAGAGGGCCACTTAATATTGCTCCACTGTACTGTGTGCAAGTTGCCCCAGTAAACAAACACTGAACTCTGGACAATATCACGCCCAGCAAAGGTTTAGGAAGGAACAGTACTGACGTCTGAAACTTTGAAATGTAATTTAAAACTCAGATGAATTGCTAGGGGGCAGAAGGACAGACAGACAGACAGAGCTGGATAAAACAAGCGTGTTAAAATGTTAAAGAACCTAGGAGACAGGTGGAGTGGCCGTTCACTGAAAAAAATTATCCTTTAACTTTCTTATGTTTGAAGTTTTTCTATAATAAAAATGTTGTGAAGAACTTGTGGAGATTTGTCAAAAGAACACAGAAGATAAAAATTGACTAAGAGGAATCCGCGAGTCCATATGTGTATAAATAAATAAAGGAGTAAATAAATAATGTAAGAAAGAAAAAGCTCTTCAATATGGTGGGGTGCACTAAACAACAAACAAATTCAGAAAAAAAAATTACCATCTGGCAAACATAATAATCGACTCAAAAAGAATTATCAATGGAATCTAAAATACACGTGTAAAAGTTTAATGAGGAATAAGGTATTTACATAGACCTAAGCGAGATCCCCATGAAATGTGAATTAATTACCAAGGGTGAAGAGGAAAACTTTACCCTGGAGAAATGCAGCAGACACTGTCTGAACCAACGATCAGCATCAGCCCCGGAGAGGCGGCCGGTATCACTCATCCTCAAATGCAGCACTAGATGGGTCCCCAAATCACTTCGTGGTGATCCTGCCCGAAACACACACCCTGAATGCAGTCACGAGGAGACAGCTGCGGACCCGACTGAAGGGCATTCTGCAAGGTAACTGGCCTGCCAGCTTCAGGAACATCAGGGTCACAAAGACTAAGACCCACTGAGGGACTGACCCAGATCAATGGAGACTAAAGGCACCGGGAACTGAATACAGTGTGGGCTGGATGGCTCCTAGGAGATCACAGCGCCATGAAGACACAGGAATGGAGTCTGCAGATTGGGTGATGGCATTGCACTGGGTCTGTTTTCCTGATTTGGGTTATTATACTGGGTCATGTGAGAAAATCTTCTGTTTCTCTCCCTCCCCTCCCCCTTTCTTGGTGGGGGAAGGCGGGTCTCAAGCCCAGGCCCTTGGGCATACCAGACAGTGCTCTGCCACCAAGCTGCAGCCCCAGACCTCTGCCCTATTTCTTAGGTACACCCCTAATATTGAAGTATTGAGGGTTAGTGGGGTGTCATGTCTAAAATGTACTCTTCAATGCCTCAGGATCACAGAGCAAATGTGAAAAAATATTAACCCTTGAGGAATCTGGGTGGAGGGTGTCAAAGATTTCTTTGTTGTATTCTTACAGCTTTTCTGACATTTTTAATTATTTAAAAATAAAAAGTTTCTAAACTATAAAGTAAAAATAATATGCCACAGAACATCAGAATTCCTTAATTCTGACTAGTCTTTCCCCATCAAAAAGGGGAAGTGCCACTGACTCAGAAAATCTCCACGTATGGACGAGTCCTGGCCACTTGACACTCGCCAAGGAGAGAGCCTTGCAGGCCTGGATCGGAGCTGACCACGGGTGACCTGCAGGAGACAGGCGGTGCTCTTGGGCTGAAGAGCGAGGCTGCTTCGTACATCACTCTGGCCAATTCTAACAGATTGTTGCTGACAGAGCTCTGGGTTCTCTGGAAGAGAGTGCCAAGGAACAGAGCTGACAGCCGCCCCCCTCCCAGCTCTGCAGCCACCATCAAAGACGCAATTAATAATCTGAGGGCAAGACTCCTCTTTCTCACGCAGCCTCGGATATGAATCAACCCCAAAGTGTTAATAGATCAGCCGTTATCTCTAATACCAAATACAATTTGCATTTGAGATGACATCTGCAATATTTTAAAAGCCAAAGTCTAAAACAACAAACTTGGCAGTTTTTCTGAGTAGCAATTAACACAGTGACTAATCCTATCAAGGAGACAGTAATTGGCATGGAGATATCCTCTCACACCAGCAGCAGGTTGAAAAACTTCATCCTAACCTCTTTTTAACAGCGTAGACTCCAGAGCATCTCTGTTCAACAAGGAAACTGATGCAATTATTAAGGACAAGGGTAATTACCCTACAGCTTCAACAGAAAACAAGAACTCAGAAGCAGGCACACAGGAGAGGGGCAGGGGCCAGAATGGTGGCTGAAGGCTATTTATCCATTGTGGCCAGCCAGTTACCTCCAGGACCCGGCACAGCACAGAGGGTCAACCATGGCCCCAGGACACAGCCTCCTATGCAGCAGTCCCAAGAAGGAGGCCTGAGGACATGACAGGGTGACACTCAACACACCCCATGAAACCGGTCTCCTCAACAGCACTAGAGCCCGCTCTGCTGAGTCTCAGAACGCTGGCCCAGTTACTCTAACCAAGCTGATGCCTGCCCCAGAATCTGTGGGCCCCACCTATCCTTCAAGGCTCTCTGGGGAGCATCCTCAACCCCTCCAGGCCTCGGGAAACACACAGCCATGCGAGCTAATTCACTGCCCCTGCACTGGGTTGACTTGACACCAGCAGAACCGTGTGGTTCTGCAGAGTCCTGACCCTGTCCCACGCAGCCGCCACGTCACTGTGCAGAGGGCAGACACAGATGAAGTTCTGCCTATAAGCTCTTGGGTTGCTCAGAGACACCCAGCACTCCAGGGGGAAAGGGAGAGGCAAGTGCTTTTTGTGTATGTCCATTTCGGCTGACCAGGTAATTGTGGGACCTTTAGTGAAGTCCATGACATGTGTTTACCAAATGAACAGAAAAGCAAACCAACTTCCACAAGCCTGGACCAGCCTGCTTGGTGGATTAGCAAGTGAGGCCAAGGCAGGGTGCACCGTGCTACTCAGCTGCCCCCAGGGCGTGCTGCTGGCCACAGAGGACCCAGCCACAGAGGGAGAGGCTTCCCAGTCCGAAGCCACTCCCTCTGTGGCTGGGTCCTCTGCGGCCAGCAGCTAAAGGTATAAACTAAAGGTACCGGCATCTACATCACCCTTAAATACAG
The DNA here is from genome assembly GCF_001458135.2 of Marmota marmota marmota. Classification (NCBI taxonomy): domain Eukaryota; kingdom Metazoa; phylum Chordata; class Mammalia; order Rodentia; family Sciuridae; genus Marmota; species Marmota marmota. Next base: position 4,221,731 of record NW_026000102.1, read on the forward strand.
TAGCTGAGTGTGGGGACTTCTTACTGTACCTTAGTTATGCCCTGGCTTTGTCTGGCAGCAGAACCAGGAAACTTGCTAACTGAGGAAGTGGGGGACGGGATGAGTGGGCACTTGACTCTGAGACGCCTTCTACCACAGCACGGGCAGAGCTTTGGCCCCAGGAAGACGCAGGAGCAGAAGGCAAGTGTAGGTCCTGAAGCACCCCACTGTGTTGGGAGAAGAGCAGTGATTTGGTCACAAGAAATGGGGTAGGGCGCCCAGTACAGGGTCTCATGACTCGGGGTCCTGAAATTTACCCCCTGCGAATAGGGTCGGCCCCAGACCACCCACTGCAGGTGGAACCCTGCTCAAGGTGGAATCCACATTGTCAGGGTTCGTGCAGGTTGGAAAGACGGAGTGGACTTTTTTAGATGGCGGGTGCATTTTTACCTGGATGGATTTCACTTGTTGCAGAACTCAATGGCAGTCCTTCCTCCTGAATTCGTCCCACAGTATGAAGGAGAGAGGTACACCCTGCTCCCCCAGCCCCCTCTCTCTTTTATGGTACCAGGGGTTGAACCCAGGGACACTTAGCCACCGAGCCGCATCCCCAGCCTTTTTAGTTTTTATTTTGAGACAGGGTCTGGCGAGGGCTCAGAGCCTGCACCCTTCTCTCCTCACATGCGCCCTGCGGGGGCCGTTCTGCCTGCTCTGCAGCCCTGCACTTGACACCCTGGGTGTCGATGGTGTTATCCAGGGGTCTCTCCTTTCCAGTTAGGCTACAGGCCCTCAAGGGTGGGAACTGGGTCTTTAAACCCTGTGAAGAGTCCAGCAAAGTGCCAGGTGCACATTGTCACTCAATGTCTGATGACGGGTGATGCTTGAATAGCAGTTAAAGATCTCCCTCAGGGGGACTGTCCCAGGCTGGACATTCCTCCCCTAACAAAGGGTACCTTCACTTTCTACCCCAGCGCCTCTGTCTCTGGGCTTGTGAATGAGGTGTTGGTAGCCAGGTGTCCCAGGTGAGAGGAGAGCACTGTGGAGCAGGTGTCCACGTGGGAGGGCCAGCTGGACCAGGATTTAGAAACCAAGGACATAAGAACAGTTGTTAAAAACCGTGCTTCTCTATCATCTTCTCCCTTCAGACTGACAAATTTAAAGGCTGACAATAGTAAAATTGGACAAAACGTGAAGCACAGTGAGCCGCACACTACAAAGGGAGTGAGATTTGGCGTAACTACTGTGAAAACCACTGGACATTTCGAGCAGATGGGAACAATCTAGGGCCCGTCCACATATGAAGAGATAAATATGTTCTGGTATATTCACACAATGAAATAGTATACAGCAGCGAAAATAAGCAAACTAAAGGTACTAGCACCTACAAGGAAATCCCACGTTCACAGCTCAGAGAGACAAGGATCAGCAAAGTAGCAGAATATAAAAATCCACATTCAGAAACTAACATCATACAAACCCCATTGGCAATAGCAACAAAAATAAAATATTTAGGCATGAATTCAGTGAGGAATGTGTAAGACCTCTATGAGGAACACAAAACCTCCACGTGTTCTTGAATGAGTAGGAAGATGAAGTCGCTGCTGGAGGAGAGAAGGCAACATCACACGGAGGCCAGTTATCCACAAGTCATTTTGTGAATTCAATGCCATCTCACGGAGCTAGACACGTCAGAACTCAATTTCATCTGGGAGAACAAACTCCAGGGGTAGCTGGAGAATAAGGAGAAAGAAGAGTCTCCGTGGGGCAGAAGCCTCACCGAGCAAGGACGCGCCACGGAGGCTCCGCGGTGAGTGTGCCCGCGAGAGTGGGGCGAGGAGGAAGCCGGCACACACCAGCCCACATGGGCACACCTGGAACTGAGTGTGCGAGAAGGGGGAGAGACCGTTTAATAAATGTTGCTGGGACAACTGGTTAACAATCTGTAAAAAGATCGAATTATACCCAAACCTCACACCGTATGAGAATAAATTCCAAGTGGATCCAAAGATGTAAAGGTGAAGAAAATAAACCGCACGAGCACTAGAGGAAAAGTGGGCAGACTCCCAACAAGCTGGGTGCAGGGGAAGGGTTTCCAGCAGCCTCTGGTGAATCCACGGTGGGTCACACATCCCCAGGCCTGCACAGCAGAGACGCTGGGGACTCAAAGACCAGAAACAACGCAAGCAAAAGGGACGGAAGAGCAGCCTGAGACCACAGCGGCTCTCCCCCACCAGAGCAGGAGCCTGGACAGCAAAGAGACAAGAGGGACGTCTCCTCGGCAGAAGGGCCGGCCCTTCAGGAAGGTGCCCCAGGATTGACACACATGCACCTGGCAGCAGAGCCCAGGAGGGGACCCTGACAGAAGGAAGGTGGGGCAGACAACGGCAACAGCATCTGGAGACCTCAAGAACAAACAGAACGGTGACCCGGAAACAGAGACCTGAACAGCATCATAAACCGACAAATCCAATAGAAGCCTCTAGAACACTGTACCCAAGAACAAGAGCATCTACGTTCACATCAAGGATACACGCAGCTTACCCAGGACAGACCACATCCAAGGCCATAAAACAAACTTCGAAAAATTTTGAAGAAGAGACATGATACAATAGATGTTCTCCAACCACAACAGAATGAAATTAGAAATCAGCCCCAAACGCGGAATGAGATCTTGCCATTTGCCACAGCGTGGAAGAGCCGGGGTCATGTGCAGAATAAAGGAGTCAGGCCCAGAGAGGAAAAATGACATCACATGATCTCACTTATATGTGGAATCCACAAACCTCAGGTGTGTAGAGACAGAGGACAAACAGTCACCAGAATGGGACGGGGGAGGACCTGGAGGGACATAGCTCAGTGGATAAAAGGAAGAGATGCATAAGAGGAGCCAGTCTAGAGACCGGCACATGCTTGGGAGGACCACGGGTCCCAAATCACATTGTATGAGACCCACACAGAGTAGACTTCCACTGCTCCTGCCACACACCAAAGAACAGGTGGCCACGTGAGTCCCTGGATATGTTAATGCACTTCACTGTAGTAGCCTTGATCCCATAACATCATCTTGCATACCTTAAACATACACAATAAAATTGATTTAAAAGAAATAAAGTCAGCACAGGAAGCATTAGATAATCTGAATGTCTCTATACCAAGTGAAGAGACTAAGTTAGTAATCAAAGAAAAGTCCAGCTTCACCCAACATTTAAAGAACCATTAATATCAATTCTTCATAACTCTTTTAAAAAATTTTAAGAGAACACTTTCCAACCAGTACCACCCTGATGCCCAAACTAGACAAAAACATCCCAAGAAAATAAAAGCGCTCACCAATATTTCTTATGAATAAATACTTATAATGGATACAGATGCAAAACTCCTCAAAGAGAAACCAGCAAACCTAATCCAGCAACATTTAAACAGAATGACGAACCATCAGCAGACAACACCTGCCCCAGGATTGAATGTCGACTCACAGCGAAACATCCTGTTCATGGATACGCCGAACCCAGAAGTAACCGACCCTCTGAATAGGCACACGGAGCATTAGGGGAAACTCAACACACTGTCATGATAAGAACCCTCGAAAAACTAGAACAGAACTTCCTCAGCCTGATAATCAGCATCTATAAACGCCCACCGCTTCCATCACACTTAATGGTGAAAGATGGGTGGCCTTCCCCCTGGCTCAGGCACAAGACAAGGCGCCCCTCTCACCACTTCTGTTGGACATCACCCTGGAAGTTCTGGTCAGGAAATGGGCAAGAGAAAAAAATTAAAGGCATCCAGATTGGAAAAAAGAAAGAAAGAAAACTAAATCTATGCACAGGTGAAATGATCCCACATATAGAAAACCCTAAAAAACGGATGAACTAGTGAAGGAGTTCCCTGAGGCTGTGGAAGACAAGACCGACCTATACAAATCAACTTGATTCCTATAGACTCAACTTTCCATCTGAAAAGGAAATTAAGAAAACAATTTCATTCATCATCCACCATAAATAACAAAATACTAGGGGATAAGTTTAACAAGAAGGGTGTGAAAACTTCCACTGTGTAAACCGCAAAGCATTATTGAAAGAAATTACAGCCCCAAGTAAAAGGAAAGCCCCAGCGTTCGCGGATGAAAAGTGGACACCGTCAGAGGGCTCCGGGGACTCCCCGCCGCCATCCCTGCTCTGCAGATCTGTCAGGCTGACTCCAGAGCTTATGCGGAACTTTAAGGGACACAACAGCCAAAGCCATACCTAAAAAGAACAAAGTAGAAGGATTCACACTTCCCCAATTCAAAAGTTACTACAAAGCAATGGTATTTGGGAGCATGAACCAGCCCCGGGATAGACCTACGGATCAACAGAGTAGAACCAAGCCCAGACATACTCCTCCACATCTGCCAAACTGAGTTTTAACATGGGACCAAGACCATTCAACAGGGAAGAACCGTCCTTTCAACAAATGGTTCTGGGACAACCAACTAGGCACATGCAAAAGAAGGAAATGGAATCCTTATCTCACAACAGGTAGGAAAATTAACTCAATGGGTGAATCAAACAGCTAAACTGAAGAGCTAAAACTGTAAAATTCTTGGAGGAGAGCATAGGTGTAACTTCAGGCCCCTGGATTCAGCAAAGCATCTTTAGAAGCACACAAAAACACATGCAACAAAATTTAAAATACACATAAATTGGAGTTCATCAAAATTTACTTGTATTAAAAGGTGAAAAGACTAGGAGAAAATATTTGCAAATCATACATCTACCAAAGAATTGACATGCAGAACACATAAGAACTCTTACAACTTAATAGTAAAAGGAATCCCACAGTCAGCTAAGGATCTGCACAAACCGTCCTCCAAGAAGATACGCAGCTATGCACAAAGACAGAGCGGCGGGAGCCAGCGGGGAAGCGCCCTTCAAAGCCACAAGGAGATCCCACTGCGTGCTCACTCAGAGGGCTAGAAAGTAAAACCAGAACCCTCATGCCCTGCTGGCAGGAAGGAAGAGGGCTGACACTGGGGAAAATAGGTTGGGTCTGCCAGTTGCACAGACATGACTGTAGAATGACCACAGGGCCCAGCAATTTCCCTCCCAGTCATACCCAAGAGAAGTAAAAACTCATGTCTACACGAGAACCCGTGTGCCAACGTTTATCCCATCACTCTTCACAGCAGCCAAAGGTGGAACAGCACAAATGTCCACCAAATGAGGAATGGATAAACCAAACTTGGTCAGTCTACACAGTGGAATAGTATTTGGCCATAACAAGGAACAAAGTACTGACAGTATAACTCAGATGAACCTTAAAAGCATTATTAAAGGAAAGAAGCCAGTCTCACAAAAGTTCATATTTATTCATACAGAGGTTTATTCACACAAGAGTCCAGAATAGAGAAATTCAGAGATTGAAAGTGGATTAATGGTTGCCTAGGCCTTGGCCACAGCAGTGAGGATGGGGAGATTGTAGGGTGATAGCTTAATGGTTTGGGGTTTCTCTTTAAGCTGATGAAAATGTCAATGGAGGCACATATCTGTGGATATACCACAAACCATTGAATTTGTACACTTCAAATGAGTGAATTACATGGTATGTGAGTTATATCACATTAGAGCTGTTTTTACAATTTGTTTTAAGTTGAATGAGAAACAAGGTATTTGGACAGGCCCCAAGTATCACCCCTTGAGATGCTTATCAGTTACAAAAGGAAAAGAGCCCCTTTACTGGAGAGAAACCTCGCAGGCACCAGCTTAATCAAGAGATGGGTTAACCTCAGCCAGCCACGGACAGACCGGCAGCAGGCACCTCCTGAACAGTGGGGAGAACACCACTCCCAGGCATTTGGACCACACTGTGCTCCCGTCTCCCCACGAAGCAACTCTCCAAAAGGTAAACTCCAAGAAAGAAGAGCAGAGACAGGGACTGCTCTGGGTGCAGAGACCAAAGAGATGTGGCAAGTACAGGCCACCTGTGACCCCAGGTCGGACCCTACACCTAAAGCCAAAAGCACCCTTTGTTTTTCTTTTGATGTGAAAAATAAAAAACAATGGCAACCGCTGAAGTGTCTCTAAAGTACAAGGATGAAATAACAGTGTTCCATCAACCTTCGCCTCCTGGCTGTTGGCTCTGTGACTTTACAGTGTGTCCTTGGTCTGAGGAAACGCGGAGTAAGACGCCAGCAGTGGGGGGCATCCTGTCTTTGGTGTCCTGGAACGTCCCTGAGGGAAGTTCAACAGTTGCACACAAGCTACCTTATTTAACTGTGCACTGTCCCCCCCCCACGCACACACATGGTGTGCAGACAAGAGTCACACCCCACAGACGCCTGTGCATACAGCGTGCACACACACGGGGATGTGTTGCAAGGATCCAGGGACGCTTGAACCATGAGTACTGAGCCCCACAAGGACATCAATAACTTTGGCCTTTTCAGTCAAAGAAAGCATTTTGCGGGGGCTGGGGCTGGGGCTCAGCAGTAGAGTGCTTGTCTAGCAAGGCCCTGGGTTTGATCTTAAGCACCATATAAAAATAAATTAATTTAAAGAAGACATTGTGTCTAACTACAACTAAAAAATAAATATTTTTTAAAAAAGAAAGAAGGCACTTTGCAATTTCTGTGGATTGCCATATGACTACTCCCGTGCTTTGCAGACATTATTAAGAAAAATAAAGGCCCCTGGACACAGCACGTGATATGACAGTTGCACAGATGACTGTTCCGGCCACTCAGTGACCAACATGCTGGTGGTGGACACGACGTGGACATGCTGGACCAAGGGAGGACTTGGACGGCATGCAGCTTAGAACATGAATTGTTTATCTCTGAGAATTTTCCATTTAACACTTTGCCTGTGGGTAACTGAGAGCACAAAAAGTGAAACCACCAATAGGGGGCTCACGGAGCCAAGGGGACAGAAAGAGCCATGGAGCCAGGAAGAGCGCAGGAGGACAGCCAGGGCCAGCAGGGAACGTGAACGGCGGTGAGTTTTGGTGAATGTCATGTGAAGGAGACGGGCACTATTTTTGAAACTTTCCAACTTCCTGAAATTGTTTCAGACAAAAAAATTTCAATTCAAAAAAGCATGTTTGCACACAATGTCATTTATACAAAGCGGAGAGTTTTCCACATCCCTGTAGCAAGGGACTGGAAATGTTCATGACCCTGGTGACCTGTGGGGAGGACGGAGTGCTGGCCACTGTGGGACTATCCACTTTTTCAATATCCACACTTTGCATATCTAGATTACACAACAAAATTCCAAATTAACCCAAAAACTCCCACTCTCCCCCTCCCCGACATGGTCCCCTCCCTCCTCCAGCCCAGTGTGCTGCAGAGTCAGCTTCCCCAGCGCAGGCAGGGACCAAGGGGACCAAGGGGACCAGGGCAGAGGTCCCTGGTGGAAGCACCGTGGCCCCTTAGCGGGAAGGAGGAGAGGAACCTGTGTTCCAGGCTCACAGGCAGGAAGAGGGACACTGGAGAGGGTCCCGGGAGGGGCTGGGGGACCAGAAACTCAACAACCAGGTAAAACCATGTCAACAGGGGCCAGTGCCAGGGGGCGAGGACGCCAGATGGAGCTTTGGTTCAAACGTGGTCATCGGAGAAGGTCCTGCCAGGAGGAGGCCCTGAGCACCAGCCAGAGGAAGGGAGAAGCCGTGGCTGGGGACAGGGCTCCTCGCAGAGGCGGCAGCAAGAAGGGCCCTGGAGAAGCCTGTGGCCGCCTCTTGGCAGCTGCTGAGAGAAGCCGGTGGCCTGCCCGCTGAGTGGAAGGAGGCCAGAGGGTGGGGTCCTCAGGGGACTCGGGAGCTCCAGGACCACCTGATCAAAGGGACCGTGACAAGGGCCCTTGTTTTTGAGCCTTCAGGGTGTGGCGGCAGCTCCGTGAGGACGCTGCCGCACAGACCGCGCTGCACAGCCTCGGGGTGGCCCAGCCTCCCTCAGCCACGTGCTTCCTGGGAGTCCAGGTGGGGCTGGGGCACACGGGGTGCCCAGGCACACGCTGCAAACGAGGGCCTTCCCCTGAGGGTCAGCGCCTGCACACTAAGTGTGCCGAGCAGGTGCAGGGGGCAGGTCACAGGCGTGGGCGGTTCCACCTCTGTTGCACTCCTGGGTGGGACACCCCACTCTCCTGGGCTTCCAGGGAAGACAGACCTTCCTCTGCTGCTGGCTACCACACCTTCGTGTGCTCTAAAGGGGCCATGGCTGGACTCGAGGACTGCCCCGCAACTTTGGCCTCGCAGCTTGGGCCACATTGCCGGCCACATTGCCAACCTCGCAGGTCTGTCTTCTCCACTTGGAGGATGGAGTTAAAATGCCCTGGGGGGGGCATCAGAGACAGTGAGTGGGCAAGCTGGGTACGGAGCAGCCACTACCACAGGGGTCCCTTCCTACTGGCTTCACCTCGCCCAAGAACACCCATGTCTAGTTCCTAGAGGACATTGGCCCTCTCTGTGAGGCCCCAGGCACTCAGGAAATGGTGCTGAGCCTCAGCTGGGAGATGTGGTGTGGTCTGAACTAACCTGGCCTGGGCAGCTGGGGCTCTCCATCTTGGGAACCCCAGGAACACCTTCCTGTGTCCAGTGCTGGCTGCAGATAGGCCCCATCAGGAGAAGGAGCTCTCCACATCTCTGGATGGGTAGACAGATGGTCAGGAAGGAAGGAAAGGAGGACAGGATAGGGCAAGACAGGACAGGAAAGGATAGGTAGAATGTGTCTGTTTTCCCTGTATTCTGGAGGGCTGCGGCTCATTGCCCGATGACCAGTGTTTGTGTAATAGACTTGTGAGTCTGAAGATAATAAAATATATATTCATTTAAAATTTTAATTAGAAAAAGATGACTAAAATTAGATAAGGAAAGTTCAGCTTCATATAAGAAATTTAAACTTTTTCTAGAAACTCTCTTTTTTTTAATGGACTTTGCAGGGAACCAAGCAACGGAAGCCTTTTGTTACAATTTAGGACTGAAACCGAACGTTAAAACTGCCATTCAGTGGGATGTGCATGAAATGTTGAAAATCTCCTGGTGAATAATTCCTGGTTATAATGACATGCTGTAGACCTAAATCTTACTCCTAGACATGAAAAAAGACAGTTAAATCAACTTTGTCCATTTAAATATCATTTTAAGATATCTAGAACCCATCTCTTTATTGCTCAACAACCCTTAGCAATTTCTTTTGCCCTCATTTATTTCTGGTTCCCAAGGGAATCCTGCCTGATTTATTGGAAATTAGTTCTTACAGCTAGTAAATGCTTTAAACTGTTTTCATATAAATCACTCCAAAATCCGCTAGCATACCGAAGCCTGGCTAGCGTGATTTCTTCCAGCAACACCCAGCTCCACCACACCCTCTGTCCTGCTAATGGGCACATCCACTCCTTGAGCAGAGCTCCAGGGAGCAGGCAGACAGCCCACTCAAGTGCAATTTCAATTTCCTGTCCCCCCCCAACCTCTCAGAGTTCCCTTTATTGGTCCATCTGTGGACAGTGATGGCTGTAATTAGCATATTAGCAGGCCAGTTTCCTGCCTCAGGACCACTAGGGTACCTGACAGTGTGGGTGCCATCTGTGATGAAAGAGTTTCCCACTCCTGCTCAGGATGCACCCATATCTACCTGCTGATATCTACCTGTATCAGTCAGGATGGGTTCAATTCTGCTGTATAACGATGATGTTTATTTTTTGCTCAAGTCACATGGAGGCTACTAGGGGCTCTGGGGCACATGATCCTTGCTCAGGAAGCCACGCGGATGGAAGCTCAGCTGCACAAGTACGTCCAGCGTTGCCAGGACAGAAAAAGGAACGTGGTACGCCACTCTCTGACTCCGGCAACCTGTGCCTTAAAGTATATGAGTCGCTTCCACTTAGAATGTCACTGGCCAGAGCAAGGGACACGGCTGCCCTGCACATCAGAAGGCATGAGGAAGCGGAAGCCCACCACGTGCCATCAGACTAGCAACCTCCTCCTGCACCCGCTGGGCCCCAGCAAACTCCCGCCATTGCTGGGGTGGGGGGGTCGGTGTGTGGACTTGTTTTTGTGTTTGTTTTCGCCATAAAACCAGAACCTCCCCCCTCTCCAGCAGGCCGCGTCCTACCCGGGGAGTCTGACATTCTTCACGCAGCTTTCCCGGGAGATGCCTAATGTTCTCCTTACAGGAATCAATCTCAAAAACAAATGGTTGTTATCTAGATAACTCCTAGGAATAGAAGGAGAGCTCTTCAAATTGACAAAGAAGGAGGAGGGAGGCCTTGGAGGCATAAGTGGAAAGTAAGAATCACAGAATCCTGACTCCTAGCAGAAGAGAAGGGCCAAGTCTCTCTCAGGCCGAGCTGTTGGGGAGCGGGGAGGCAAGGTCAGGCTGGGGACAGCAGGGCCCTGCAGCTCTCCAGCCGGCTGCCAGGACAGCCAAACCAGCCTGTTCTCACTCTTGCGCTCTCTGCTCTCAGCTTCCTGCAAATAAAATGCTATTTTCAGAAGGATCCCTCCAAGCAGCACTGGAGACAGCAGGATATAATGCTCTGCACGATAACAAATGTATGCACAAGACCGTCCGCAGAAATCATGTTTAAGTTGAGATCTTTCAAAGGCAAAAATGATCTATATGCCAAGAGACAGTGCTCATATATCTTTTGGAGAAATGATAGGGCCTTATTCAATGATTTAAAGAACAGCACCATAAAAAAAATAATTCCCCATATAAATATTTAAATATAGTTTATTATATTCAATACCTGTCCAAATATATTCCCCATATAAGTCTTTTCCAATGCACACAAAGCTCCACACTCTAAGAACACTAGGAAATGTTCGAAGAGTCGATGATGAAACTTTGCCATCTTTTTGGAATTTGGAGCTGGTTTTGGTAAATAGTAGCTGTGTTTTCACCAGATACTGGTGAGAGAAGGGGGTTGCGGGGGGGGGGGGGAGGAATTTTGTGTTTATTATATTTGTTTTCAAGTCATGCTTCTAAAGACCTCAATTTCATGGGATAAAAATATTTCGTATTTCTAAATACAAGTCTGTTTTTAACTCTATGCTCAAGTGCAGGCTGTGGGTGTGCCTGTGCGTGTGCCCTCTGCAGCAGGGGGCTGTGATACGAGGGCCATGACAGGCCTGAGGGAGACATGGGTCACGTTTGCTGCCATCTCTAGGGGCCCCATCACTTCAGCCTCGGAGACCACAGCAGACATTAACAGAAACCCAGAGCTGGTGACAGCTTCAGGCCACAGCCTCTTCCTTGAGACCTGCCCGAGCTCCTGAAGGGCACGTAGAGAGCGCAGTTCCAACCCTGCGTTGCCCTCCTTGCCACCTCACAGAGCTCTGGCACGTGATGTGCCGGTGCTGCACCACGGGTGTTGAGATGAGGACGCTGCCACCTCGGCTCTCTGCACTTGGGAACAGCCACCAAGTGTGTGTGACCGAGCGTGTCCCCTCTCCCTCAGGTGGGTACACCAGGCAGAACAACCCTGTGTCCAGTGTCTGCGTCCTTCACCTCCCACCCACGTCCTTCCTCCTGAGGTGCTGTCCCCTCCCCGGGCAGCTGAAGCTCCCTGGGACTTACCTACTGTTATTAGAAATGTCAACAGTGTTTGGGCAGCAGATGCAACGGGGCTGCAGTAACCTACTTAAGTCCCACAAATTCCAGATGGCACTTGGCTTTGCTGGGAGACTTGTGACTTGAAAAATGACATTCTCTGGAGAGCAAGTGGCTCTTTTTAAAGGACCAGCAGAAGATGCTGGACTCCTCAGAGCCTTGCAGTGCCCTTGGGGGTCTGCGGCCTGGAACGGGGTCCCTGATGTGTCACCTGGATCTGAGTTCTCTCTGCAGAAGGGGATTGAGGAGAGATGGCAAGGGAAGTTCACCCGAATCCTCTCTTCTTCTTTTCCTTTGGGGACCTTGCCTTTGCTCTTCACACCTGGATTCAAATCCCAGCCCTGCCCTGGACTTGCACAGTGACTCTGGGGCGGTGATGTAGCCCCTCCAGGCCTCGCCTCTGCACCTGCGTAACAGGAGCCACAGGCTCCTCTCCAGGGCTGTGAAGACACCAGAGCAGGGGAGCCTGCATACCACCTGTGGTGCGGTGGCCGTGCAGGGCATGGCCGTGCAGGGCGTGGCCGTGGGCACACCCAGCTGCATCCCAGTGACCAGGCTCCAGCTGCAGCTAGACACCCGGCAGCCGTGAGATCCCACTCGGGCAATCCCACCGTGGCTGGTCTGCACCTCAGGCCGCTCAGTTCCTGCCCCATCTCACCTGTGGTCTGTCCAGAAAGCATTAGCCAGTTCCTAGAAGAGGAAATGCACCAGCTCCTGGAGGACACAGCACCAGGGTCCCTCAGTGGTGCTGTCCTACAGCAGAAGGCCGAGCGCATGACCCTTGGCCAGGTCGGACACCCACACAGACAAACGTCAGATGGCAGCTTGTCAAACCGTGGCCACAGAGTGGGAGAGATGCAGATGAGGGCTGGCTGCTAACAATGTCCAACATCAGTGTCCATGTCCCACAGACCTAATCCAGGAGCCCAACCAGAAGAGCCAAGGAGACTGGGGCTGAGTAGCCAGGACGACGGTCAGCTGCGTATAGACAGGGAGAAGGCAAGGGAAGGTCACCCGAATCCTCTCCTCTCCAAATAAAGCACCTGGGATCTTTCTGATAGCTCCTAACCAGACAGTGCTCCTCCCCTTGCCAGGAGCCCCTCCCTCCAAACCCAAGGAGGACTCTATGGCCACTACATAGATGGGGATGTTGGGGGCAGAGATGAGAGGTGTCCAGGTGGCTCTGCGAGTTCCTGGGCTCTCGGGAAGTGAACACAGCTCCCTGGACACCCGGCCACTCTGCACTGCCCTTTCCTGCAGCAGGAGGAGATGTTCCTGGAGCAGTAACGCCTGGGTCGCGGGGGTCGTCTCACCAGGAAGTGGACTCGGGGGTGAGCCCTCCCGCCACCAAGTGTTGGCTCGCCACCGTCTGCCGCATTGTCACCACCCTGTCCTCGTCCCTCACACCCTGCAGCTGTTCCAGATGTGCAGGCAGTCACATGTTTCCCAGAATTTAATGACCAGCTTTAAAGCCATTTCTAACTGACCAGTTCTGGAGCGGATGTGATTCACGCAACAGTTTCAAGGTCTAACAGAGTGAGGCCCCGGGAGCCCTCTGTTGTGGAGCCTGTTCATTCAGGTGCAGAAGGGACAGCACCACCGAGAGGGCCTGCTGGGGAGCAAGGGTGGCTCCCAGAGGGGCCCAGGAACACCTCTGGGGACACTCAGGGCCAGCAGGTGCCCGGGGCCCAGATCTCCACGCAGGCCCCAGGGGTGACCTGAGGTGACACTTCCGCAGATGGCAAAGAGCAAATCACGACCCTTTTACCCAGAATGAGAAAGCTTGGCTGCACCTTTAGAATAATCTCAAGCCCCCATTCACATTAGGCTCAGGCGCAGCTCCCAAGTGTCCCACCTGGTAATTCTTTTTAAGTTAAAATAGAAACTGAAATATCCTCTTCTGATAAAGACTGCTGTCATGTCCCTGTCATCTTCCCCCATGCAAGGCTCTTAGGAACAGAGCTGTGTTCAAATTAGGCCAAACAAAATGCCTAATGATCTCCAGATTTTGCAAGCTGTCTGCAGTAGCTCGTCAATTTTAAAGATACATCAGATGTCAAAATCCGCATTTAAAAAAAGAAGGCATTGTTTCAGAACTAAATGCCCACCACCTACTAGCCATGTGACTTCAGGTGAATGACTTCACCTCTCTGAGCTTATGTCCTCCTGTGTGAAACTCGGGGGAGTTGCTTCCTGGTGTGGTTTGTTTAGAGTGCCTAGAACGCAGCCTGCCCCAGGCAGCATCTGGGAAATGCTGTTACCATCATGGTATCTAGAATAAACGCGGCGCCGAGCTGAGGTTTGTGTTTCATGGCCTGCCTGCACGTCAAGCTTACTGAATCTGTTTTCTTTCTTTTTTTCCCCTCTTCTTTCTTATTTTTTCAATTACAAAAATAATTATTTCTTGTAAAAAATCCACTCAAACAATTGGAAGCACAACAAGTAAAAACTGAAATTCGGCCTAGTGACCTCAGCCTCTCAGAAATAATTACAGTCAACAACTTCATGCATACCTGTCCAGAGCTTTCTGTGTGTTTAAACAAGGTGAACATGTCTACATCTACATTACACGTCACCTGCATAGTGTGCACACATATTAGAATAGTTCACATTACGTTTAGTGTGTCCTTATTCGTTACATGTAACACATGTGCACTTACATATCTATGCACATATGTAGTTTGTAATATGTCATTCTATAACTTGCTTTTTTAACTTAATAATATGTTATGGATTGTTGCAAATATAACCCATTCTTTTTCATTGCCACGTGGCATACTGTGAGCTGTGCATGACAAACCATGACCTCTGCATGACAAACCACAAGCTGTGCATGGCAAACCATGACCTCTGTGTGACATACCAATGAGCTGTGCATGACAAACCATGACCTCTGTGTGACATACCATGAGCTGTGCATGACAAACCATGACCTCTGTGTGAAAGACCATGAACTGTGCATGACAAACCATGACCTCTGCATGACAAACCATGACTTCTGTGTGACATACCATGAGCTGTACGTGGCATACCGTGTCCTGTGTGTGGCATGCCTAGGGGGCATGGACTACTCCTGAGTATCTTCCCATGCAGAGGGGACACTCGCGTGGGGAAACGCGGCACACTGCTTCACTTTCCCTCCTGATGGACGGAGAGGTCTTCTCCAGCATCTCTCCATTGAAAACCACGCAGAGGGACTTTGTGTATGACCTGGTGCACAGGTGAGGATAATTAAGGGAGGCTGAGGGAGGGGGTGATGACAAAGAGAAGATGGGGTTCAAGAGGTAGAGCAGATGCCGAGCTTGCCTATAGTGATCAAAACATAAGGCTTAGAGCGAGGTGGTTGGATTCCATTGTACACCCTCCTGCATGACTCATATTTAAAAATCAAAAAGGCAAGTGTTGGTGGGACGTGGAGAAAGGCCCCGGGGTGAAGGTGATAAAGGAGACAGATACCAAATGAAGGCAGCGAGCGATGCCAAGTTTTATCCTGCTCTCGGTTACCCATCGGGCACCCGTGGGCCAGGGCGAGGAGCCGGGGCTTTTCAGCAAAGGCAGCCTGAGTCCCAGTTGTCACTGGGGCTCTTGCTCGTCCAGCTTTTGAGGTGCTTTTAGAGGGTAACAGGCTGCGAGTGAAGATGGGCCCTCCAGCCGTTTAGGGTTCTCCAGAGCTGCCAGCAAAACCAGAGCTGAGCTAGTGACCGTCCAGACCCACGTCACCCTGCAGCCCAGTAAAAGCTGCCCTTCCTGTGCTCTGGGGGCAGCGGATCTCTCTCCCCCTCCCCCAGTGTCTCCCCTCTCCTGGGGGTCACCCCCACACTCCGATAAAGCTTTACTGTGCGTTCTGTTTCTTAGCCCAGTTTCATTTCTGCTGTCACTGGGTTAGAAGTTCCCGACTCCAGTATCATCAGTTTCCCCCAAAATAGCCAAACTGCCGGCGACCCAGCAGCCACACTTTTGGATATGAACCCAAAGGAGGTACATTCTGTGTTAAAAGATGAGTCAGGCCATAAAAGAAAGTCCTTCCTAACGAAGGTCCTTCCCAGTGAGTGTCCCACCCTGTAGTGTCCTTATTTCCCACAGTCCTCCACGGACCAGGCGCTCCTCAGGCTGCAGACAGCGCCCGTTCCTCACCTGCTCCTCGCCCGGCTCCTATGCCCACACCCTTCCTGCCCTGCGCCCAGCTGTCCTCGCAAACACTCAGGGACGGTGGCCTCACAGCTTGGCTCCCACCCTCTATTCCTCTCTTCAAGGTGAGCACCCCAGCCCTCCTTCCTGACCAGGAAGGACTTAACTCCCAGGGAGACCGAGTCAGACTCCAACAGAAGGCCCTGCCCTCTGCCCACCAGAAGGCTCTGACCCTGGCCTCCTAGGAAGAGCCCAAGTTCTGCCACAGGAGGGACTGTGAATCCCACCCTCCAGGAGAGCCAATCACACCTCCTAGCAAAAGAGATCCCACCGGAAACCTGACTGAGGCCCACCCCAGGACCACTCTGATCACACCCACCAGGACAGTCTGACTCACACCCTTAGGAAGAGTCCAAGTTACACCCCGTCAGAGGGACTGTGACTCACACCCCACCAGGAACACTCGGATTACACCCCACCAGGAGGACTCTGATTACATCCAATCCCACCCAGCAGGAGAGGCTGACTCACACCCTCTGGGATGACTCCAAATGACCTCCCACCAGGAGCACTCTGATTACACCCAGCAGGAGAGTCTGACTCACACCCCCTAGGAAGAGTCCAAGCCACCCCCACCAGGGTGACTGTGAATGACACCCACCAGGAGCACTCTGATTACACCCAGCAGGAGAGTCTGACTCACACCCCCTGGGATGATTCCAAATGACATCCCAGCAGGGTGACCAAATGACACCCACCAGGAACACTGATTACACCCACCAGCAGAGTCTGAATCACACCCCCTAGGATTCTGGATTAATCCCTGCCAAGCAGACGGTACTACAGCCCTCCAGGGAGACTCCACAGACACCCAATTTGAACCACACCCTCCAGGGAAACTATGGATTTCACCCCACCAGGAAAATTCCTGAGTTGCACCACCAGGAAATAGGAGCTGGCTGAACGGGTCTCTCCTCTGGTGCTGTTGCCCGGGTTCTCTGCCTGCCCCACGGCATTCCTTCCCCAAGCGCCAGCTCCTAGCGGGGACCTACACCTGGCCCGTCATTGTCGTTTTCAGTAAATCGTGTGAACAATTGAATTAACTGTGAATGAGTGGAGCTCACTCTGAAGGTCTATCAAGACACCCTCGTGGCCAGGCGCAGTGGCACATGCCTTTAATTCCAGCAACTTGGGAGGCTGAGGCAGGAGGATCACAAGTTCAAAGCCAGCCTCAGCAATTTAGTGAGGCCCTGTTTCAAAACTTAAAAAAAAAAAAAATGGCTGGAGTGTGGCTCGGTGGTTAAGGTCCCCTGGGTTCAATCCCCAGGACAGCAGCGGAGGAGGAGGAGCCCCATGAAGCTCCAAGGGGACGGCCAGCTTGCCATGGTGGGGGAGGGCAGAGCTGAGCCCACCAGCTGCCTGTTCCCAGCTCAGTGCTCCGCGCCCTCAGGCAGCTGAGAGCCCTGAAGCCACAGGGTGCCCTTCACCTCTTCACTGAGTGGTCCTTACCAAGGAGAAGGACGCAGCGACAGGTCAGCCGTCCAACCCGCAGACCTGCACAGCTGCCCTCGTCCCCTGTGTCTGCTGAGCAGAAGGAAGGACACGCACGGACAGGGCTTGCTGCTCCAGGGTCTAAGCCAGGGCGCGTCTCCCTGGCGGTGTGTCTTCAGCCTCTAATCTGGAAGGTTCCTTGATTTGCCCACCTGTTGATCCTAATTTTGACACTGGCCACCCCAGACTGGCCTGGCCTGGCCATCTTGCCACTTCCCCATGATTCCTCAAGCACTTGTTTACTTTCTGGTCCAATTGTTCTGGGCCTATTGTCCTTGCTCTGTCCCCACCCTGGAATTAACCATCTCTCCAAAGACCTCTGTGCCTCTCAGGGGGGTGATTTGAAAACAGGACGGGGGCTCAGTTTGCATCTGAGGTGTCACAGCTTCCGTCCACAGGCAGGGTGACATCGACACGTGCACCGATTTCTAGACCTGTGTGTGCACACACGGCCCGTTCCCACTCACACTCAGATCCCAAGCCAGCACCTCTGGTGACATTAGCCCTCCACCCTCCACCGTGGGACTCCCCCCACTGGCTTGGGAAACATGGCTGCTACTACTCAGTGACCTACACGGTCCCTCAAGTTTGAATGCAAACGAGTAATTTCACAATTGCTAACTAACACCTCTTTCAGTCAAGCTATTTTGCCACTGTGACCAAAAGACGTGACCAGAGCAATGTTAGAGGAGGAGACGTTTATTTGGGGCTCAGGGCTTAAGAGTCTCAGTCCACAGACAGCTGAGCCCAGGGTTCTGGGACTAGGGGGAGGCAAAACATCAGGGCAGGAGAGTGGGAGGAGAAAGTAGCTCAGGACATGACCGTCAGGAAGCAGAGAGCGCTCGCCTCGCCAGGGACAAACCCAAAGGCACGCCTCAAGTGACACACTTTCTCCAGCCACATCCCGCTGCCTACAGTCACCACCCAGTTAATCCACATTAGTGGATTAGTCCACTGATTGGGTTAAGGCTCTCATAACCCAGTCATTTCACCTCTAAACTTTCTTAAATTGCCTCACACATGATGGGGGATACCTCATATCTAAACCATAACTAGATGACTTTAAAAACAAGCCTACTAACCAGAGCCAAATATATATATATATTTTAACCTTTGATTTATTTACTTATCTTTATGTGGTGCTGAGGATCAAGCCCAGGGCCTCGCACACGCTAGGTGAGCGCTCTCCGCTGAGCCCCAGCCCCGACTGTATGTTTTTTTTTACAGCTATGTTTTGTCACTAGCCTCAGAGTGTGTGGTCAAGATATTGAGCTCCAGAGTCACCCAGGGAGCTGTCCCCACTTTCCGACATGGTTTATCATCCCTTTGAACCAGAGTTCCTGTCATTGTTTCTGTTTTTGTTCCACATGGGGTTTTGTGTCTAGTTCTCTTTTTTAGTAGTGAAATGTTGACGTGATGATTGATGTCAACAGTATACAAAACAGTGTACTCAGAGAACTTGGACTCTCCATTCCTTTTGACCCCTTTCCATCATCTCATCCTCTCTACCTTGGTCCTATCTACCACCCGCCATTGGTTATCAGTTTCCTTAGATTCTAGTTCCCCTTCCTGTATTCCTTCTTTTGGTAAAATACACAGATAAGTTCTTATTTTACTTCCTTTGCCACACAACGGTAGTATGCTAAAGGTGTTCTTATAACAGTCTTTTTTACAGACAATTTTTGACCATAAAATTCAGTTACTCTAACTGCACACTCTAATAAATGTCAGCAAAACCACATTACATGCAATGTTACCGCCATCTCTGCAAAAAGTCCCCTTACGTTCAACTGCATTTGTCCCCGCCCCCTGCCTCATAAAGATGCTCTTCTGCACTTAGTTTTTATCACTTACCAGTATATCCTGGCAGTTACCTCACATCCATTCATACAGACATTCCAGTTCCTTTTTTACAGTTTCATAGTACTCCACTGTGCTATGTACCATGTATTATGTATCAACAGTCATTCAACTGCTCCATTATGTTTGGAAATTCAGGTACTTTCCCATAAGAAAGTCCCTGATTTATAATTTGACTTACAATTTCTCAATTTTACAATGATGCAAAAGAAACTGTGTTCCAAATTCTGCATCTGGACCTTTTCCAGGGCTGGTGCAATGCAGTACCATCCTCTGTTGCAATGCTGGGCAGCAGCAGTGAGCTATGACTCCATCATCCACACACTGTGCTACATGCTCTGTGGCTACACTGGGGTGATCAGTAGAGAGTGTGTTAGGTGTTTTTCCAGATTATGATGGGTTTTCCACTTATGACGGGTTGATCAGTAGGTTCCCCACTGTAAGATTTGTTCCTGGAAGTGGGATTTTTGGATCAAAATGTAAGTGCACAGGTAGTTGTGATAAATATGGCCAAATTTCCCTTCCAATGGGTCGCTCCATTTGCATTCTCGTCAGCTGTGTATGAGCTCACTTGTCTCCTCACGCCTTGCCAACAGATGTGTTGTCAAGCTCTCTAATTTTTGCCAATCCGACAGGTGAAAAATGATATCTCAGAGTTGTTTTCATTTGCATTTCCCTAATTATGAGTGAAGTTGAACACCTTTCATGTGTAAGGGCTATTTGTATTTCCTTTACATGAATCATCTTTCACATATTCTGCCTGTTTTTCTGTTGAGTCTCCTCGATTTCAACAGGTCTTTATGTTTCAGGGATATTAACCCTCTATGTCTGATGCACATTGCAAATATTTTCTAACACATAGTCATTTGCATTTTGACTAGACTTAGAGTGGTTTTTTTTTTTGTGTGTGTGGTTGTTTGTAATGTCAAAATTGTTTTGTTTTATATAATCAAATTTATCAATTTTCCTACATCTGGATTTTGAGTCATAGTTAGAAAACCTTTCCCTGTACATCCACGTTATAGAGAAATTCACTTGTGTTTTCTGCTAGTACTTTTATGATGTCATTTTCATATCGGGGTCTTGGATCATTTGGAGTTTATTTGTTGTGTATGGTGAAAGATATGCATCAATTTTATCTTTTCCACAGGGCTGCCTGATCGTCCCAGCAAAATATTAAAAAGTTAATCTCTGTTTGGGTGAGGTGAGATGCCACAGTGTCATAGACTCAACTACCTTAGTACTTGGGCCTGTTGCTGGACTTCCTGTTGCATCTCTCTGCTCTTTGTCCCCTTGTGTACCTGTGCCACCTTATCGTAATTACAGAGGCTGCACAGTCCATCTTCCTGTTTGGTGGAGCTGTTCCCCAGGGAGCTTTTATTTTCTGGTATTTTCATGGTTATTGCACATTTGTTTTCCATATGACCTTAAGCATACCAGTTGTCTAGTTCTGTAAAAAGAAAGCTTATTGATATTTTAACTTCGGCGCTAAAGTCATCAATTAACTTGGAACAAACTGGCCTTTTATGATGTTAAGTCAGCCCACCAAGAACAAGGGATGTCTATTGTCCAAGATTAATTTTGGTTTTCTAGAAGTGTTACAGGCTCTGCCTGTGTCTCACTGAGTTCACTACTAAATAGTTTATCTTCTTGGTTGTCATTGTGTCCACAGCTGTTTTTTGCTTGTGTACAAGAAAGCTATTGGGTTGTGTGTGTCAATTTTTTTTATCCTGCTACCTTCACAAGTTCTTTTGTGGTTGAGTTTACATTTACAAATTATTTACATTTACCAATGACCACATACTAGGGTTTTCCTAGTGTACTACCATATCATGTGCCCACTGGTACAGTTTGATTCTTCAGTTCTAGTACTCATGCCACTGATGGATTTATCTAGCTGCTAATATTACCATCCTGTTGTGGGCAAGAAAGGAGATAATAGGCATTTCTTGCCTTGGTCTGAAGTTGGTGGAAATGTTCTAGGGTTTTCCCATCAAATGAGATCCTGACTTGAGAATTCAGACATATAAGATGTTTTTTCAAGTTAAGAAAGTATCCATCCATTTCTATTTTCTTCACTGATATCTCAGGTATGGGCAGTAGAGATAATCATATGACCTTTTTCCTTAGATCTATTTATTTGTGTATTGTATTAATGGATTTCCTGATGTCGAACCAACCTTGCATTCCTGGGAAAAAAACACCATTTGGTCATGATAAATTGATTTATTAATGTAAAGTTAGAGCAGGTCTGTGAATAATTTGTTTACTGCCTTAACTTCAGTATTTATAAGTGATTATTGTTCTGTTAACTCATGTTTGTGCTTGCTTTTTCAGATTCAGATATTGTTGCAATATTTCCTTTCAGGGAAGAATTAAAATGCAGCCCTGTGTTTCCAAGACCCTGAAACAATTCACAACAGTGGAGGATGTCTGGCATTTGAAAGTTGGGCACAATTCCCCTGTGAAACCACCCAGGCCTCATGCATTTTGCATTGGAGTTCCCTAAGGGCTTTTTCTAGATCTTTTGTGGAAATTGGTTTGTTTAAGTTTCCTGTATTGAATTGGTACCGTGTTTTTTCTAGGTCTTCATATTTATTTTTGTAGAGGTCTACCAAATAATGTCATGATTTTAAAATTCTTTTATTTCAGTGGGTATATCTCCCTTACCATTTCTTATTTTGTATATTTGTGATTTCTCTCAGTTTTTATTGTTAGCAAACATTGTTTGTCCCCTTTATTAATGTTTTCAAAAATCTGATTGGGGGTTATTAATTAGATATACTGTTTTTCTCTTCTCTACCATTTTTTTTCTTTTATCCTCACTGTTTTATTTTTTGTGCTTTCTTTTGTTTACTTTTTGTTTCTTTCCCTACCTTTTGGAGCTGGGAATCTAGTTGAGTTATTTTCATTTGTTTTTATTAATAGAAGTGTTTAGAGGTGTGAATTTTCCTCTGATCACTGCTTTAAATGTATCCCATAAATTATGGTAGGAAGTGTTTTCATAATTTTTTTTTTCATTTTAATTTGTTTGCCCCATTGGTGCAAGAGTCGTTCCACAGGAGGTTTCTACGTTTCCAGAGGATAGGGTCTTTGTCTTTGTTAATAGTGTCCAGCTTTAGGGTGACGGGATCAGAGGACATGGCTTGTAATATTTCTACTTTACAGAACTTGCTGAAGTTTTCTTTTTGACGTAGTATGTGACAAATTTTTATAAATGATCTGTATGCACTGGAGGAGGAGGTATATTGCAGTGTGTGTGTGTGTGTGTGTGTGTGTGTGCAGTGTGTGTGAATGGAGACACACCTGGGGGGTGAATGTGTGCGTCCTCCTGCCTGACTGTGCCACACTTCCCCCAGCTGCTCTGCTGAGTGTGGGGGTCAGAAGCCCCTGACCCTGGCTGCTTTCCCTAGCCTCCTGTTTCTCTAGTGGGCTGCCTTATAGAGGTGGCTCTGGTGCTCCCTAACTGCCAGGTGCCTGCTTTGAATTGCTGTCAGCTCCTTGCTTCTGAATGCAGGAAGGGAGGCCAGGGCACTCCATGTCATCGTTTGTCCTTCCATGTATCAGGCAGCTGCGGCCACAGAGGGACACAGAGATGCTCTGCCCCGGTCACGAGGCCGCGGCTCTGGCACAGGTGCTCCTCTCTCAGGGCACCGACTGTTCCAGAACACATTCTTCCTCCTGGGCTATTTCCACCTGTTCCCTCAGCCAGCCTTCTGGACAGCTCTTCCTCAGCCACCGCCAAGCACCCTACTGCTGCAGGGATGGATGCATCCAATCCAACTGTGTCTTTAAAAAATTAACACTCTCACGGATATCTCTAAGGTTGGGCTTCTCAACTGCATTACAGAGGACTTCTGAAGAAGGAGGCTGAGGAGGCTCCCCCTGCGACTGCAGAGCAGCCGCAGGGAGCCTGCTGTAGCCCCACTCCTTCACCAGCCCGCCCTCCTGCCTCCTCATGGAATCCCTGTGCACGCAGGGAGAGCGTTCCTTCTGCAGGAACCAGGAGGCAGAGGCACCTTCTCTGTACACAGAAAGTATTTTGGAACCAAAGTTTGCAGCTTGGCTAAGAGTCAAGTCAGGATGTAAATGCACAAGGAACCAGAAAGACCTCACTGATTAGCCAAGTAGGAAAGGGCCTGGGATGAACCTGGGTTAATCAGCAGGCTTGAGGAGGGGTGTGGCTTAGTTCAATGCCATTAACACCTGCTCCCTCCTCGCCCCAACACACAGTCAAAATGCTGCCTGGAATGTGCCGGCCTAATTACAAGTGCCGAGCCTTTATTTGGAAGGCAATTAGTAGTCACTAGAAAGGCAGGGACACCAACGGGTAACTGTTCACAAAACTTTTAAAATAGCAGCAGAGAAACAGTCTGACCAGGGCAGGGTGGGGCGGGACCTTTCTTATGGATCCACATTCTGCACCAGCTCTGGTGCCCTGGGCCCAGAAAGAGGAGCAGAAGCCACCAGAAAAACAGATCTTCTTTTCTTGAGACGCTCAAGCCTTTTCCTCCTGGGGAACTTCTCAGGAAGAGTCAGGTCAATATGGGAGAGGGGCCTCAGAGTGTGGGAGGAGACTTGGTATGTGGGAGGGGCCTCAGTGTGGGGGAGGAGCCCCAGGGTATGGGATGTGTCTCAGGGGAAGGGCCTCCATGCATGGGAGGAGCCCTGGTGTGGGGGAGGAGCCCGTGTGGGGGAGGAGCTCGGTGTGGGGGAGGAGCTCCGTGTGGGGGAGGAGCTCGGTGTGGGGGAAGGCCTAGCCTATTGCCCAGTTGGTCCCAGGTATCCAACTGTGCAGGAACCTACCAATGTGTTTTTCTCTTCCTGCAGGGACGTTACTAAACCGTTTTCCAGACACTCTGCAGATAGGTGGGGCCTGTGACTGACGTCTGTCCAATAAAATATGGTTCAAATGTTGTATACCACTCCTAGGCCTGTTTACAACAATCTCTCCTATGTGATCACCAGGCAAGGGCCTTTCCAAGATGTCACAGCCTGTAGGTGGCCTGAATATCACTACAGTTCACCTTTTATCACTATGCTACACTGTCTCCAACGTGTCTTGACTCACTATTACATGGTAGGGGCTAGTCCAGTCTAGAAATCTATCACTGCTCCTGACACCCGTTGCAGATGCCCAGACAGTGCATCCTGGACACCAGCCCAGGGCCTGTCTGTCCCCTTCCCTGACCGTCCTGAGGGAGGGAAAGTGGTGAACTAGAAGGTCGGAGGCGGCTGCAGCTGGAGCCAGCAGAGGCCGAGCTGGGACAGCACGGATTCTGACCCCAGGAGAGCCTGCATCAGCCCCTGATTCTGAGGTCTGGGGACACCTGTCCAGATCCTGTGGTCTTGGTATGATTTTTTCCATAACACAAAAGCATCAAGCCCTTGAAGAAGCCTCTCCTCTGCAAACACGCCAAGCTTCCTATCCCCTGTGCTCCCACCAGCTACCCAAGGCTCTTACAGCCCCGAGGCTCCCTGGGTGACCCTGTAGTGCCGTGGTTCCTGGTGGTCACAGAGCCCCGGGTTGGGGTTTCTCTTCCCTTCAGTCTTGTCTCCACATGTCCTCGTACCTGCGCACAGTTTCATCCGCAGCAACCACGAATCTCACGGAGGTATGCTTGCTGCAAAACCTGACCTGACCAAGCGCAGCAGGCCCTGAGCATAACTTCAGAGCCCACAGTCCCAAGGTGAATCAGACGCCCACCGGCACTCCACCCCATTCCCACTGAGGGGGCATCCAAGGTCAGAATGGACACACTGTGGTGCCAGGAGCCGCAGTCCAAGGACCCTTGGACCAAGTTCCCCTGCCCCAGGGAGGGTGTTCCTGATGCGTTTCGGGGTTTGCTTGGAGAACATGTGGGAAACGACTCACAAGATCAATAACAGTGAAAACAATATTGTGTGAAATGAGTGTTCATGGGTGAGAACACTGATATGCTGGAACCCAGAGGGCATGAGGCAGAGCTGCCCATCCAGGACCTGGTGATGGCGAGAGGGACTCCAGGTCAGTGCCTCTTCCCCTCAGCTGACCACTGCCGGAAGCAGTGGGGTGTAAACCTGGTTGAAGGCAGAGTTTTGCACAAAGGTGGCTTTTGACTGACTTGGGTCTGACTGAAGCCAGGAGGGGACTCCAGGGTGCACCCACTTTTGAAGGCACCGGTAGCTGACTGTAGGATGCGATGCAGGGGCTTCCAAGCTTCAGCTGTCCGTGTGGCCACTTCCGCCCCTCCCCAGCCTCTGCCCATGGCACTCCTGATTCCTCGGCCACCATAGAGGAGGAAAGCACATTGTGGGAAGTTGGGATTCCGCATTTTAATTCTGATTATGGCTTAATACAGCACGTACAGCATTTGGCACGGTGCCTCTGCTGAACGAAGGAATGTTTTAATGGAATTGTGTCATCGTGAGAGTGTGCAGCCAACTGTTCAAATAAGATACTGTACCCAGTTTTCTTGAAGAGCTGAGCAGGCTCGGGGGGAGCAGAAAACACAAGAACCGTCTTTCCCTACTCGATGCTTCTGCACGGAAAACCTGGCCTTGACTCACTGACACGCATTTCCCTCACACGTCCCGTGGCATTAAACTGCCAGCAGCACCACGGCCAGGTGTCAGTGACCCTGTCTCTTGTCCTTCCCAGAGCATCATGGGGACAGAAAGTAACACCTGGACACTGCCAAGAGCCAGCATAGGTGTGTGCCTTGGCTCCCGGGCCTGAGTGTCTGTCTCCCTCACTCCCCCACAAGGTAACTAAGAAAAATATCCCAAAGTTTCCAATTCTCTCAATTATTTTCAAAACTAGTTTAGAAAAGGACCCCCTAACCCTGGGGGAGGGCAAGCCAGAGCCCAGAGGCTGGCAGGAGGACGCAGGGCCAGGTGTCCTGGGGCAGGCTCCCCTCCACTCATTCAGCCCAGCCGTCCTGGAAGGAATCCTGCCCCACGGCCCAGGGTCCCTGCATGCAGAGGGTGGAGGGCAGTCCGCCTCTCACCCCACCTGGGAGAAGCACATGCCTGGTTCTCAGCCCAGGGGGAGCCAGCTTCCTCCCTCCCCTGCTCCTCCGGGTTAGCATCTCCCCCTGGGCCATAAACACGGCTCTCTCTTGTTCAGTGGCCCCTCAGAAACGGCCACCCAGGCCTCTGGCCAGGCACCCCCAGTCACTGGGGGGTGGACAGCAGGCTCCACACACCCAGGTCTGGGAGGAGGGAGGGTGTACTCAGCCCACTCACCTTATGGAATCTTCCAGTCACACCAGGCGGTCGGGGCTACCTCTTCTCTACTCCAAGGCTCTTGTAAACAGTGACTTTTTGAAAAAGGGCCCTGTATGTTTTTATGTACCCAAGATTTATGGAAATAATTAAGAAATTTGATTACAATTCCATTGTGGCTGTTTACTTGGGGAACAAACCTTTTTCCTGAACACTTCCTCACTCTGACTAATGCACTTGAGTTTCTTTTTATTTTTAAAGCATAAATTTTCCTTGTTGATAGTGACTATGTACAGCGGTTGCAGCTGAGGCTGTTTTTACCAAGTTTCTAATCTAATAAGTTCTGCAGAAGAATAATGCCACCATTTTCTCAGCCTGACGGAGCTGCTCCTCAGGGGCTCTCTCCGCGCTGCACCTCGAAGGGCCATTTTTCCACGGGGAGAGGATGGCCGGAAGTGAGGAGAGGAGTGGGGTGGCTCACGTGGAACAGCTGGTGGATTTGACATCTCGATTCAAGGAAAAGTAGCCAGGCACCTGAAGGGTGGGCGCCTCAGTGGCCAGTAACCCACAGTAAAGGCGGGGCCCCGTGGTCCCCACTGGCTTCGCCTGCTCCCTGTCTGCCAGGTCCCCAGGGATTACAGTTGGTTCTACTGGGCTTTTCTGGGTCCTGCTGGTTTCTACAGAAAGCAAAGTCCATTGACATCTTCGTCCCCACACCTCCCACCCCCTAAACCAAAGGGCAGCATAAAGAAGTGCATAGCAAGTGCAAGGGCCTGAGTTCAATCCCCCGAATGCGTGAGAAGGCATATGCACGCACACACACGTCCACACACGCACACACACGAACACACGTGCACACCTGCACACACACATGCATGCACACACACGCACGCACAGAGGGCCCTGGTCCTCTGCTTCACAAGTGGTTTCATCCTCCTCGCTCCATGACGTGGGATGATCATGCCCAGCTCTGGGTCTTGTCTGAGGTCTCAGGCAGGTCCCATGGTGGAGCTGGGATTCAAATGCAGCCACGCCAACCTGCCAGAGGACAGAGGGTAGCCAAGTGCTATTTCTGCATCCTCTGAGAAAGGCACAGCTGAAGGGGACAGGAGGGACACAATGTCCAGCAGCTCGTGACTCTGAGCCTCACCCCAGGCCTCCTGTGCAGGCTGTCACCAGCCATGCTTTGGCAGGGGATGGATGGACAGAGCTGGCCCATCCTCCCTGAGGCACCGGGAGGGATCTAATTTTAGCTGCCAGAGCCTAAAATTGCTGGTGCAGAAGATCATTAACCACTCGGCTGTTCCCAAACCTCGGGGATCGCAAACAGAGAGCCTGCAAAGACCTCCATGAGAAGACCTGGTGTCCTTGTGTCATGCCCACCCCTCACTGCCAAGGGTCCCCCGGTTGCCAGCCACTCATGGGCCCTGTCCCAGGAAGCCCATGTCCCTTCCTGCCACTGGGTGCGAACATCCCTTTCCCCCAGGCAGGCCTGGGAGGGGGGCCCTGGGCTGGCTGGGAGCTGCTGCAGCCCCGGGAAACAGCGGCTTAAAGGTCAGGGAAAGCCCAGGCTGGGCCTCCCTCCTGGGTCCGCACACAGAAACTCAGGCCGTCTGTGCCGAGTAGCTCTCGGGTGCCCTTGCCTCCTTTACTGACCATGGAGGTAACCCCAAGGTGGCGGCTTCCTCCTCCACGGGGCCAGCCACTGCCACTGTGCTGCCCACACCCGCAGCCCCTAGAGCGCCCCTGCACTAAGAAGTGTTGGGAAGAGGGGCCCATCTCTAGAGCATCCAACCCACACCCGTCCCACCATGGTGAGAAGCAGACATTGACTGAAGGCTGAGGAAGAAAGGGAAGGCGGGCCGGGAGGGAAAACGGCCCCGTGTCCGTCCCAGATGAACAGGGAAATACAGCATGGCCATTCGTGTCATGGAATCTCACCCCTCCATGGAAAGAAATGAAGGACGGACACACGCTACAGCAGGGACCAACCTCAAAAGGCTTATGCCGAGTGAAAGATGCCAGCTACGAAAGGTCACAGCACATGACCTGTGAAAAAAACCCAGAATAGGCAGACCTCGGCGACAGAAAGCACAGCTCCCAGGAGCAGCGAGGGGCGGACAGGGAGGGACCGCCTAGCAGGAGCAGGGTTTCGTTTGGGATGATGAAATGTCTTGGGATTGATAGAGATGGTGGCATAGCACTGTGAATGTGCCAAACGCCACTGGTTTGCTCAATTTCAAACGGATGATCTTAAGTGAATTTCACCTCCACTGAAAAATCTCAAGGGACAAACTGGCCTGGGGAGAGGGACACCCTTGGAAGAAGCTCTCAGAGCACATGACTATTTCCTTCCAATAATGCTGGCCGGCCACTTACTGGTGTCTCCTGGTGATGCTGCAGGAGGCGAGGAGGAAACAGAGGTCAAGCACGAGTGGCTGCAGTGTCCCTTGAACTGGACACTGGACAGGACAAAGGAACACACTGCACTTTCCTCTACTCGCAGCACAAGGGCGAACTTATCAAGAAGTAAGTTGTCAATAAAGGGGACGCTGATAGAAAGATAAGGAGAAAATGGCAAGTCTACCTTTCCCAGCAATCCCTAGATCAAATAAAAACTAAAATCACTGAGATAAGAAAATTTGAATGGCACCATTAAGAAAGTTGACCAACAAACACACCTGGAACATCGTAGCCATTGAGAGGAGAGGGCGCTTTCCACACTCCACATTGACTGGAGCCAACCCAGGCCTGAGAAATCTCAAAAACACTAGCAAAAAACACCGTTCAGATCATGTTCTCCAAGGAACTATGAACTGAACTTGAAATCAAAAAATTAAATTAGAAATAAGTAACAAAAAGATTCTAGAAAAACCCCTACATATTTAGAAATTAAGGAACCAGTTTTAGACAACTCAAAAGAGAAATCAAAATGAAAGTTGTAAAATATTTACAACTGAATGATGATCATAATACCATGTATTGAAACATGCGGAAGATAACTCATGCACACCTACAGAGGAACCTAAGTGTCCATGGAGGATACAGGAAAGTTAAAACCAACGAGTCAAGCTTCCAACTGAGGACGTCGGGAAAAGGCAGCAAGATAGACTCCAGGGATGGGGGGAGCAGGAAATGGGATGAGGAAGAAATGCATGGAACAAAACAAGTACCCAGCAGAGAGGAGCAGAGGGCGGGGGGGGGTGCTGTGGAAAGAACAATACAGTTGACAAAATCTGATGAAAAACTTCAGTAGAGAAGCCTCAAAAATCAGGAGTTGCGAGAGGATTTGACCATCTCGTGACAAGAAGTTGGAAGCAAACAACAACAACAAAAAAAGGTCAGATTCCAAGGAAATAAACTTATGAAAACTGTGGTAAAATGCGCTCTCGGCACCTTAACGTTCCCACGAGATGGTGCGGAATGGAAGATGGCATCCAGCACCAGGCCCAGAGCATGGTGGCATCCAAAAAGTCTGTTAAATATTCAAACAATAAGTAATCCCAGTCTTACACAAATTATTCCAGAGCACGATTATCCCTGACCTCCAACTCACGTCTGAAACCAGGTCTGACAAGAATATCACGAGAAAGGAAACTTAGAGGCCCAAACGAATCATGAACTTAGACGCAAAACTCTTAAATAAAACCAAATATCCAGCAATGTCTAAAAATGATAACACGTCATGAGCAAGTTGGGTCTATTCTAGAATTAGAGTGAGATTAACATTGTAAAATAAATAAACATGACTCATGATATTAGCATATTATAGGAGAAAAACTATATGATCCCCCTTAATAGCGGCATTAAAAGCCTTCAATGACATTAAACATCCATCTGTGGTTTTAAAAACCGTTAAAAAAAAAAACTGGGATTAGAAGAAAATGCTATTGAACCAGTAAAGGGTTTATATTATACCAACAAAATAAACAAACAGAAAACCCCCGGCAGCCAGCACATCGTCAACCATGGACACATTAGAAGAGTCTCAGAAAAGGGGTCCTGCAACTCCTGTTCTAGGAGGAAACAGAAGCTTTCAAATATGGAAAGGAAGGAGGACCACTCTCGATGTTTACAGGTGGACAACTCCGTATGGCAATCCAAAGAATCTAGGGGTGATGCATCAAACTTAGAATTTTTACCAATGTGATGGGATATAAAACCAGCATACAAAAATAAATTCATGTTGGTTGATACAACTGCAACAAAAAAATAAAATTTAAAAGATACCAATTATAATTGCAATGTAAATTTTAAAGTTTCTGAGAATAAATCGTCTGGATTTATCTCAAGAATAAATTTATGAATAACATATAAAACATTATGGAAATACATTAAGGATGCCCTGAATATATGTAGAGGTATACCGAGTTCATATGTAGAAGCCTCAGTATCGTGAGAAGGTCAATTCTCAGCAAGCTGCTAAATAGCTTCAATACAATTCCAATCAAGATCATCACAGAATTTAAAGATCTGGACAAGATTATCTTCCCTATGTTCATGGAACAGCAAAAACAGGTAGACAAACTGGTCAACACATCTGAGGGACACATCTAAAGTGGGATCCACGACCCACCCCTTATCTAGACTTATTTATGAAGATGATGTGTACTGAGGCAAGAGCAGAGCAGACCCCCCTATACATTACCCCATATGACCCATGCACATACAGCTGCTTGACGTGACAGAAGTCACCTATGGACACTACACTTGCACACTGGTATGGCACTGGTGAAACTTCAATAAAGGGTACAGCAACACGTGGTTTTCAACACAGGAAAAACTGAAAATTTTCCTACACAGCATGAATTGCAGATGGGTTGAAACTCAAATGTGAAAGCCAAAACCCCGTAACTTTTAGGAGATAATATAGAAAGTAATATTTATGAATTAGAATATAGAAATGTTTATTAAATAAGAAAAATAAGTGCTTACCATAAAAATGAGACGGATAGGGCTGGGGTTGTGGCTCAGTGAAAGAGTGCTCACCTAGCACGTGCGAGGCCCTGGGTTCATCCTCAGCACCAAATAAAAATAAGTAAATAAAATAAAGGTATTGTGTCCAACTACAAGTAAAAAAAATATTTTTAAAAAAGAGCACATTTATTAAAAGCCTCAAAATGTGGAAGACATTTTAATACATATAGCTGACCAAGGATAAGAATATAAAAATACAAAGAGACCCTGAAAATAGATCAATAACTAACATACAAATAATCTAATGGGGGAGGAAATGGGCAATTTTCAGGGAAAAACCAAAGGGCTGGTCATGACTGAGAAGCTCCAGCACACTGGCAGCAGTGACAGGGGAAATTAAGACAATGCAGAGATATTTCAGTCTTCAGATTGGAATATGAAGAAATGGGAATTATCACACAGTGATAGTTGGGAGCATGAATCAATACGATCATTTTGGAGAGCAATTTGACAGTTGCAGAAGATGCATGTTCTCTACCTCCAAGAAGTTTGACTTTTAGCAAAATGAGAGTACTCAGATAAACATACACAGCCCTTAGAGAAACACTGGCACATAAACATTAGCACAATGAAATTCTCTACAGCAGTTACAATAAATGCACCAAAAATGTATGTATTTCTTGTTATGAGATACATATGTAAGATATATGATACATATTATATACATACACACTTATCTGTCAGGAAAACACTTAAGAGCAATGTTGCAAGGGGATATTGGGTGGTTTTTGAATCTGCAAAACAATGGTATGCATTGCTAATGAACACATAAATATGTGAAAAAGTAAGAAAAATGGAAAGAAAATAAAGCATAAGAATTAAAAACTCCATCACTGGAGCAGGAGTGAGAGAATTTGGATGGAGATGTATAATGTGTTTGTTAGGCTTTATTTCTTTATAAAAATATCAAATAGGGTAAAGGATAAAAAGCCAAGTGGTACATGAACAGGTGCACGTTACATTCTTCTCTTCATGGTCAGTAGGTATCACATGATGAAGTAGTTAATGACCATTTTAAATAAAAATTTTAAATTAAACTACTAATTTGTATGTTCATCCTAGGGAAATTTCACAACCTTGACCACTTTTAAGTGATCTGGCCACTTTGATTCCATTTCCTTTTAAAAAAATGGATGATTTTCTTCAGCCTGCAATGTCTACTTTATTACCATTCTTCAACGTTTTGCAACTGTATCATATTTAAGCAGCTTTTCCATGCACTTTCTAATGAAGAAAAGTGTCCATTCTGAAAGGGACAAAAAGGACACCCAGTCCCATGCAGGATACTCCTGAAATGAGCTGCCCCTGGAGGGGATTTCACCACTGAGACACGAGTTGGGGAGAGGGTATCTGTCTCCCTCAGTTGCCTGCACCACAGTGATTCCAGCACCCGGCATCCACTCCCACAGTGAGGGCCACTTTCCTCTTGGTTCAGTGATCATCCTTTATAAAGGTGAAAGAAGCCTCACTGGCTCAGATCCTGGAAAAGTGAAGAGCTAATCGTGTCCATTTGCTACCTCTCCCGGGCTCCCAAGATGTGACTGGAGATTCAGCACTTCCTGTGAGAACTGACCCGAAGCCAACTCCCACATGCCACGATGGGCCAGTCCTGGCCACGGGCTCCAACGCTGGCTGTCCCGAGGTGCAGGCACTGCAGTTTGGGGATTACTATGGCATGGGGCAGAGAGAGAGATGCCAGCCCAGACACAGCCATGCTGGCTTCCGGCCGCCTGCCCGTCAACCCCCTAACATTCTCTAGAATCCTCGGATTAAATAAATATTTGGCAAAGTAATGCTGGCAAAAATGATAATAAATTCAACTCGATTCCCACCACAAACTGGCAGACTCCTTCAACAACCCGATCCAATCTGTCTGTCCCAACTTCCAAATAGCTAGTGATGGGGCCAGCTGGGGCCTGAGGGATCCCAGCAACTCAAAGTCGATATCTCATGCCTGGTTATTGGCCAGAAACCCTGAGATAAACTGTAGGCTGGACTTGACTCTGACACGAGGGTCAGGGGAAGGGTCAGGAGTGTGTGGCAGGGGGAGTCCCCAGAGCTCTGTCTCCCTCTGCAGGACCTCCAGGCCATCTTCGTGCCCGCGCTGCGACTGCAGAGTGCAGAGTTTCCGTCGTTCTTTACACAGTGGGCACTCTTGGGCACACACTAGGTGCTAAGAGTGGGGCTGGAAACGGGCGACACAGCTGTGGATGAAGAGGCTGCCCCCCCCACAAACACAGCTGGCAGCCCGAAGGGGCAGCTAGTGGGCCAAGCTTGGTGTCGGTGTGACATGCTCGGGACACGGGGCTCCTCCTCCGGCTCTGTTCCTCCACACCCTGCTCCTGTCTGTCCTCCCAAATCCTCCTGCTGTGCCCCGTTGGGTCCCGTGGACCATCGTGGACGTCCCGTCCAACACCAGCGATCTCTTCCAGTCCCTGCTGGAGCCTGCCACTCCCCAGGACCCGTCTCCGTAGATGCTGCCTTTTCTCTCGTACCCCACGTATCATGCCCTGAGAGCCTACAGGTTGAGGTGGGTGGCCCCTTGCTCCCTATTAACAGTTCCAAAATATCCTTCCTGCTTCCTCTGCCGGGACGCCTCTCACCTTCCAGCCTGTCCTCTCCTCTGTGGCATCTGCAGGCCCCTGGCCACCACGTGCACTCTGGCCCGTTAGGCCTGAGTCACCCTCTCCCTCACCAGCCCCGCATCTGCTGTCTTCCTGGCTGACCCTAGCAGCCATGCAGGGCCCCGTCCACCCCTGGCCTCTTGTTCCTCAGCCTCCTGTCTCCAGTGGCCTCTCCTTCCCCTCAGCTCTGGCCACCCCCACCTCCACACACCAAGAGCAGCCACCTCTGACATCCCCCAGCCTCTCCTCCTCTGACCACCCTCCGCCCATCAGGCTGCCCCACGGGTCCTGCTCTCCTGTCTCCCCTGGCAGCCTCCTGGAGTCCTGCTAACCACCCTGACACGGCAGCCCTCCCCGTGGTGGGAGGAGGAGGAGGAGGAGGGAGAGGAAAGATTGGGAGGGAGAGGAAAGATTGGGAGGGAGATGGAAAGGAGGAAGGAAGCAGCCGAGGACCTCCCACGGGCTGCAGGACGAGTGAGGGACACGAGCCAGACCACAGGCAAGGGGCGCTGCCAGGACTGGCCCAGGCCGTTCTGCAGATGGCTCTAGGTGACACTCAGGGCCACACATCTCCTCAGTCAGTCCCTCCTTGGCCACTCTGGAGACTCTGTCACACCTTCTACCCCTGGAACACCCAAGGTCACTCTGCCCAGATGAGGACTTGGCCTCACGTTTCCCGAGGAGCAGGAGTGACGGGCAGCGAGCCGACGCGGCTCCCCTCAGTGACACCCACCCCTCCTGCCCTCTTTCAGGTCCTAGGAGAAACACACCCCTGCTCCCATCAGAAACCCCCACCCCGTCACCTGCTCCCGACTTTTCTCCCCAGCTGTCACCTCTCCCCAGAACTATCCACCCTGCCCCCCTGGGGGGCTGGTCCTGCTGGTGTCTGCCACCTACTCGGGGTCTCACCTGCCCGCCCACCCCCACAGCAAACCCGAGGCAGGGGGCCTCCCCTCACCGTCTCCCACTCAGGAGCCTTCCACTCTGCCGAAACTGCTTTATGCAGGTCACTGAAGAGTGGCAATGTGGCCACACGGAGCAGTCACGTCTCAGTCTCCAAACAGCCATGGCTTTCTGTGGCAGGTGACATGGATGGTCAGACCCCCCTGTCCCCATGAAACCCCGTGCCTCCTGACCACCTCCCCAACACAGGCAGCCTTTCTCAGTCTCCTGGGTGGGATCGTCTCTACTTCACCCCTAAGTGCTAGAAAGTTCCACTGCTCGGCGCTAGCCTGATTGTCCTCTCTACTCCCTCTGCGGGACCCTTAGACAACCTTCACCTGTGTGTTGGTGACCCCAACTGCACACTCGAGTCCTGACCCCTCCACTTGGAATGCCTCATTCGCCCAAATCAGAGCTGCTGGCCCACACCCCGAGCCTCCCTCTCAGGAAATGGCACGGCCATCCCTCCCTTCCATGCCTAAGATGAGAAGCCTCCCTGACTCCTCTCTCTCTCTCACTCTACACCAGTCCTCCAGGAACCTCAGCTCTGCCTCGGCTTGTGTCCCCAACCTGTCCACTGCCCTCCACCTTCAAAGCAGGGGACCCTCGATTCTTCCCTGGCATCGCGAAGCAGCCTTCCTGTGGGCCTTCTCGCTCCTGCCGTTGACTCCCAAAGTCCACTCTCCCCGCAGGAGGGACCTGAACCCAACCCTCTAAAGCTAAACCCCTCATGGAAGTAGTGTTGTGGCCACTTTGGGAAAGAGGCTGGCAGTTCCTCAAAAGATCCAGCAACTGGGTGGGGGTCTGTGGGGGGCTGTCGGCGACCCAGCAGCTCCAGCCCTGGGGAGACAGGAATGAAGGTGTCGGCCCCAAACGTGTTCACCAGTGGCCACTGGGCATCGTTCTGAAAGCCAAAAAGGGAAATAACCCGAATGCTCATCAGCAGATGAAGGGATAAGGGGCGGGCTGTCCAGCTCGGGGAGCTGACTCACGCTGCACACGAACCGGCCTTGAGGATCTGGTCAGTGAAAGAAGCCAGCCAAAGAGACCACAGACGTGCAGCCCCACAAACATGAACGTCCAGAATGCAAACAGCTGAGAGATGCTGGCTTTGGGCTGCCTCGGGTTGGAGAGGCAACTGCTAAGGGGGCAGGACTTCTTTTGGGGTGATGAAATCGACTCTGGCAACAGTTGCACCACTCTGAATGCACTAGAGGCCTTCGACTGCACTTCACGTGTCTCTGGGGTTCATGTCACTCGGCAGAACCCTGCAGCGGCTTCCACTGCACGTTCCCCACGTGACTGCCAGCCATGGCCTTGTCCCATGATGCTGCGACCAGCCCCCACTGCTTCCCCTAAACCCACGACACTCCCCACCTGGTCCTTCTGTTCTTCTAGAACCCAGAAGAGCCCTCGTGGCTTCCACCTGCACCTCCCCTGGTCTGTCCTTCCTGCTGACCTCTGCAGGAAACCTGCTTCAGCTCCTTCGGGTCAAGGCCAAAGCCTTGGGGCCTGGGGCTGGGGCACAGAAACACCCAGGTCCTAGCCGCTCATGTGTTGCCCTTTCTGGTTCTTTCATTGCTACTGTCACCCCTGGAACCGATGGCTACTTGCTTTCCCCCTGACTGTCTCTCTGCCGTGGCTGTCACCTCCTGAGGGTAAGAACGCGGCCTGTCTCCTTCTGCACTCATCCTCAGTGCTGGGACAGAGCAGCTGCTCCGTGGAGATTTGTTGTGGGATTGAGGAAGGCCTGCTAGGGGAGGTGGTGGTGTGAGTGCCAAGGACAGGGTGGGCAGAGGAAAGGACAGGTGCAAGCCCACAGGGGGACAGACAGCAGCCAGAGAGCTGGGAGCAGGAAGCACAGGGGACACTGACCCGGGCCAGGTCAAAGGCTGCCTTCTGATGAAGTCAAGTTCTGTGGGAAGACAGGAAGGTGTTTCAAGGAGGCAAGTGACAGAATCAAAATGGAGGTTTAGGAAAACCCCTCGGCTGGAGAGAAGGAATTGAAGGTGGGCAGGAAAGGGAGAGGGGAAGAGAAGAGGCCTCTGCAGCAACCCAGGGAAGAGATAACGGACCCGGAGGTTCGAGGGTGGGGCCAGGTCCTGAGCCAGAGATCCCAAGGGGAGCACATTTCAGGAGGAGGAAATGAGAGCGCACAGCGGCCACGTGGAGGTGTCCACTAGCCAAGGGGGTTACTGTGCTGAAACAGCAGGATGCCAGGTGTCATCGTTGAAACCAAATCCATAACAGGAGATGAAATCTCCCAAGGAAAGTTTTTAAAGCAATGAAAATAGGGAGCCTTGGACGGATTCCCAAAGATCCAGAATATATAAAGGATGAGAACAGGGAAGCCGCTCACAAGGGTGAGAGAGAAGGTGGGCAGGGAGTGGCAGGAAACCAGAGCGCGGCATCCCAGGAGGCCAGCAGAGGGGTCTGTCGCAAGATACAACAGCTCAATGTCCAGTCAAGGCTCAGAGGCACCCAGGGAAATGAGAACCATCCAACAGTGACCCGGGGGGCCTGAGGGAGCACTTTCAGGGCAGTGGCAGCCAGTTCCACGGTAGAGACCGCCAGCCTGAGACCTTGTCAAGACATCTTGGTGGGGAGGAGGTGAGAATGGAGTTAAGGATGTGGACAGGAGGTTGAGAGGGGAGAGTTGAGTCATCAAGAGCCATGGCGTTACCCCTAAATCTGTGCCATGTGACGGGTGCAGTAGGCACCTAAGTGTTATAGGACCACACTCTGAAGGGGGCACGGAGAGACAGAAGATGTCCCCTTATCCAGAAGATGGAGGGGAGTAACAGGAGAACAGAGGGACGGCCCTCCCTCCCGTTGAGGGGACAGGCAGCAGCAGGACAGGCAGGGAAATGGCTGCAGCCAACCCCGTGCCTCATCTTCCACTTCAGGAGGAGAAGCAGGAAGTGACCGCTGTGAGAGCGAGCAGGGAAGGTGACGGGGCGCCAGTGTGAGCCTCGGAGCTTGATTCCAGCTCTACCTGCCTGCGTGGCTTTCTACGTAGATTAGAAACTTGAAAAGAACCATTGCTCCGAGCGCTTGTCACCAAATAAGGTCAAAATTTGGGGAACCACTTCCAAGGGTTATGTTCCCTCCTCCCTAAAGCCCAGCTCACCCCAGAGATCAAGAGCAGCCCCTGGTAGACCCCAACTGCTTAAAGCCTATGAGAACAGAACTTCCCTGCCTCTAAGACCTTTATTATTCCCTTTAAAAATCATCAAGCCCTTTACATTTTTAAGAAAAATTATTGTAGAAATATATATGCTTTTTACATGTAAATTACAAAGTTTAAATAAAAGAAGACTCATGAGCCCATCCCCATCTCATTGTTGACCAAGGAGCCAGAACATTCCATACAGAACCACTGTGGCCACTTCCGTGTGCCCCATCCTCCGCGAGCCTGGGGCTGGGGCACAGAAACACAGATCCATGGGGGCAGCACCCTCCTGACCTGTGCACTGCGGTTCCCATACTACTCTGAATCTACAGTGTTGCCTGCTGTCTACAAGTTCACGAGAAGTGTATGCTGAGCTCCCCTCCATTTTATTTTGAACACCATCAAGCACACAGAAGAGTTGCATCTTACAGAGAAAAATCTCATTCCCACCATCTAGATTCTGCAATTAACATTTGCTATTTTTGCTGTCTTGCAAGTGTCTAGCCATCCTTCTATGTATTCATCGATCCAGTTTATTTTTGATGCATCTCAAAGTAAATTGCAGACATCAGTACCCTTCTGCAGACGTATCATTAACTACAGTTCGATATTTTCAGTTTGTTTGTTTTAGGTAAAATTTACAGAGAATGAAATATATAGATCTCAAATACAGCATGGGATGAATTCTGACAAATGCACAGACCTGCGTAAGCCATGCATCTGCCAGGGTATGGGGCACTCTAATACTCCAAGGAAGTCCTCTCACCTCCCTTCCCTGTAAATTGCAGGCACCATCACCCACAACAGAGGCAATCATGGTTAAGATCATTTCCCGCCAGGGATTAGTATTGCCTAATCTAGAATTCACATAAATAAAATACAAAATGGGCACTCTTGGTGTCTGGTTCTTCACTCAGCATGGTGTTTTCAGATTCACCCACTGATGGTGCTTATCAGGAATGTGCTCCTTTCACGGCTGGGTGACATTCCATCATATGAGCATACCCTTCCCTTGTCCACTCACTTGCTGGTTGTTATGGTTTAGATGTGAGGTGTCCCCCAGAGTGCATGTGTGAGCCGGTGTAAGAATGTTCAGAGGTGAACTTGATTCAGAGAGTTGTAACCAAGTCAGTGGATTAACCCGCTACTATGGATTAGCTGGGTGGTAACTAGGCAGGTAGTGGCTGGAAGATCACTGGGAGTGTGACTTTGGGGTTTAGGTTTTGTCTCAAGTGAGCAGAGCTCTCTCTACTTCCTGTTGCCATGTCCTGAGCTGCTCTGCTCCCCACACCCTCTACCGTGACATCCCACCTTACCTTAGGCCCAGGGATCATCTGACCATGCATCAGTGCCACTGGAGTGGCCTCCCGTTTGTGGTTATTATGAGTAAAACTGGCAAGAACATTCCTATACGAGCCTTTCTGTGAGCATGGTTTCATGTGTCTTGGTGACCGTCCGAAAGGGGAGCTTCTATTGTAGGTAGATATGTTCAGTTTAGATAGAAGAACCTTCCAGAGTTTCCCAGCATGTCCACCCACGTTACACCCGCACCAGCCACTGGTGCTTCCCACTGTGCTGACCTTCATCTGTGTCCTCTGTGTTAGCCAGGGTGCTGACGCGTGGTGCATGTCACTGTGGTCTAGATTCACACCCCCCTGTGTCACGATGCTTGGCAGTCACATGTTTCAGAATGAGAAAGGGCCTCTATCCCTGCCCTGCTTAAAGTTTCCATCATTAACTTTTGTGTTAAACGCTACCTACGCTTCCTCCTGCATAGGGACTCTTCCTGACCCGCGATGCTCTTGGGCTAGGGAAGGTGATGAGGACTGTCTTAGAAACCGCTGTCCTCCAGTTCTGCCGGTGCATAGGCTGCTGGTGAGGAGGATGGCAGTGGTCGCCACGGTCTCACTGAGAGCCACGGAGACCCAGCTGACTGTCGAGTGCTGGGAGTGGGGACTGATACAGGTCATCTGAAAGGGCAAATGACCTGCTCACCATAAAATCAAGGGTCAGCCAGAGAGCAGTCAAAGGGCCCACATTACACTGGGTGCGGAACCCTCTGAATGGCCTCTGTCTCGGAGTGAGAAGCACCCCTAGGGCTCGGCAGAGCTGCGGGCCCTCTCACTTCACGCTCTTCTGTATTCACCACGAGCTTCGGCTTCTTGCCAGCAGCCTAGGTGGGACAGTCAGTGTGGGGCAGAGGGCACTGTCTTGAAAGGAGTTCAGGCCAGAGGTCACCTCCTGTTGAGAAGCCTCTGGCGCTGCAGGTGGGCTGGCCACCTTTCTCTCTGGTCTCCCACATCTCCCTGTCATTGTCCTGGGGACCCTGCACTCACACCAGCCATTTCAGTATCTCCTTCTTTCTTGAAGAAGAGGCCAGTCCTTCCATTGTATCTCCCTGCGGCCACAGAGCTGACCCAGGGAGAGGGACCTGGGACAGGTGGAACCTAGTGACTGGAGAATGAGAAGGACAAGTGCACAGCCCCTCCCAGACCTGTATGGACAGGTGACACAGGGAAACAGAAGGGGGGTGGAGAGGGGTGGGCCTGCTGACCAGTCCAGCCTGACTTTTCTTCCCTCAGGATCTCACCCTGTGGCTCAGTAGCAGCAGGTCAGGCTGGAAGCAGGGCTCCTTATTTCCAGCCCAAGGCTTTTCTGTGTCCTGTCCCCTGACTGGTTCTGTCCCCTGCCCTCTCCCACCCCACTGTGCTCTCATGGAGGCCCAAGTTGACCAGGCTACTGTCTTGACCTCCCTCCTGTAGGGCCTTCCCAAGCCAGGACAAGACACCCACAGGGAGGGTGGACCTTGCCCAGCACGAGGGGCCTTTGAGGGTCTCACTTTGGAAAGGGCTAATGGCCACTCTGCCCCCTTCCCAAGTCCACTTTGCATCTGTCTCCAGCAGTCCATGGTCCCTCACCCACCCCCCAGCGACCTCTCTGCCAGCGGGCTGCCCTGGCACCTGCAGTCTGTCACAAGTATTTCTGGGCCTCGGTATTCATCTTGCTAGCTGTGGCGGGAGGGCCCACATTGGAGAGGGAATGCGCGCTGCCCGCATGTTCCATTCTAGGAACACGGGAGGTTTGTAATAAGATATGTGCACAAGCATCAGCAGAGGGCCCCCATGCTGGCGCCCATGTGCCCACCTGGGGCAGGAGGGGCTACAAGAGAAGTTGGAGCCAATTCCCACTCCTCCACCACAGCCCCTTTCGGGGTTATGTGAAGGGGATTATGTATAGTGTCCCAGATGGTTGAGGCTTGGAGTCCAATAATCCCCAACAGACTATCCCACCTTGGCCTGCTCTCTTTTCTGCAGAGTGGGGGACAGGGAGATGGCATCTGCTCAGGTATACAGTGGCCTGGATGCTACCAACAGCAAATACCCCATTATTTTAGAAAAAAGAGTTTACAAATCCATCATGGCCTTGGTGTTGATTTCTTAGCTCCTCTCCTTCCACAGAGAGGGACCAACTGGGCACAAAGAAGTTCCAAACACCCAGGCAGGAAAATGGATGGCAAAGGCTAGACAGGGGATTCTAGAAGAAAGCCAGAGAACCAGGGAAAAACAGAAGAC
This sequence comes from Marmota marmota marmota, assembly GCF_001458135.2. Lineage (NCBI taxonomy): Eukaryota > Metazoa > Chordata > Mammalia > Rodentia > Sciuridae > Marmota > Marmota marmota. The sequence goes on from NW_026000102.1 coordinate 4,263,329, forward strand.
ACAGCCAGACTCACGGGCCCATCCACCACTCTCTCATCCATGGCCAACTCTCAATGATGGAGTTCCAGTGGGCCTGACCCTGGTCAATCCACCCATCTTCCAGTCTAGGAAAGGACCTGAGTCTCCCCATGGGTGGCCCTGCCTCCCTGCACTTGCAGTGCTCTCCCCGATGCTGCAAGGAAGGCTTTCCAGGCCCTGGCCGACCCCCTAGCCCAACATCCCGGGCACATCTGGGACAGCCAGACCCCCTCGGGGATCCTAGAGAAAACCAGGCACACGGTCGTGGCAGGGCCCCGCCTGCTGGCCTCGTCCCATGTCATCATGCAGCCTTCTGGGACTGCGTCCTTAGGGCCACGTTTGTTGTCATTCACGAGAGGCTCTCAAGACCCACAATGCCTCCCTCACACACAGGGACCCCAAGCAGAGGGAGGGAAGATGAAGAAGGTCAAGAACTTGCAGTGTCCTCATGCTGGACACTAGCCAGGGGCTCCCATCCCACCTACCCACCACATCACAATGGGGAGGAAGGGAAGACCCGCGGCGTGATCACTGGCCATCATCCGCCCTTTCCCTGCCCTCCTGCTCCCTGGACCTGTCTCCTTGCACACGTTGTCTTCTTTGGTTTGTGTTATTCTTGCAGAGCAAGAAACAGCCTGGCACAGGTGCAGGCAGGCGGGGACCCTGTGGTGCAGGCAGGCCACTCCTCCAGGAGCCAGGGCTGCCTGGGAATCGCTCTTCTTCCCCTGAAATGATGCTTATAAACAGGAAGCTCAATTTGGACAGAATCTGGGTGACTTTCAAACAGTGGCCTAAAATGCTTCCAACCCAATGTTTAATTTTGTTCCTTATGCTGGATGACAAAAGATCACCCTGCTCCCGATGCCAAGACTCAGTTTCACATTGCAGCCAAGTTTCCTAAGTAACAGGGACTTGGTCTTTTTCATGAATACAAAATCTTTCCATTAAGGGTCTACCTTTTTTTGTTTTGTTTTGCATTCCAAACACTGCAACAGACAGAAGAGGGTTCAAGACATTCATTATGCGTCTCTCGCAGGCTTCCCAGGCAGGAGTCTGATAAACTACTGCGATTCCTACCACCGCGTCCGCCTAACTTGCTTCAGGTGTCTAGGAAATGACCTGGAGCCCTGGCAGTTCTGCTGCTGGTGCAGTATGCAGATTCCACAAACAAGACTGAGTTTCACAGCTGGTTTTCAGAACAGCTTAGAGTCAAAGATTCAAAATACAGAACATAGCAAATGAGTTCTTATCAAAATGTCAAAATCGATTTTGCCAGAAAACCTTGGCCTGGAACATCTGTGAAAGGTTAGGGGCGTGTGCCACTCCCTCTGGTTCATCAGCTGCCAAATTAATCAGGGCAAATGGAACATGGCAAAGCTGAGCGAAGCTCTGGGGCTCTCCCGGAGCCCACCCGCCTCTCCACCAAGAGGGAGCAAGGCTTAGGCTTCCCGGCCAGAAGGGCCCGGCAGGGATCCCAGGGAGCAGAGGAACCCGCTGGGGAGGGAGGAGCCTCCGCCTCCTCCCTCTGCCCTTGGCACCCTCCTCTCCTCCCTGCAGCTCAGAGGTGGCCTGCACACAGGAAGAGGAACAAAGTGAGAATGGAAAAAAAAAAGAATCCAAAGGAAAGCTGTCATCACCCATCAAAAAATCAGCCAGAGCAGGAGGCAGAGTTCAGGGGTCCAAGGTCTCTACCTGCAAAGGTGACAATCACACCCACCCTGCATGTTTCCCGAGGGCTGTGTCTAGGCAGGTTCTGGGGAAGGAGGAGCTCTAGCAAGCACCAGGAGGGAGGCCAGCCGGCACCGCGGGGCTGGGCGCCTCCCTGGGCTGCTTACGTGGCGGAGCTCACAATCAGCGTACGCTCCTGCACGGCAGAGGCTGATGTTGGGGTCAGAGCTAATTACTGATTCTAATTTTTTTTTCACTTCAGACAGAATCATAACACTATTAAGATCTAATACATTTATTACTGTGATTCTCAACCGGGCAGTATTAAAACTTGTGAAAGTGACTTTGCAAATTACCAAACAGTCAGCAAGCTAATGAAGCAGGACTTTTAAAGTGACTGAGAAATCATTCCTGTATTATAAAGACAGCAATCTGTGAAGGGAGATTTGGTTTTAAAAAAAAACACATTATAACGTATAATGGAAAATGTTAATCTGTGGTGAATCCAATCAGAGCTGGCTGAAGAGAAAAACAAAGGAAAGTGGGGAATCAAAGGGAAGTGCACACTTGGGCCCACAGGCAGGAAGCTCTCTGGAAGGAGGTTCCCTCCAGGGATCCAGGGGTCCCGGGCACTGCATCAGCAGCCTATGCCAGCTCTTCTGCCCCAAACCCATCTCCTTGGTGGCGCTCCACTAAGAAAGCACCAGGGACCCTGTCTGCCCAGTCCCTGAGAAAGTCTTTGGACATGCCCAGCAACTGCTCCCTCGTGGCTCTCAGACACGTGTGGCTTAGATGCTCTGCCGAGAGAGACACACACATCTCAAGGATGGCCATGTGCAGGGGTCCAGCTCCAGGTCGCCAGGGGGATCCCACACACACCCAGCTCCAGAGGTCTTGCTACAGTAGGAGACAGCGAGCAGGAAAGGGCGCAGGTGGGCCAGGCTGGCTGGGTGCTGAGGATGAATCGCATGTGCATGAATTAGGCTGGGCGCGCCCTCAGAAGCAGCGCTCCCCATAATGAAAACACTTTAGAAGGTGCCACATCAAAGCACAGTGCAGAATAGAGCCAAAGAGACAGGCGCAAACCCCAGCTCCGGCCAAGAGAGAGGAGGCCTGTGTTTCTTGTTAGCATTTGACAGCAAGCACCGTGCACTACTTAGTGAACCAAATCCTCCTTTATGCAAAAGCGTTTTTCTCATTCCTGGCCCAGTGGTTTCAACGGGTGCTCCCCCAACAGATTTCAAATCCTATTATACAGTAAACATCTGTGGCATTAATTTTCGCCCTGTAAACAAATGCAGGCAGCTGCGGAAGATCATTTGATGAGTCAATCAGCATGTGCACAGCTCTTGGCGCACGCTTTCTTCACCGAGGCAAAGTGAGAGGGGCCTTCTGAGCCCATCTGCAGCCCCGGCCAGCAGCGGCCATGTCTGAAGGCATACAGACTTCCCACGCTTCTGTCAGGCCAGGACCCAGGTCCTTTCCTCCGAGCATCCGAAGGGAATGACCATGAACCAAACACGCAGGCTCCACCTTGTCTTTCTGCACTGGCCCATATTCCATCCTAAAAACGCGGAGAATCTGGTCTGCATGGAGTAGAGCAGTGGTACTCAGTAGGGAAGAATTCTGCCCTCCAGGGAACCTGGGACAATGTCTGGAGATATTTTTGGTTGTCCCAGTGGTTGTCCCAGGTAGAAGGAAGGGCTGTTGGTATCTGCCAGGTGGGGACAAAGGACACTTCTAAACATCCTTCAATGCACAGGCCAGGCTCCACAGCAAAAAAAAAAAAAAAAAAGTATCCAGCCAGGAATGTGCCCAGCACCAATACTGAGGTGCTCAGGTGCAGGCACTTGTGTCTGGGGCGATGTGTCTTCCTTGCCTGATAGACTCACCCTCCTACGAGGAAGGACACAGGAACCTGGCCCTATCATGCCCTGTGGCCTCATGACTTCCCCTCCCGGCTTCTGTTGGACAGGCATTGCTGTACCTACTGCATTAACCACACCGACCAGTCCCAGTGGTCCTGGGGTCCACTTGCCTGTCTGGGCCAAACACAAAGCCAGGCCAGGGCCTCCTGGGCAAGACTGCCATCTTGAGCGGCAGCTGGGGGTCGGAGGGGCTCTGGCTCCCTGACTCGGGCCTCACTCGTTAACCTCAAGCAGAGCACAGAGTCCTTGAAGAGGCATCGTCCAGCCACTCTTCCAGGGGAGGCCACTGGACCACGACCCAGCCGGTGGAGTCTAATGTCACCAGCTCCTGGTTGAAGCTGAAGTCTGAGTCAGTTCCCCAGGCCCCTTCCCCCAGCAGTGACATCAGCCTTATGAATGTACCCCAGCACTACAGCCCAGGAAGCAGCCCGGGAGGAAGAACGGCCGCTGTCACCCTTTATTGCCATAATGGGTACGTGTTCCCCACAGAGGCGCGGGGTGCTCGAGGACCGCCTTCCCAGCATCCCCTCCTGCCTGCCACCGTCACCGGCACCTCTGACTCTGCTGGCCACAGCCCAGGCCTGAGTTATTTCTGGAATTTGGCTGGAGAGGTCAGGAGCAGCCATCCTTGGAGAGCTGCATCCTGCAGCCTGTCCCCTGTCCCCAGTGTGTGTCGGGGACCCGCCAGGAAACCTAGCTCTGCTGCAGAGACCCAAATGAGAACGACTCCCATCACAGACATTTTGCCTTCACGGACATTAACTCACGGATCCTCCCAGCAGCCTCTGGAGATGGGCCTGATTATCCCAGGGCTGAAGGTTGAACAACTGACCCAAGACCACCCAGCTGCTCAGGAACCAAACTACCAGCCTGAGATGAAGCTGGCATCTCCACAAGGAAGGGGAAAAGACTCTCCTGATGCAAAAGAGGAGCAAGAAATGAGCCAATTCTCCAAGGGGGAGGACCTACAGCCCTTCCAGCTGCCCCAGATGCTGAGGGTCTGGCTTGGGAGCCCCCCTGTACTCTGCCCACGAGTCTTTCTGCTGCTCAGAAACAAAAGACCAATGTGCTCAGACACAGAGCCTCCCCTCCCCGGTCAGAAGCTCTCCCCAGCCCAGAAGGGAGATGGCTGGAACCCCCAGTTGCCTGCGGGAAGCCGGTCCACCTCTGGCAGCAGAGTTTTGGCTGGCAACAGCAAGGGGGATTCAGCCCCATGCCAGGGAGCCCCCCAACCTTATGCCAATCTCTGGGCAGCTGAGGGAGCATTAGGCGGAGGCTCCCAGGCCTCTTCCCCTCCCCCAGGACCATATAAATGCATCCACAGGACAAGAAGGCCTGGGGCACAGGGGCCTCCATAGCTGCCCATAAGGCAGCAAACAATTCTGCAGCCCTCTCTGTGCTTGGCCCTGGGCAGCCCCTGGGGACCTGGAACAAGCAAACCCAGGCTCTGGCCTAGGGGACCAGTCAACCTGGTTGGAGAAGTAACCAGACAGCCTTGCGGGGTAGGGGCAGATGGCCGACAGCAGTGTGGCCGCTGGAGACAAGGTCCCGCACGTGCCACCCACACAGCCCCACAGAGCCCCTCTGCCCTCTGCCCCCCCCCCAGAGAACCCCAAGGCCCCCTGTAAGGGAAGGATCAGCTAGGGCCTGGGAGGTTCCCTGGACCTCTGGGCATTCTGGTCAGGCTAGCTGCACCCCAAACCAGAACAGGGGAGCTCTGGTGGTGCACCCAGAGATGGAAGGGCTGGAATTGGGCCTGTCCAAGACACCTGGGTGGAAGGTCAGCAGGCCTGAGCACTGGAGCAAGGGCAGCCGTCTAGATCCTGGCCAGGAGCCCAGGAGGGAGGAGGGCAGGAGCCAGCATTAGACCCCAATTTCTTCCTTCCCCTGACAGTGACACCCAAGGCATCCTCCCCCTGCCAGTCCAGTAGGCAGGTGTACAGGCCTTGCTTTGCCCCCTGGGGAGGAGCTCTTGGGACCTGGCTGGTGTCATGACACAGGCACAGAGGGGCGCTCCAGCCCAGAGCCCTGCTCATTCCAGCACAGATACCAAGGGCCTGGTTCTCAGTGCATGGGCGAAACAGATAGCCCAGACGGGACTCCCGAGGAAGACTTACTGCCTTCTTAATTGAAAGATAACCTTCCTACACGTTCTTATCTTCACTTCTTCCCTCCAGCGAGCTTCCTCTGCATCAGTGTTCACTTCCAACATCCCGAGCCCCGTGGATCCACAGGCGCCCAGAGGGAGGCCCCCAGGAGCAGCAGGTGGAGAGGCCCACAGGCTCCCCGGGGCATGGTGGACTACTGGCCACAGGCTTTCTGAAATAAGCAGCTGCCCTGTTTTCTAAGGGTGCAGAATATGGGGGTGCTTGGTAAGGCTGAGACGCTCCACTGGACTTTATGGAGTTATTCCCTGAAAGCAGATGATTCAATTCGAGCGTCAACATAATGCACGCACCGAGTACATGTTCAGTAAACAGAAGGCACCTGCATGGCTGTGGCAGCCTCAGGGGTTCCTACCACCTCTACTCAAAGACACGAAGGTTGGGTTTGGGGGGCTTAGGACACTAGCCCAGGGCCACATAGCTCGGAAACACAGACTCCCACCCGTGGGCCATGCCATCCCTGAACTCCTTCTGGACATCACAAGGACCCTCAGTCCACATTTCATTTCCCTGAAGGGCAACTGTGCCCCTGCTCATCCAGGAAGTGTTCCCAAGCCCATCACTGAGTGTTGACCCGCCTGCCTGGGGCCCAGGGTGACTGGCGTGGTCCCAGCTGCGAGGGGCCAACCAACCTGTGGATCACCATTGTTCTGTGCTGTCAAACGAGACTGAGCTCCTGCTGTGACCCTCCAGGGTCACTGGTTGCTCAGCTGCCATGTCCCTGAGCCCCTGCTCTCCCAAGGGCAGCAGTGTCTCCACAGGTTTGGTTGGGCTCAGCTAGCACATGCCTCGTCACCACAGCTGTTTCCTTCAGCTCCCGTGACCCAGAGCAGCTCTGCCCCTGCAGCGAGAGCCCTGTTCTCCCTGCACCAGGACACACATCTCTCCAGAGAGCCTCGCCGGGGAGGAAACCCTTACTTGCACCTTTAGTGGTCTCCTTAACCTGGTGGATGAGCAAACTGGAACCCACCAGCCCTGACTTGATGCAAGATGAAGGGGCATGTGGAGTCCCATGAGGCCATGGAGAACCAGGGCGTTCTCCTGCCTGCCGGGAGGGCAGGCCCAGCTGACAGGGGCATCACCGGCTCCCAGGGTTGGGGATTTGGAGGAGGTGCAGCGAGAAGGTTCCTGCTCTGCCCCTTGGCCCCTCGGAGGTCTTGTCATTCAACCATACTCCCACCACCTCCCCCATAAGGAACACTATGCTAGGAAAATATAGATCCAGGGTCGGGTCTGGCCCCAGCCGCTGACAGCCCTGTGCCCTGGAGCAAGTCTCTCTCCACCCCCATCTGTATCTACATTTGCCAAATGGGACAGATAAGCAAGTACCACATCACCAATGTGTCGTGGGCCACAGACGGCCAACTGACGATTGGACACTTAGAGTTGCCTAAATGGTGGGGTGCTCATAAGTGCTCTAGCCTTAAATGACTGTGCCCTTTGGAGAGAGCATCAGCGGAAATGGCCTCAGGTGATCGTCATTCAGGATGCTTTACAGAGGTCACCAGACAGGACTGATAAACAGAGGCAAATGAATCTGACACCATTTAATAATTATTCAGAGTGCAATGACCTCATAATTGCAGGTTTTGGTGTCCACATACACAAGCCTGGTAAAGAGCCCTTAAAATAAGAGTAGGTCCCAACAATGTGGAGATCACACACAAACCCATGAGGTGAATTTGCCTAATGTTGGCATATGATGGTCCTTGCTATGGACTGAATTATGTTCCCCAAAATTCCAACCCAACTCTATTTGGAAATAGAGAGTTTAGGATGTAATTAAGGTCAAATGAGGTCGGAAGGGTGGTGTCTAATCTGATAGAGGCTGGGGAAGACGAGGAGGGTTTTCTAGGCATGAAAACTTGGAAAAGGCCACATGAGGACACAGCAAGAAGCCAGACATCTGCAAGCCAGAAGGAGACCCCCCGCCAGAACCCGGCCACGCAGGCCAGCCTCCCCACCTCGGGCTTCCGGCCTCCAGGACTCGAGGAAAGAAACTCACTGTAAAGCTGCCCAGCCGGTGCCGCGCCACGGCAGCTCCAGCTGAGACGGGCGGGGTAAAATGCCCAGCGCCGCATCATGCCCAGAGGGAAGGACCTTGTGCATGAAACCACAGAGTTTGGTGACACAGTGGCTCTGCTGATGACACCGTGATGCACGTGGAGAACGAGAGAGAAGGCACTGCGTGAAGCCATGTTTCCCAGCACTTCGGCTGACGGTGACTCTGTCTTCACTCCAGCAAACCCGTACAGTGAGCGATAGAAGGTGACGCTCAGCTACTCTCTAAATCACAAAAAGGCTTTATTTGCAAAGTGACCAAAAATGTTTTAATGCCATCCTGAGGAAAGGGAGCGCTCACCTGTGGCTGAGCACCCAGCACCCAGCAGACCCTCGGTGGAGAGTGAGAAGCTCAGATGAACGAGGACAGAGCACCTTGAACTCTGGGAGGAGCCTCCCTGTCAGGTGTGGGTGCAGCTGGAGAGCAGCTGAGCCGGCAGGAGTCCCCTCCCACCAAAAAAGCAGCTGCCTCCAGAGGAGGGGAAGCCACCGTCGACACTTAGCGACTTGTCTGGGGGTGAAGTGTAATTAATTTTGGCTTCACACATCCAGGGTGGCTCCAAACTATGCTAACTTTGTCACAGCCCAAAGTGTCTCATGGAAGGTTTTGCTTCTTGCGGTGACTAATACTCGGGACTGGGATTGAGAGTCACAACACGTAACTGCTGATCAGCATGGAGCCGTCACCTGCACCGGCATGGGCCTCGGCCAGGAGTCCAGACCAGGCCCCCAGGTGGAGGTGAAGCCTGCCTGCATCCTGCTTTTCCTGTCCTGTCCCTCACCGTCCCTGAAGGGGCAGCAGCCTGTCTTCTCTTCAGGGTCCCCGAGGGGGAAAGAGGTGTAGACTCCAGTGCAGTCAGGTTCAGGCATGAGAACACCCAATCAGACTCGGTGTGTGGCAGGCGGCACCTGAACGAGGGCTCACTCAGCCCCCCACTCTTCAGAGAAGGCACATGAGGCCCAGGGAGGGGGCAGGGCCTGCCTGTCACCACAGACCTGGAGACCAGGCTGTGGGGGCCTCTCCCCATCATTGCCACTGGTCCCCAAATTCCCCCAAGCTACTGTTGCCCTATGGGGGTGTCTCTCCCCTCTTCAGAGAAAGCAAGTCACAATGTACCTCCAGCATGATGAAGGTGATTGTGAGAAGAGCCCTGAGGTAGTCTTGGCATTGTGACAACCATGTCCCCACGGTGCAAACTCAAAGTGACACCTAAGCCCATCACAGAAATTCACAGGGCGCCATGAAATACAAGCAGATCCATGTGTATGAACTGTGTTTCTGTTCTCCGACAGAGGCTGCCCCACCCTGCACACAGACCCCCGACGGCTCTGGGTGGCCCCCTGACTCCACAGGACACCCACTCAAGGTGGGCTCCTCCCCACCCCAGGCCCACCTCCTCCAGGAAGCCTCTGCCCTTCGTCCTGTTCCCGGGGTTCTCGCCCAGCTGGCAGAGGAGGCCTCCCGCCACCACCCTGGAGTCACACATGTAGGTTGTTTTCCAAGCCCCCTGAAAGCCTTGGATGGCAGAGAAGCTTGGGTTGTCCTGAGTCCCCACAGCAAGGCACCCCGGCTGAGCTGAGAGCAGAGTCCTTGGCTGGAATGTCCTCCCACGTCTCTGACCCCTCGGCAGCAAAGCAAACCTCCCCACATCCTGAGTCCCTGGGGGCTGCACTTCCTGGACCAGGGCTTTCAGAGAGCACCGTCCAAACATGTCCCAGCACCAGGGCAGGAAGTGGCATTCCCTGCTACAGGTGTGGATAGCACTGGGCACTTGGCAGGGTCAGGGCGCAGCAGGGAGACTGTGGCAGCTGCACAGTTCTCCAGCACCCAGCAGACCCTCTGTGGCCAGTTACCCTGCCCGCAGCCCGGGAAGGCTGGCCAGAGGGCAGGGATCCCTGAGGCTGCAGGAGGTTTAGGGGCAGTCGCCCTGAAGTACCCGCAGGGCACAGTCAGCCTGTGCTGCTCAGCAGAGAGGGCCGGGCAGGCTGCCAAGCCATTGGAGAAGACCTTGGGGAAGGTCCAGCTGGAGGAGGACGGCCCACTGCCTGTCTTAGACGGGTCCCCTCAGTGGGTGGGAACCCCATTTCCTGCTCATTTAGTGCACAAGGGGGCACTAACTGTAGTGATCCTCATTCCCACCCACGTCTGGAGGCTGAGAGGACTGCAGGGCCATGTAAGGGATGGCTCGTTTCCCCTCCTGTGCCCCTTGGCAGAGGATCCCTAAGAAGGTCTGCCAGGATCTGAATATAATTAAATAATGAAATACTCATAATATCAAAAAATATTCATAATCTCAATAGTAACCAATATTGATCTAGTGTTCACTGTAAGCCAGGCTCTGTAGCAGGTACCTTATGACAATGGAAGTCCTTTAAAAAGGGACACTGAGTGTGTTGGCAGCTGTCAGCCAGCCCCTGCCAGAGCCAGCCTTGGGAATAACCGTGATGCCCAGGGCCTTTGTGGGTCCTCTCCCCGCTGCTGAGGCCAGTCCCTGGGTACAGTCTCCAGTATCTCCATGGGCTTCTCTGAGGATCTGGGATCTGGGTCAGAACAAAGGACTGTGACTGATGGGTCCCCTCTACCAAGTGTCTCCACTTGATCAGAGAACAAAACTTCTAATTAAAGAGATGACATTCTCCAGAGCAAGAAGCATCAGACACCAGAAGTCAGTAAGAAAGGTATCTGGCAGGAGTGTGAGCAAAGGGCCCAGGAGGAGCCTGCCATGCCCCTGTGGGGGCAGACACCTGCAGCCCTCCACACCCCACCAAGAGGGGAAAAGCTGGGCCGGGCTCATCTCCAGATTTCTATGACTCTTCCCATTTCTGGAACTGGCTGCAGAGGTGAGAAGGCTTCACTACCTGTGACCCCCAGCCCGGAAAGCATCAGACAGGTGAGGAGCTGCCCTTGGCCAACAGAGGGGCTCGGGAACCAGCAAAATTAATATTTAATTAAAAAGTTATTTCCTCCATAAACATCCCTGCAGGTTCACAGAAGAGTCGCGATACTGCCTCTTGTGTGGGTAGAGTTCAAGAAAGAAGAAAAGGTAGCAGAGAGTCGGAGCAGTTCAACTTTAAGGTACATTTTTAATTAAAAGAAAAAGATCAGAGCTGTGATGCGGAGTCATAAAGCTGATAATTTTACAGCTGGATGGTCTCCCTCTGATGTACTTGAAAACCATTTTCAAGCGACATAAAGTTTAACATACCGGTACATCTGCCTACCCACTAGATTCTACATGGAATTTAAAATTTAATTATATTAAAGCTTTGTTACAGTGTGCATTGCAAGCATTCTAACCAAGTGGAACTCCAACAAAATCTCTGCAGATAGCTTTCCTTTTTTCTTCTAGATTCAGTTCCGTGGAACCCAGAGCTGAGTTTGACAGACAGTTGATGGTCCTGTCCGAGGTGCTCATTGCTCACATAACAAACGCGCCAGGCCTGATCGTTCATCCTGCTCCTGCGGCTCAGGGCAGATCTTCCCTTCACCTTCCTGTGCTAGAGCAGAAAGCGGCCCACAGAAGAAGGCCTCAGAGAGTCAGGCTGACGCCTTTGAAGTTTGGGGCGGGGGCAGGGAGCCGGTTACTCTGAAGAGAGTCTTTTCCCTGCTAACTCTACGTGTGCATTAAAATGAGAGTTTCCCAAGCAAAGAAAAAAAAAGTTGCCACATGAATCTATCAATTACAGGTGGGATGCTTCCTGTGATTAAACATGCACCTGGTCCCCCTAGGAAAGAAAATTCCATACAAACCTGATTCTCCATCAGAAATACCAGGCTGGCCTTGAAAAGTTGGGCTCCGGAGGAGGACAGCCTGGTCTGAATCCCAGCCCAGCCACTAACCGTGTCCCTGAGCAGCTGCTTCCCTCTGGGCCTGTTTCAGGAAGTGGAAATAAGAATGGCGTCTAATTCACATGGGTTGTTGGGAAATTAGGGAAGTTAATGCAGATAGGGCATCTGCACACAGGAAATGGCAGCTCCTCGCTGTTGCTGCACCCTGGCTGAACAAGCCGGCAGCCTCCCCGATGGGTGAAGTGGGGAGCCACGCCCCAACCAGCAGACCTGCCACTCCAAGTCACCAAGCCTCGGCCAGCATCGCTGGTCTTGTCACTTTCCCTCTCCAGCACCGTCGCACGCGCGCCTGCTGAGCACAGGACCTCAGGGGATCCCAAACCGCAGCGGGAAGCTGAACTGAGTGAAGGGGTGGAAAGCTACTGCAGGGGACAACGGAAGACCCCCCGGAAAGTGGCCTATGCTGTGCAGGGGGCGTCACAGGGGTCAGAGAACCCGGGCTTTCCAGGGACAGCTTTTGAACAGGGAGTACCAAGTGGGCATGCCCCAGCGGGGTAGGGACAGTGAGAGCCGCAGCCAGCGTGTCCCAGAGGCCTCCATGGCATTTTCTGAAGATCTAGAGGCAGCCTAGAAAGTCCTCTTGGGGCGTTTTTAAGGGGCCGGGAGACCGGCCACACAGCCGGAGCAGGATCCGACTTGTGGAGTGTTCTATCTACACAAAGAGGCAAAGAGCACAGGGCTGGCTCCGAGGTGTGCGACTGAGGCCCAGAGCAGGGAGGAGGAAGGGAGGAATCTGCAAGGGCCATCTCTCACTTTATATCATGCCTCTCAGAAGAGTGTGAATTTTCAGAATTAACATAAATTGTCCTTATAATAATTATTAACCATAAAAACGCACATTTAAATTGTAATTGATTGTTTCTTTTCAGTCATCATATTTAATTCCTGAAATTTAAATTAATATAAAGGAGGACAGGATTTTTACGTTTATGAGTCCAGGACTTGGGCCAAAACTTATTCATTCTAGAAAGACAGTCCCAGTGACAAACTGGTCACTAGTGTAGGCACCAGGGACAGACAGTGAATCAGAGTGGGGACGTCTGCCCCTTAGATTCTGGCAGAGGAGACGGATAACAGCAGAGATGCGGCCAAGACAGAGGAGGGGAAGGAGAATTAGAGGAGGGATAGACTGGGGGTCTTGTGCAGGGTGGTCAAGGAGAGCCTCGAGAAGGTGACACTTGGGGGAACATCTGAATGAGGTCAGGGAGAAGCCAGGATGAAAACAGGGGGCACATTTCCTCCCGAGAAACAGGGAGTGCAAAGGCCCTGAGGCAGGAACATGTGTGGCATATTTAAGCCAATGACAGGAGCAAAGCCAGCAAACAGGAGATAAGAAGAGATCCTGCAGGACTGTGGAGACTCCCGGTAGCCTCTGGGGGCTTTTGAGCAGTGGGTGACACATTTGGATGTGAGGGCTGCAAGGGATCTAAACCTCTTTCCATAGTCCAGGAGAAAGATAAAGGTGGCTGTGACCACCGTGGTACAGGGCAGGGTCTGAAGCTGAGGGACTCTAGGTCTTTTTGGAAGGTGGAGCCAGTGGGGCTAGTGATGGAGCAGATGGAGGGAGAGAGACAGGAAAGGAGGTGATTCCCAGGCCCTGGGGAGGTCGGGTGCCATTTTCTGGGAAGATCAGACTGAACATTTGGGGGTGACTAATCGAGAGTCTCAGTTTAGACAGATTAGGTCTGAGATGCCGGCTTGACCTTCGAGGAACAGGTGCACCGCGAGTCGGGGAAGGTCAGGGCTGGCACTATGCACGTGAGGTCATCAGCAAACAGATGTGTGTCAAGGAAAGGGCCAGGGAGGGGCCAGGAAGGTTTGGTAGAGAAGTGGAGACCAGACATGGAGCCCTGGTCACCGCAGGCTTAAGAGAGGCTGGACGACAGGAGCCACTCAGAGACTGTCGGGAGCGGTGGCCACAGAGAGTGGGTGGCAAAAGGCAGCTTCACAAAGCAGAGGCGACTGTTAGGTCAAGTGTGACCCGCAGGCCGGAAGACAAGGTGGGGGCCTCCTGGGCCTGGAACTTTTCCAGGGGGTGAGGAGGACCAATTCCGAGTGGAAGAAAGAAGTGGAGCAGAGGAGAGTGACAGGGAGGTGGCATCCAGCCTGGCCTGCGCAGGGGCAGAGAGACGGGCAGCGGCACGAGGGAGGCGCTGCGGACGCTCTGTGCTGAGGGCTGAGGCTGAGGAGGGAGAGGAAGGACCGCGGGACAGTGTCCTCGAGGGGGCCAGAAGGACGGGCCCAGCAGCAGCAGAGCTCAGAGTGGCCAGGAGCAGGGCAGAGCGAAGGCACCGTCAGGTCAGGTTCGGCTAATGGCAGCAGGGAGACGTGCTGGCAGGAGCACCAGAAATTCCCTCTGATCCATTCCATCCTCTCAGTGAAACAGGAGCAAGCCCAAGAGCTGAGAGTGCAGAGCAGGGAGAGGACGCGGTGCCACACAAGGTGGCCCGGTGTGCATGGATGGAGCAGGGCAGACTCACCAGGTAGCACCAGAGCTTAAGGGAGGGATCGCGATCTAGAGCACATCTGGTCAGGGCAGGCATCTGTCCTCCAGCCACACTGTGCAGAGGGGTGTGAGTCTCCAGAAGGCAGAAAGCTAAACTTAAACAGACGTGGGCTTTGCAGGTGGGAGCCACAGAGGGCACTGGGCTTGGCATACGCACAAGTCCTCTCCCAGTGAGTTAAGCAGCTGAGATAGGGAGGCGTTTATAGCAGCGGATCGTGTCACTGCTGTCACCAATACTCCTGAGTGGAAAGGGTCCCTCCGTGGAGCGATGACAGGTGTAGGGCTGGAAAGAGGCAGTGACCCAGGTGCCAAACTCTCAAGGAAGAAGAGGAATCCGCAACAGCAGGGAGAGAGGCACCTGTGGGGAGCCCGAAGGCAGGAAGCGCGAAGGAACAGAGGACCTTTCAGGGAAGAGGGATAACCATGGGGACGATGGCGTGCGAGTTCAACCAGGAGCAAGGAAGACACCTGCACGGCCTCTGGGTGACGCCGAGCCAAGAGTGTGCCTGAGAGGGCCTGAGGCAGAGGGTCCGGCAGCCCTCCAGCTCCCTCCAGAAGCCCTGCATGTCCTTGAACACACGGGAGCCACGACCCAGTGCCAAGGCCTGAAATGACCTCCTGCCTTAGGGAACTCTTGAAAATCTGTGAAATGACAGTTTTCACACTAACAGTATGGGACAGTGATGCCCCAGAGAATCATCAAGAAATCTAAATGTGGCATTTTAAGAAGGACAATAACATGGAGAAACCTCTACAAACTGGTCAGGAAAAGAGAGAACACACAAGTCCCTGCACCAGGAATGAGAGGGTACATCACGCAGGCCCCTCAGACCTGGGTGCCTAATAGGAAAGATGATGAATAGCTTCATAACAATGTGTTGGTGCCTGAGAAGAAACAGACACCTCCTTAAAGGACACAAAGCACTAAACTCTCTCATAAAGACACAGATAACTCAGACAGGCCTTTACCCATCCAAGAAGTTAAATGTGCAGTTAAGAACTTGACCCACAAAGAAAGGCCAAGCTCAGAACCACCAAATGTTTAAGAAGAACATAACACAAACTCTTCTAGAATACGGAGAGGAGGAAGATTTCCCTACTAATTTTATGAATGAACTTTACTCCAGTTGTAGAACCAGACAAAGAGAGCATAAGCAAAGAAAGCAGAGAACAAACAGTCCTCAAATATGCAGGCCAAAGTCCTTCTTAAAATACAAGCAAATCAAATACAGCCTTCGATAAAATAACCATGCATCATGGCCAAGTAAAAGGTTGGTTTAAAGTTTGAAGATTGATTAGGTGATTCACCTATTAACACACTTAAAAAATAAAAATCTCATGCCAAACTCAGAAGGTTCATAAGAAGCACTTGACAAAAGTCAATATGTGTCCATGATAAAAAATCACAGCAGAATTCAGCTAAGGGTCAACGGTCTTGCTGATGATGCTGTGCCAATGCCAGTTGTCTGGTTTCAATAATATCTTTAAATATATTATTGGAGGAAGTTGGATGAAGGATACACAGTGCTATTTTTACTTCTTGAGAGTCAAAAATTATGTCAAAATTAAAAGTAACCCCCCGAAAAATACTCTCAGAAAACTAGAAACAGAAAGGAATCTTCAACCTGATAAGAGACAGCTATACAAAATGCACAATTAGCATGATACTTATTGGCTAGAGATTAAATTTTCCCCTGAATGTCAGGAATACAGCAGAGATTTACACTTTACCATTTCTTTTGACCGGAGGTTGCAGCAAGTGGGTAAGCCAAGAAAAAGAAATTAGAAGGTACACAAATTGGAAAGGAAAAATAAATTGTCTTATACACAGATGATATGATTGTTTATACATCAAATTCTACACAACCAACTAACAAGTTAATAGAACTAATAAGTGGGTTTAACAAGTTTTCTAAATTCAAAGTCAATATGTAAAAATCAGCTGAATTTCTATATGCTTGCATCAACAATGGAAAATTGACAAATCTTAAATGCCATATGTTATAGCATGAAAAATATTAAACACAGGTGTTTAACCAAAATATGTACAAAAACTGCATGCTAAACTATAAGACACTGCTAAAAGTTATTTTTTTTAAATAAACAAATAATAGAGATATATACCATGTTCATGGAATAGAAAACAATATTATTAAGAAGTCAGTTTTCTTCAAACTTATCAAGGTAGTCAATGCAATCCTAATCAATATCCCATAGGGATTTTGAAGCAATTTTTATAGGAATGGATAGGCTGATTCTAAAATGTATAGGTACAACAACTTAGAAAAGCCAAAATAATGTTGATAAGGAAAAAATTGGAATATTTACCCTACCACATTTAAAGACACTTTGTAAAGCTACACTAATAAAGTGTGGTTTGGGCATAAAGATGGACACATAAAAATGAGGCAGGAGAAGAGATTAGAAAAGACTCATATGTACATCGCCAGTTGATCTTCAGTGAAGGAACCAACAATGCAACGGGAAAAGGATAATCATTTCAACAAATGGTGCTGAAACAATCAGGTAGCCACGTAAGGAAAAAGAAAATTGACCTTTATCTCACATCACATGCAAAAACTAACTTGAAGTGATGATAGATCTAATTACAAGAGGCAAGCCAACAAACTTCCAGAAGTTTAAACAGGAGAGAAAATGTTAATGATGTCAGGCTTGACAAAGATTTCTTTGTGCTCCATTCAGCAGCATATTTTCTAAAATTGGAATGACAAAGCTTTCTTAAATATGACACAAAAAGCATGAACCATGAAAGAAACAGTCAACAAATTTTACTTTATCAAAGTTGGAAATGTTTTCTCTTCAAATGATCTGCTACAAAAATGAAAGAGCAAGAAACAGATTAAGAAAAATATCCATAAACATAACCAGTGAAGAATATCCCAAAGAACTCTTGCAATTCAATAACAGAAACACAATCCAGTTTTTTAAATAGGCAAAGATTTGAAGACACTTCATCATAACAGGTATGATGGCAATAGGCACATGAAAACTATCCACACCATCGTCACTAGGGACACAGCTACTCTATCCTTGGATTAGCTAAGCATTTGAAAAAAATAAGCTGGCCAGGCCCAGGGCTGGGGAGAGGTGGAGAACAGGTCTCCTCATATGCAGTTCATGGAATGTCAAATAACCCAACCCGCTGGGGAAACCGAGTGGTGGTTTCTTGTAAGTTAGCCACCACAGCCCCACTAGGCACAAATGAAGGAAGTCCATTTCCCCAAGTAATAGCCCCATTCAATGAGGACGCCAACAGAGATGACCTCCGCGCCTCCCCCAGGGATTGCACATGGCCTCTGGGGGCAGTGAGCCCTGGAGAGTTAGCAGGGGCAGAGGCCCACCTAAGAAACACCTCCTGGAGATGTGACATGTACCTTGACATCCCAAGGAGGAGTGGGAATTAGCCTGGCCAGTGGCACCCACCGGGTGCTCTCCGTGGCCTTGCTCGGGAGGCTCAAACCCTGCCTTTGTCTATACACTGGACAAAGGACGCTGGACAGAACCCAGGCTTTCTGGAAGCCAGGTGGCCTAATCTGTGGCAAAGCCTGCCATGCACTAACCGTGAGAGCTCAGGCAAGTGACCTTATTTTATTCATGTTTTAAAATGAGGCAAATCTTTCTATTTTGTAGGGTTACTGTAAAAAGTTAGAAATAAAGTTAAGTCCAGATTCTTCGCTGTGGCCAGAAGGCCCAACATGCCGGGCCTCTCCGGTCTTTCTGAGGCCACCTCACCTCATGTGCATCCTCCAGACCAACACCCGGGCCACCCTGTCCTGTTTCAGTTGCTGCCTCAGGGCCTCTGCACAAGCTCTCAGGTCCTCTAGGAAGCTTCCTCACATCTTGTGCCTCACCCCTCAGTTCCTAAGGTCTCAGCTAAACGCCACCTTATCAGGGAGGCCTTTGTTGACCACCTGTGTCTAGAGAACCCAAGACCATCCCCAGGCTCAGTGACTCCCAGGTCCAGCCTATGGTCCTACCCATGGCAAGGATTTATCACATGAAAGACACACAGCAAAATCAGCAAAGGGAGAGGGCCCAGGGGAAAGACCAGGGAGACCAGCCCCAGCTCCCAAGGGTCCTCTCCCAGCAGAGTTGCACGGGACGCACTGTGACCCTCCAAAGGCAGGGGGCAGCATCTCCCAAGGTGCTGCCTATGAGGGTAGCCTGTCGGGGGCCCAGCACTCAAGGTTTGTAGGGGGCAGAGGGTGGTCATGGAGGCTGCCCAGGCTTAGCACGTGCACCAGGATCCAGGAAGGAAAACAGGTGCACGGCACAAACCACTGGTTTGCACAGTCTGGGCTGCTCTTGCTGTTTCCTATCAGGATGAAGAACTGTGTTCCTGTTAGGTCCCAGACACGGTCAAGAGCCAGCATGCAGGCAGGACTGTCTCCAGACAGGCCTAGGCCTTTCTGCTGGGCCCCCCAGATGAGACTGTCCCCTTGCATGTGTCCTGTGTGGGGTCATCACACTTGGAGTTCACAGATCCACGGGCGGACTCCGCTGTTCTCCCTGGTCTGCGTCTCCCTCCATTTCAGGCTCCAGTCCCCCAGGGCAGCCGTGGTGCCTGCTTGGCACAGAGTCAAAGTCCAACACATAACGTGTGGGATGAGCGAACGATGAATGAACACAAGCATTTGGCAAACTGGGTGGCTCACAATGGGCACCAGCAATGACCGCTCTATTCTGATTAATTGCCTAATTCTTGAGCCTCCTGAGAGCCCTGGGGAAATGTCCAAAGCCATAAGTGAAGAAGAATGGTACCCATATGGTAAGGAGACAGCCTGGAAACTCGAGGACAACATGGTCACAAGTCCTGGCAAGGAGGGTAAAGGTAAGTTCAAGGACCACGAGCGCATCCCCAGGGCGCAGCTGCTCAGGGCTTCCTGTGTCAGATCCTGAGGCTGCAGCTTCATGCTCAGCAGAAGCATGAAACGTGGCCAGCCCCAAACTTTGTCTAGCCTTTTCTTTGCCCCTGAAGCCACAGGCAACAGGAAGAGCAGAGAGGTCTGAGAATTCCCCTGGGAAACCCCACATCTGCTGGGTCGGTCACTTTGTCCCCAGACCACCCAGCCCTCTGAAGGCGCAGTAGCCCTGAGGAGCACAGAGAACTCAAACAGGTGCTGCCAGCCACCCGTGAGTTGGATCTTCAGTTTAGGAGAATGAAATTATTAAAAGCTTTCCAAATTCTAAGGATTACTTTCTCATTTTAATAGCCAGATACTGCATGATCAATATGAATCCTTGTAATTTTAATGTGAATCATTATTCAAAATATGTCACTGCTCAATCAATACAAAAGTTAAAAATCATCAATATTTAAATTTTTCCAATTGACATCTTATCATTCTATCCTGGAAAGAGCTCAGCAGATCACAAAATCCATTATTTAATCTTTCAAGTTTGCAGAGTTCAGAATTAAACACCACTCTGTGTCATTAGCTGCCTGAACAGAGGCCAGTGGCAGATCAAATCAGGGGGTGGGAGCAGGAGGAGGAGATGGGGAGCCTGCACAAAGCCGTCCAGTGTGAAGCGGCCGCCGTAGACAGACATTGGGCTGGTTCCTGGGGGATCCCTGGGCTCCGCCACACCCTGGTTTCGCCTCAGCCCAGATTCCTCAGGCGTGACCCAGGAGGCCTCTGGGACTGCTCCCCCGACACTTCCAGCCCCCTCCAGCCCTCTGCTCTGGTCCTGCTGACCTGCTCAGCCCCTCACCATCCCGGGCTGGCTCTGGCCACCTGACCTTGGCAGTGCTGTTCCCACCTGAAACTCCCTCCCCCTCCCCCTTCCCACTGGCCAGGCTAATTCCCACTCCTCCTTGGGATGTCAGGTTACATGTCACGTCTCCAGGAGGTATTTCTTAGGTGGGCGTGGATGGGTAAGTGGCCAACGTGTGCTGCCCACCATGACTCTGTGCAAACCTTGAATGCAGGCCACAGGTGGTGGCCACCACTCCGATCCTACCCACTCCTGTACACTCTTCACACAGCATGGTGCCTGGGACACAGGAAAGGCTCTCTCAACTCCAGATGAGACTCAATTAATGAATGGCCAGCTCCCTTAGAACTATGAGACCTCCCAGTGTCCCCAGGGATGACCTGGTGGAGAGTGACCTGGTGGGGGCAACCCCACCTACGTGGTCAGAGATTGATTCTCACTCCTGACTCAACATCAACAGTGACGACCTTCCATGCTAATTCAAGTGGAAGAAGGACTTCCTTAGGACTCCACTTGGGCATCCCTAGGGCTGGGGTGTAGGTCAGTGGTAGAGCATGCGCTTAGCATGAGCGAGGCCTGGTCTAATCCCAGCACGCGCGCACACACACACGCACACACACACACACACACACACACCCCTGCAGGTGAGAAGCAGCAGGGTGGCGGGGGCTGGATATTTTCGTGGCTCACTGCTGAATTCACCCCTTGGGCTGACCTCTGAGACACCTGCCTAAAAACGCCCATGGTCACTCCCCCAGGTGCCTGAGCTTTGGACACAACACTACCAGCTCCCAACTTCAAGGCCTAGGCTCTCACTGCATTACCAAAGGGACCCTTCAGTGAATGGTAGGTCCCAGAGGAGGCAGCCCGGAGTGAGTGTCCCAAAGGAGAATTCCAAGGGCTGTGGGAGGGATGGCAGGGCTCTCCACACAAGGTGGGGATCCAGAGAGGGCCTCCCTGAGGAAGGAATTGGGAATGAAGAAGGGCCCAGGGGCCAGCTGGGCAGCCCAGGCTTTTCCAGAGCAAGGGGGACAGCACAGGAGCCTGGGTGACGGGAAGCGGAAGAGACTCACCTGGGAAGGGGCGGGGGGCGGGTACATGGCATTTGCATTTGCTGTGGGGGAGCTGTGAGCCCCAAAGATGTTGAGGCCTCGTCCCCACCTGTGAATGTGACAGTCGGGAGTGGGGTCTTTGCAGACGATCGGGTAAGGTCAACAGAGTGGGCCTAAAGCAAGATGGCTGACGTTCTTATAAAAAGGGGAGATTTGAACAAAGGGACAGGCATATTCTGAGGGACGCTGTGCATGGAGACACAGGGAGAAGGCGGTCATCTACCAGCCAGGGAACACCTGAGGTCGCAGCTGGGAAAGAGGCGAGGCGTGGCTTCTCCCTGTCAGTCCACAGAAGGAACCAGACTTCTGGCCTCCAGAGACTTCTTGTGAGACCAGAAGTCTACAATTTAAGACTGAGCTGTGAGGCTTCGGGCACCTGCTTCAGAAAATCTCAGGGAAACCACCACGTAGGGCTGGGGCCGCAGACAGGAGCTGCCGCGCCACGGGTTGAAGGCAGACCAGCAGGGCCACGGCCCCGTCCAGCAGGAGAGAACAGCAGAGGGACCCGGCAAGCGTGGGGAGGGAGGGTGGCCACGCTCTGGCTTCTGCACCAGGTCAGCCTCAGGGAGAGGCAGGTCCGAGCTGCCTCGTCCAGCCTCAGACAGAACACGCTCAGAACAGGGGACCCTGAGTGTCCATCAGCGCCCCCCCACACACACACACACTTTCCTGAGAGCTGACTTAGACAAGAGCAAGAGGACGGTCCTGAGCCACTCTCCGAGTGGGGGAGCCCACGGTGCTCACTGCCTGGGCCACTCACAGCCCAGCACACCTCGGCTTTTCCAGGAACGGCTCCAGAGCCGCCAGGTTGGTGCTCCCCGGGCCCTTCCCCTGGGCGGTCCTGAGGAGCCAGGCGAGCAGCTGACAACTGTGGGAACCCCCAGGAGAAGGTGACATCAGAGAGGGACAGAAGGGCAAGCAGTGCCTTTCTGGAGAGCCCAGCCTTTCACCTTTGTCCCCAAACCTCCCCAAGACCTGGGAAACAGAGTGACTTCTAACCCAAAGAGCCACCTGCCAGTCACCTCAGGGCTCTGCCTGCGCCCAGGGTCGCTCACAGAGTCTCAGCACCACCAACCGGGGCAGGGAACCTACCCAAGGTAGGCCCCACCCCAGCGAGGAGAGCAGAAGGGCAGGACCGTGCCTTGCTCATTCTGTGACCCGTCAGGACTTCAGAATTGTCAGAGAGAGCGAGTTAGGGGCCAACTGTCCTGGCTTTCCTGTTAGGTTCAATTTCCACCCATAATCTACAGACAAGTCCCGAAGAATTCTCTGATTGTTTCATGGCTGGCTGTTTCTGTGGGAGCACGTGCCGCTGTCCTCCAGCCACAAGAACCTCCCTTGAGCCAGAGCATCCCCCCCCCCGCCGAGCAGACTCCGGCTACTGTGACCACTGCGTGTCGGGACTTGCGGCTTGTCATCCTTCCAACTCTGCAGTGTGCATCCAGGTGCTCTGCAGGACCCAGCAGGCTCTAAGTTGCACACAGAGCTCGTGGTGCTCTCCACCTAAAGGCCCTCGTGCAAAGCCAGGTGACTACATGTGCTGAGGCACACCAAGGTCTTTCCGCGCACGGTCTCGACTCTGGTCACTGTGCTTGACTCGGCTCGGAGGACTTCCTTTTCCTCCAGATATGGGCCCGGGCCCTGGGCAGGCCGTCTGGATGCTCCACACCACCGGCAGTGCCGATGGCTTTGCTCAGCGCTTCTTCTGCAAGCCAGCCTTTGCCCCCATGCCTCTCCTGGAAGCAGACCCGCTTTCTTTGAAAGATACGTTCATGAAATGTATAATATTGTATCTCACACAGGGATCGAAAGTGCAGCTCTGTGATTTTAATTCTATCCCAATAGCACTAGAAATGTTGGGAACCATGGAGACTCAGCACCTTAAAGCAGACTGTCCAGGCAAACCTCTCGTCCCCTATGGGGGTTCCCGAGCCGTCGTCAAGTCGGGAGGCAGCAAGCCCGAGCCTGGGCCTTGGAATCAGGGGTGGGTAGACTCCAGTGTTTCCCCAAGTTGCCCCAGCTCCCGGTATTCGTGCCTCCCTTTGCACATGAGCAGTGTGCACTTAGCATCTGACAGCAAAGGTGATGGGGTGTCACTTGCATGACTACTTTACACAGGAGTGTGACTTCTGTCTTCCTGGCTCCTGCAGGGGCCCAGCTGTCCAGGAGCTGAGGGCAGCCTCCACCCACAGCCAGCAGGGGCCTGAGGCCCGCCGACAGTTACAAGCACGGGGAAGCAGACCCCGTGGCTGCCCAGCCTTGCCAGGAGACATCTGGTGTGCAGCCTGGAGAGACACTACAGCAGAGGCCAAGGGCAGTCAGGCCTGGACTCCTGACCCTCAGACACTCAGGTCATACATGGGTGTTGTTTTAAGCCCACACAGTGATGGATGACCAACAGGAGACAACAGGTCTGGGTTCTGGCCCTCTGTCACCATGTACAATCTGTGTGACCTCTAAATGCCAGTCACTCAGTGTCATTGGGCCTCTGTTTCCTCATCTGTGAAATGGCCAAAAGTATGGCACCTGTCTTGGGGTGGTCACAAGGACTAAATGAGGCCGCTGGTCAAAGCTTAGCATTTTTTACCTCCAGCTTCCTCACAGGGTTCCTGAAGGAGCCCAGCACTAACTTCCTGTGGGCAGCCTCTCTCCTGCGCATCAGGGTGACACTGGCAGGGACCATTCTTGACAGCATTGAGAAAAAGCCGCACACATCATTTAGGCACAGCTCAATCCTGCCATGGAACTCCGGGGGGGCAGGCTGCAATTCCTCACTTCCTGGCCTCTGTATCTTTATTACTGTGGTATTTTGCATCAAATCCCCTGACTTTGCAAGGTAGGGATTCAGGACTGCCTGGCCTGTGTGAGGGGCCCATGTTGCAGATCCAGCTGCCCGCTGCACCCGGTGACCAGGCCAGAAGGCCATCCAGCCCAGCAGTCTGTCTAGCCGGTTTCGAGCTTCTTCCCCTCTGCCTTGGGCTCCAGGTTCATCTGTGTTAATGCTCCAGGACTCGGATTTGGCAGAGGTGAAAATGGTGCCCTGCCTCTGTTAATTGCCAGCCGTTTCCTGAGAGTGTGTGCGGGGGGAAGAAGAGCTGGGACTCGGAGGTACGGTCTCTCGTGGTCTGTGCCGCCCCTGTTTGAAGCTCATTTCGTCCCACCAGCTTTCCCTAGCCTTCCTCCCTGGGTTTCCTCTGGTCCCAGCGCAGACCACAGCAGGACAGAAAGGTGACATTTCAGCAGGGCCACGGCAGCTTTGGTTGGTTTAGGGGGAGACGGCACCACGCGAGTCATTTCAAGTGCTAGAAGTCTTCTAATTTCTGAAATGTGAACTGACCTCAGGGGCCTTTCAGAGCTCTGTGAAGTCAGGCAGCCCCTGCACTCAGACCCCAGGCTGCGGGCCAAGCGCGTAGGAGTCTGGGAAACACAGGCGTTCCTAGCTTAGCGAACACTTCTCAGTCCACACAGGGAAAACTCTCACTACACACGCCATACCCACCCCGCTTCAGCATAAAGATGCTGCAAGTCTGCTCATCTCCTGGCAAAGACGCATTTTCACTCCTCTGTCCTCGAGTCTGACAGCAAGCTCTCCCTGGTGTCCCCTTCCCTGCAGCCAGGGTCTCCTCCTCACCCCAGCACAGGAACACTGGGCCACCAAGGCCTGTTCCCCACTTGTGATGTTTCATTCGTGTTTGCACAGGCGAGGGAAGTGCTACTGATCTCACACACTGGGACACGCAGTTTTTAACAATGAAAAACTTCAAATAATGTGCAGAAACACAGTCATGAACATTCCTGACTCCCAAAACCACCTCTGAGTCAAATCAAAAGCATCAAAGCTCAGACATCACGGGATGCTGAGAACCTGGGCTCTCGTTCCGACCCACCTTGCTCCTGGTTCTGTCAGTACCCCTGAGTGACAGCAAGAAAAGTAAAGGGATCCAGAAAACACTGCCCCACACAGGGTGGCTGTGTCACGGATAGAGAGAACCACAGGCAGGAGGCTCTGAGACCTGGAAGCCCCCAGGAGTCAGCGCCACGCGCAGGCCGGAGGTCATGAAGCCCCTGAAGCCCTTGAAGCCAACACTTGGGCTGGAAATGCTGATTAAGTTAGGCATCCCAAGGCCCCCTGGGTCCCAGGGCCTGAGATGCAGAACGGAGAAGTTTTATAGAAAGAGTAAAAAGCCGGAAAAGTTCCAGGGGTCACTGGGCAGGCCGGGTACAGATCCTGATGGCAGAATGGCAGCACAAGGGCCTCCAGGACAGGGGACAGGGGAGGGGTGGCTGGAGGATGGAGGTGGGCCCAGGGGACCTCCACCCCGTGGGATTAACAAGTGCTAAGGGGGCGGATCTGGTGGCCGCGAGGCAAATCAGGGCTGAGCTAGCTGGTTAGCAAAAACAGCAAAAGCCCTGACCTGGCCTCCCCTTCACCAAGGAAGCCAGCGCGGGGGCCCACTGTGCCACACTGGAGCGTACGAGGCCGGTACCTGGCGTCCATTGGGCTCGTCAGAGGGCCTATTTTACACGTTCAGGAGGTGGCTCAGCAGTTGGGTGGTTTAACCCTTGGCAGCAGGAAACCAGCCATGATCCATGATGGCAGCAATGCCACGATGCAGCAGCCGCCTCCCCCTGAACCTGCCCAGCCCTCGGAGCGCCATCGCGCCCCAGGGTGCCGCTGGGCATCCTCTCCACCCAGGAGCTCTGCCTGAACCAAGAGTCTGCCAGGTCCTTCCCAAACCTGTTCACACTGATGAACTTTTTATTGTAATCACATAAATTAAGTAATGTTTTGAATAATGAACAGGAGTATAAAAAGGATAAATGTTTCTACAAAAACTGAGTCAACTACTTAGAAAGACTCCATAAAAGTGAGCTGCCGAAAGAGTGCTGCCCAGTTAGAGGGGAAGGATTTAACTCTACAACACTAGGGGACGAGCTCGAGAAGGACCTTGTGCTTTGGCTGTCTCACAAATGCCTTTAAGTTTTCCCTCCATTTTGAAGAAATTTAAACTAGAAATTAGAGAAAGGGCTGGGAGCAGTGGCACACGCCTAGGAGGATCACTAATGCAAAGCCAGCCTCAGCAAGGGCGAGGCACTGAGCAACTCAGTGAGACCCTGTCTCTAAGTAAAATACAAAATAGGGCTGGGGATGTGGCTCAGTGGTTGAGCACCCCTGAGTTCAATCTCCAGTATCAGAAAAAAAAATGAAAGAAAGAAATTAGAGGAAGGTGTTGCTACAAGGCAACTTGAAAAAAAAAAAAAAGATGAAACTTACCCCCAACAGCAGACCCACACTAAGGAAGATTAAAACACCCAGACTCTGCATCAGAAGATTGAACAGTCAACACCCATCAACAGGCTCCAAGCTAAGATTCTTAACCTTTGTATTCTGATTAGACAGGGCCTGCCCACATCGGGGAAGACCATCTGCCTGAATGAGATTAACATTCGGGTTGGTAGACTGAGTCAGGCAGAAGTTCCTCCCTAATGTGGGTGGGCCCTGTCTAAACAGTTGAGGGCCTGAATAGAACAGAAAGGCTCAGCTTCATGAGTAAAAGGGACCCCTCCTGTCTGGCCTCCTGGAGTGGGGAGATTGAGCTTCTTTTGGCATTTGGATTCTGTGTGGGCTGCTTTCTGTCACTATAACAAACACCTTAGATCATCAACTTACAAAGAGAAAAGGTTTATTTGGTTCGCAGTTTGGGAGGTTTCAGCCCAGGGGCTGTTGGCCCTGTTGCTTTGGGCCTGTGCTGAGGCTGCACTTCATGGTGGGAAGCAGACAGCAGAACAAGCCTGCTCACCTCATGGCCAAGATGCAAAACCAGAGAAATAGGAGGGGGCTGAGGTCTCACTATCCCCTTCAAGGACACACCCCAGCGACCAGAAGGCCTCCACCAGGCGCCACCTCTTACCCATCCCACCACCTCCGGAGCACCAGCTGGGAAACACACCTTCACACAGGGACTTCAGGAGGCCCTTGAAAGTGTAGCAGACCAGACTGAAGTCGCGGCTTCCCCCGAGTCTCAGCCTCGGGCCTCCGGCCACCCGCTCTCCTGGGTCTCCACCTCTAACTTAGACCTTGGGATCCTGGCCTCCACAGTGTGTGAGCAGTTTCTTATGGGTTTCTCTCTGTGTGTATATGCACACACACACACACATACACACATTGACACACATACACACATTGACACACACACACATTGACACACACACACACTGACACACACACATTCACACACACACACATTGACACACACACATTCACACACACACATTCACACACACATTGACACACACACATTCACACACACATTCACACACACATTGACACACACACATTCACACACACACACATTCACACACACATACACACATTGACACACACACACTGACACACACATTGACACACACACAGTGACACACACACATTCACACACACACATTGACACACACACACTGACACACACATTGACACACACACAGTGACACACACATTCACGCACACACATTCACACACACACATTGACACACACACACACACTTGTTTTTTCCCTGGAGAGCCCTGACCAAATACAGAGGACACCTGGAATAGAGCGGTGGCACCGTGTGTCCTGGTTTCTGTCGCTGTGGTCTGGGTATCTGCAGCCCCTACTAGGAAGGTGGGGCAGAGCCCTGGCCCGTGCTGGGCCCTCTGCAGAATCATCTAAAGAGGACTTTGATGAAGAGTCACCCTGCGGTGGCTGGAGGAGCTGAGAAGAGGGAGGACGTGCCCGGAAGAATCAGAAGCTGTGGCTTGTGGCTGGATCAAAAGACAGGCTGGTGTGGCCCAGGGCCCCGTGTCGACTGCTCCTTTACCCTCCCAAGTGAACTTGGACCAAAAGACGGAGGGGCCAAAGCGCCTACGTCAAAGTAGCCTCACGTGGCTGGCTCTCAATGCAGGGAACACGCAGCGCCTTCTGTTTGTTGCAGTTTTGAAGCATAAAATATATTGCTGAAGTGCGAGAATCCCATTAAAGGTTAATTATGAGAAACTTAAAAGTTATTTTTGCATATCTCACCTCTTGGACAAAAGCCGCTTCCTCGTTACCATGTTAGAATATAAATTAATCTGTAAGGCATTTAAAATGCCACAAACTCTTTAACTTTATTATGATGTTAAATATCATGAATAAATATGTGCTGCCCTGGCCTGTCTGTGGGGGAGGTCTCGCCTGAGTCCTTCCTTCCTCTCAGTGTGGTCCTGGGCATCCTGACCTGAGCCACTCTGGCCCCAGATCCTCTCTGGGCCAATGGGGACGAGTGGAGACCACCCTTCTCCTGGGAGCCTCCCTTGCTCCTCTTCCCACTGCTCTCTTGCCCCTCTGGCCCCATCTGCTTGAAGGACCACACAGGCACGAGGCCAAGGGCGTTCACCGCAGCCCGCTGGAGCCCGGGGGGGCTCAGCCCTCGGCCAGCCACCATCCTCAGGCCCTGGGAGGCCCCTGGCCTGACCCAGCCTCTGTCTGTGCCTCTGACAGAGAAGGATGATTCCAGCTTAATAAAGTTAGACTGGGTTTCACTGAATAATTCATCTGCACACGCTGCAATTCAGCAAGCTGCTGCTTCTTGCACTGATGCTAAACCAGCTCTCTGGGGTGAGCTGGGAGCCCAGTGTGCAAGGACCAGAAGAGACTGGCTGCACAGAGAGGAGGTGGTGAGGCTGGCCGGGAGGGCTGGCACTGACGGGGAGGCGGGGAGCACGAGGCACCGCATTGACACATTCGACTGCGCAGCCCATAAAGCAAAGCTGCCCCCCCCATGCAGGAAGTGAGGTCTGGAAAGTGGGGGAGGTCAACAAAGTCCCTGGGTCACATGAGAGCAGTGGAAAAGAGCCCTAGAGACCTGGAGCCCAGAGAAACCCTGCAGCCAATGGGGAGACTCGCCTCCAAGAGGCTGTGACCTCGGCCCTCCATGTGTCAAGATCAAAAGTGAGCAAGCAGGAAAGTCGCCCTCCAGAATGTGCCACCACAAAGGGAAAGGGACAGAGGGGCAAGGAGGTCGGCTTATCGAAAGCCAGTACATCTGCTGGGTATTTATGGAAGAAGGATCTAGAACCCAGACAGAAAGGCGCTCAGATCTGGGCTCAGGTTTCAGCTTGGCTACTATCAGTCAGGTAATCAGGTCACTGAAGTCTTCATCTCTGCTAAATGGGGAAGGTGATCTCAACCTTCACCAGTTACAGCAAGAAAAATCAGGGTGCCCTGGCCAAACTCTGTAAGGGGTCTAAGAGACTGATCAAGAGGTGGAAATTATCAAGATCATCTATAGAAACCTTGACGAAGGCACCGGAAAAGGTCAGCCTGGTCAGTCAGTGTCCCTTGTGGACACGTGGCGCAATACCCTAGATGTAAGTAAATGGGTTTGAAGGAAGCCAGATGTGAGAGCCATCAAGGGACCAGCCCAGCAGCCGAGGGCTCTGTTCTGCACCAAATACACCTGCTTCCACGTCACCCGGATACCACAAGCAACCCCCAGCCTCCCCCACATAGGCTCCAGCTAAGGCACCAGTAAGAGGAAGCCACCTCCCACCAGAGAGGTGCCACAGTCGCCTGAAGACAGAGGGACGCAATAGCCGTACCACATAAGGGCTTCTTCCTGGTGCCACCCCCTTCCTCATGCTACCCCATCCCCCTTCACGGCAGCCGGCAGGTATTCATGAACCATCTCGTGGGCTCAGAGAGGTGAAGCGACTGTCCCCATACACCTGCTATCCCAAGTCAACATCATTCTCCTGGCACAGACAGCAGAATTAAGATGGGCTTAATTCTTAAATTAGACCAGACTGCCTGCTCAGGGAAGCCCTTGGGAGTTTCTTCTCAATAGAAATTTCCATAAAACCAAAGATGGCCACGTCTTAATCCCGGGAACCCGTATGTTAGGTCACATGGCAGAGGGGAATTATGGCAGGCTGAGTTAAGATTGTAAACTGTGATCTTAAGCTGGGAGGTGATTCTGGATTATCCAGGTGGGCCCAGTTAAATCACTCGAAAAGTGATTTAAAGGAGGACAGAGGCAGGGGTGGGAGACAGAGAGATTCTGCAGGGCTGGCTCTTAAGATGGAGGAAGTGTCAGGAGCCAGGAAGGTGGGTGGCCTCCAGCAGCTGGACAAAGAAGGGGAGGATTCTCCTCTGGTCCCCCAGAAGGAGTGAGCCCTGCTGCTCCGTGGTTTGGGGCCACGAGACTCCACTCGTCGGCATACAGAACCCTAAGCTAGTAGGTGGAGTTGCTGCAACCCCCTCACGCCCCGGGACTTGCTTCAGAGGAAACAGGAATAGGGGTCCCTCAGGAGTCCCACGCTGGGAGGGGCCAGGAGGTCGTTTTCTGTGGCCTCAGGGATCATGGACAAGCCTCAGCAGCAGCAACGTCCTTCTGAGATCAGAGGGCGGCCAGCTTCCGTGAAAAGGCAGGGTCCAACCCGACTTCGAAGAACACTCACTCATCTGCCTCTCAGCGTGCAGCCCTGTCTGTGAAAGTGACGCTGTCCTCCCCGGCTGCTGATTGACTATTACAACAGGGGCCCCACGCTCCCCTGCAGCAGGGCTGAATAATTCATAGCCGACTCGTTTGAATGAAGCCACAGAAGGCAGGCAGCTGAACTGGGTCAGGCTGGCCCGGCCTGCTGGAGCGATGCAGCTACTAGGTCATTTTCAAACAAAAGGGATGAGCCGTTGTGAGGATTAATCATGGGCTCCTCGACTCTCCTGAAGCACAGTGGCTAAAAATCATTGCAAATCGATGTCTATTAGACTGCCTCTGAGCACACCAGCCCTCCAGAAAAGAAACTGGGGTGGGGGCTGAAAATCCTAATGGGCTGGGATAAAGGTCACACGGCCCAGAAAATGCGTCCTGCTCCTTGTTAACAGGACGCCCCCAGCAGCGACTGGAAGCCAGTGCCGGGTGGTATCAGGATTCCACAGGCAAATTAAGCCATCACCTGGAGCCCCAGAGCGCTACCCAGAAAGGGACCGCATGAACCACCTGAAAGTCAGGTAAGCTGGATGCAGGAACGCCCAGCCATCTCGAGCTCCTTTCCAGAAGGACCTATGCCCCTCCCTAGCCCACCAGAGGCAAGAGTGTCACAGGCCACGTCTGCCCCAGAGGAGCCAAACAGAAGATGTGGGGCTAAGCCCACCCCCACCCACCAATAAAAATGCCCCGTCAAGCCCACCCCACACTGGGCTTCAGACCCAGCTGTCACCCCTCAAAGTCACCCATCTGGAGGCCAGGTTCTATCTGAGAAGGACATGGCTAGGCTATAGAACTGTCCCCAACTGTGTGGGCCACACAGTCTCCAAACACAGAGGACTCAGCCTTCCCGCCCTGGCGGGCAAGGGGATGATGGAACCCTTTTTGATGATAGCATCTGGCTTCTGGTCTGGGGCACGGTAAACACAGACCACATAGGATGACAAAGGGACTTTGACCCCAGTGCTGTCCAATCAAGAGCCATGTTAGGAAGGTTTTCATTTTGTTTTGGTAGTGGGGATTGAACCCAGGAGTGCTTCACCACTGAACTACATTCCCAGCCCTTTTTATTTTATTTTGAGACAGGCTCTCCTAATGTTGCCCAGGCTGGCCTCAAACTTGCAATCCTCCTGTCTCAGCCTCCCAAGGAGCTAGGAATACAGGTGGGGCCAGAGCACCTGGCTAGGGCTTCTGAGGCTGAATCCAGCCCACAAAAAGAGTGTGTCATAGTTAGGGAGATCTACCCTGAGCATTTATGGGTCCCACATCACCTTTCCACAATGAATCCAACCCAGCCTTTTTAGGGGGGTGGGATACCAGGGATTGAACTCAGGGCCCTCCACCACTGAGCCCCATTCCCGGCCCTATCTTGTATTTTCTTTAGAGACAGGGTCTCACTGAGCTGCTTAGCACCTCGCTTTTGCTGAGGCTGGCTCTGCATTCCGATCCTCCTGATCAGCCTCCTGAGGCACTGGGATCACAGCCCATGCCACTGTGCCCGGCACTCCACCATCTTAGGAGAAGGAGAGTGAGTGCCAGAAACGGGGCAGCGCCTTGCCCAGCCTCAGTTCTGGGCCTGCCTCGTCCTGTGTGACACTCGACTGTGGTAGGTGCCACCTGAGTGGGCCCCACTGATCCTTGCTGCTGAGGGTGACCCTCGCACCGTCCCTTCCTTTGAGCACAGTTTGTACCCACTGGCTCAAACCTAAGAAAGAAACTGCAGCAGACATGACAAGCCGTAGCAAACTCCCTCATGTGACCAGTTACTATGGAATGTCCCAGGGCAGGGGAGGGGCAAAGTGCCTGGTGAGGAGCTGGCTCTTGAGTGAAGGAAGAAGCCAGCATGATCCCAGGGACCCCACAGAGTGACCTTGCATATGCCCTGCCCGAGGTCCTAGGAGCTGCCTGGTGCAGGGGGACTAACAGCTTCCAAATCAGATCCCAGCCTGGGAAGGCGCTTCAGGCTCCAGAGCCTGCAGACACTCGGTGAATGGGGGTGGGCTGTGCCCTTGGAGTCAGCTCTTCAGGACGCTTGGTGGATCAGTGGGGTCGGCATGGCTATTTATCCATCCCCTATCAGACTGCCGGCAGCCGGGACACAGAGAAGACACCTGCATGGCACCTCCTCCTGAAGCCATTCCCTCTGGGACGTCCAGATTTCACTGCATCTTGCATCCTGAGGCCTCTAGAACTCTATAACTGTTGATGCCAAAGCCACCAATTAATCTGCTCTCTGTGTGGTTTAAAGATGAGAAAAGTCCAAGTGTCGTCTCTCCTGCCCCTCATCAGGGCACATCGGCCCCCCACCACCACCAAAGTTCACGGTTTTCTGATGAAAATTCGCCCTTACAAATGTTGCTGTGCTGTTTTGCCCAATGAAATCAATTGAATCCAATTGATCTTGGCCCCACTTTGCATTCTTCCTTACAGCTCTGTGTATGTGCACGCACACACACACGCACACACACACCCAGGCCCGCTGCGTGTGCTGTCTGGGAATTGCTCTCCAGTTATCTCAGATATGCGTGACTTGGCTCTCCAATTAGATCAGGGGCCATGTTGTTTCCTGCCTCTGCAACCTCATGGTGCCTACCACAAACCTAGGCATGCAGCGGGCACTCAATAAAGACTTGTTGACAAATGCTAGATGTTGTGGAATTACCTTTCAGGGCCCCCTCCCCTCCCTGAAACTGCCATCGCCGTCCCTGATGATGCAGGCTGCTGCTGGTGGTTCACACCGCCTCCCCAGAGGCAGCCACCTCTGCCGGCACAGCAGTAATAGAATCCGAACCTCCAAGTTAACTAGACTGCTCGCCCGGCCCAGATCTAATCCTGGGGCTCCCCAGTCACACCAGAAAGTGAGATATGAAGCCATCTGCCTGTTGGAAGTCACTTTCCAAGCCAATTAGGGATGATTTTAGGAAGGCAGCTCCATGAGATAGGATCACACGCTCTCCTCCGAGGCAGAGGCTTATGTGGGATCTGCTTCCTCCAAGCAAACAAGGCCCAGTGGACACTACACGGAACATTGGTGACGCGGAGAAGCCGTCCAGGTGCCGCAGCTCGGGGTGGTCGGCATTATTTTAAACCACGAAGAAAGACACTGAAGTTGAAAGAAGCACTCGAATGTGAGTCAGAAAGACCTGGGCTCTAGTCCAGCCCTGCGGCTAATTAGCTGAGTGACCTTGGGGAAGCAACGTGGTCTCTGAGTCTGTTTTCTCACCCATGAATGGAGGAAAGCAGCAGCACAGAGCGCTGGAGTGTGACGTGCTCTCTCCCCTTCCCCCTTTCTCCCTCTCTCCCTCCTCCTCCTCCTCCTCCTCCTCCTCCTCCTCCTCCTCCTCCTCCTCCTCCTCCTCCTCCTCCTCCCCAGCCTCCTCTCCCTCTGCCTCAGCATATTTCCCATCGGCATCACCTACTGGCAGGGCTGAGAGGACTGAGATGCCAGATCAGAAGGGGATTTGCAAGTCAGAAACCCGCCCGCAGGGTGCTAGAAAGCCTTCAGCACCCCTCCATGGGTCTGCACTCTGAGCAGTTTTGCAAATTAACATAAAGTAGATCTGGAAGAAATCAGATAGAAAACAAATAAAAACAGAGGCTACTCTTAACCCTTGACTGAGAGCATTAACAGAGAGGAAATCCCAGCACACACCTCCTAGAGCTCTGCGGGAAAACCCAGGGTTACTTTTACATGATTTGAGGACATTCACTTATCATTCCTTCACCTGCATCTACACCCACATGGCATCTGATCTGAGCTAATAATACATTGTCTTGCAATTTTCAAACAAAAAACAAACAGTTCAAAGCAAGAGCCAAGCTCAGTAGAAGACAGGAAGGGGCCAAGGAAGGGGCAAGGCTCTGCCAGTTCCTCCAGCCACTCCCACAGCCACTCCCCCAGCCACCTAGGTGCCTGTCCTGGGGAAGTCCCCATCAGACCTGAGGAATTTTCCTAAACTGATGGCGACATGTTTTCTGTGAATTCAGAACATATTCCAGAAGATGAGCCCTAACTTTCTGGCAAGGGGTAAACTCACAAAGCAATGACCTTAACTTAGTAAATTAATTCCAAAGCACAATTGTTTTCAATCTTCATTTAAAATCAGCCTTAGTTAATCTAGATTTAATGACATAGGAAATGAAAATTCCCTTAATAAAATAAGTTATGAATATTTATCATCCCATTTTACCTGAAAATTGAATAATTCATCAATTAACTTTACTATTAATTATTTAATGCAAAATTAATAAACTGCAAAACTCATACGTATCCTTGCAGACCCTCTGGCACCAGCTAAGGAAATTAAGCTCCAGAGAAATGGCGCGACTCTGGGCAGCCCCAGGCACACTGACTGGACGCACACCTGGGGTTAAGGCCAGGATGCCTCCCTCAAAACAGACCCAAAGCACTTCCTCAGGAAGTGAAGGGAAAGATCGCTTGCTCACCGTGGAGTTCTGTACTACAGCCAAAGAAGAACCCGCAGTTGGCAGCTATTTGCAGAGTGTGTCCCCTGCATTCTGTTATCCATCGGGTCTCCCTGTCACCAACATTTTTCTAACATACAAACAGCCCGATGAGAGACTAGCTGAGCCAACAGCCCTTCCATCTAGATGTCACCACCCAGGCACAGCAGAACCCCGATTTCAGAGGAGGGACAGAGCACACAGAGAAGAGAAAACAGAATGCCACGGGGAGGATGTGGCATTGGGCAAACGCTGAGTACCTGACATTCGGGGAGCCAGAGCTTTGGGCCATGAGCTGTTGAGCACCAGTTCCTCAGGGTGGCCCAGCTCCCTTTCTGTGCTACCAGCTAGTTCTTCTGTGGCCAGACTCCACTGTGTCTTCTCATGCTGCCAGAGAGACGAAGCCTCAGTTTTCCCATCAGTAAAATGGACATCTGCAAAGGGACCTGAAAACACCCGAATTTCTTCCTATTTCCACTCTCCCTGGCTCTCCTAACCTCACCCCCACGACCTCCAGCTATAAGGGCTTGCGGTCCAGTCTTACGCTACCAACGCCTTCCTGCCTCAGCTCTGTGCAGGCCACACAGCCACAGCCAGGGGTGACCAGCTCCCTGTGAACGTGTGCACTCAACAGAGCTCTGACCAAAGCTCAGCCCTGGGGAAGCAGCCTGTGGCCATTCCCCTCCCTCCCGCCCCTTCCCTGGACTCGTCTCTCATGGCACCTCCTCAAAATTGTACTCATGGCAGTCTAGCCCTCTTGGTCACCACACTGTCCCAATGCCCAGAGCAGCACCAGGCACAAGAACTCCAATAATTCACAGAACAAGTCGAAAGGCACACACTGCCCAACAACTACCCAGGGAAGATTTGGGGCCACGATTCAGGAATAAAAGAGCTCACTATCACCCTGGGAGGGGCCAGGTCCTTTCCCCAAACAGCACTGTCTGCCCCAGACTGGAGGCCGCATCTCCCAACACTGGGAACTGGGTTAATCACATGAACCCTTGACAGAGGAGGCAGACGGGCCCGGACCCGTGGGTGTGGCACTGTGTGCAGATGGCGCATTCATGTGGGCTGGAGACGCAGCACCATGTCCTCCAAGTTTGCCCTCTGACTTTCCCCAAGCCTGGCAGAGAGGACCCTGACCTCAGCCTAGGCACCAGCTGCCATCTTGCACACAGATTCAATTTCACTAGTCAAAAAGCACTGTGCCTGCCAAGTGGCCAGGAAGAGCACAAAGGTGTGTGCCAGAATTCCCACAGATCCTGGGTGGGGAACGAGGGGCAGTCACAGAGCAAACCCAGGAATGCTTCAGTGAGTTCCCTCATGAGCACCACCAGGACTGTCCCCTCCGGGACAAGCCAGCCAGGGCCACCAGCACACACGGCTGCCACTGCCATTTTAGCAACCAGCTAAGCACCACTGCGGGCACCTGATGCTCGCCCATCCTCCGAGCCCAGAGCCGTGTGGGCTGCAACCCCTGGCTAGGCAGCCAATGGCCTGCCTCAGCACTCTTCTGGACCCAGAGGGCCACCAGGACGCTCTCCTGGTCTCCCTGCTGTTGGCACTCTGTATTCTGTGATTCCCAGTGAAGAAACCGGACCCAGGACAGACCCACTTCCACATGGAGCTGAGACACCCTGGCATGGTACAGACGCTCCCAGACACTTCATCAGGATCCAGGTCACAGCCAATTCCCTGCCTCATCCTGGAAACACATATAAACACCATGACAGGTGCCTTGCGGTCGTCCTCAGGCAGCCGGGGCTCTGGGGGTCCTTCAGGCTGCAGTTGCTGTTTGGGTAATGGTGACAGTGTGGACATGTTGGATTTGCTCCGTGCATTAGGCACATGTTGAAATGCCCGCAACATGACCCGACGTTCTGTTAATTTGAGAACAGATCCCCAAGTCAGGGTAAGCGAAGGTCACCATGGTGAATGATGGCTGGCCCCGTTCTCACTTACGGTTCTGCAGAACAGAGTCCCTGAAATGATCAGGGTGTGAGACTGCCCTCGCGGACTTGGGCCCCACCCCCCACACACAGGGCCAGTCCCCTTCCCCACCCACTCCACCAACAGGACACCTGAAAAAGAGCTACAGAATAACTCTGAGAATTATTTTAATTATGGAAAAACACATGTGACATAAAATTTACAACGTTAACCACTATAAGTGGACAGTTCAGTGGCACTAAGCGCCTCCATCCACTCCAGAACTTTTTCCTCTTCTCCAACAGAAACTGTCCCCCTAAACACCAACTGCCCATCTCCCCCGCCCGTCACCACCACTCTGAGTCTTCAAACCCAGCCACTCCGAGGGCCCGTAGAAAGAGACCCCCGCAGCACCTGCCCTCTGTGCCAGCTCTGCACTTCGCACAACACTGGGCTTCGTCCGCATGGTAGGAGGGGTCTGGGTCTCATTCCTTTGTAGCTCTGGGGACATTTTTAATCACCCAAATGATGTCTTTATGCTAATCTTTATGCTAATTTTTGCACTTCTACTCTGGCCACTCAAAAAGCTTCATCAGGAATGAGGACTTCTTTAGAAAAGCCCTGGCCCCTATCCCAAGGAGGTGGTGCCTCAAAGGTGGCCACAAGGTCACATCCCTGCACTGCTTACACTGAATCTGGGCAAAAGCAATGCCAGAGGTATAGGCCTGCACTCACAGACTGGCGGTAGCCCCTGGCTCCGAAAAGTGGGGCCCCAGGGCTCTAGGAAAAGGAACCCTCTGCTGCAGCACCCGATGCTGGCCCCCTCTCCTGGGCAAGCTGCTGTGGGCAATGACTGCAGGCTGCCCTCCCACCCACCCCAACAAAGGGACAGTAACATGACCTTGCCTTTGGAGACCTGGCCCCCTCCCTGGGAGGCAAGACTCCCATACTGAGGACATCCAAGTCATGGAACAGGTGCAGGCTGTGGACAAGAGGAAGTGCTTCCTGCAGTTGCTGGTTCAGAAGGTTCCAGCATGGGTCGGATGACCATCAGGCACCAAAACGAGGTCTGTGGCCAAGTGAAGGCAAAAGTGGGGACAGGGAAGATGTGTCCAGAGAGAGTAAGCACCTTCCAGCTGTGGAGGAGGGGCAGGTCGAGACAGAATGACCACGATAAGTTCATCAGTGCGGCACCGGGGAGCTGGGTCCAGCACACAGCAAGGCCTGAGGTCCAGGGAGAAGCATTTTAGGAGGGCACAAACAGTATTTTAGGAAAGGCAGAAGGAGCCATCCTAGAAAGGAGGGGCCAGAGCCACCTCGGCCACCCCAGGGTCGCAAGGGTGGGGACTCCGCAGGGAAGGCAGGGCTGGTGGACACTCATTAGACTCAGGGCACAAAGGGAGCGAGGAGTCCTGGGGAGCACGGGGACTGTGCTCTGGCGTCCTTAAAAAGGAGACAGCCCTCATGGGAACCAGAGAAGTCAGAAGAAGCAGGCCAGCGGGGCACCAGGGGAGAGGGAGGAGCCAGAAGGAGTCTAAGATCCACAGACATCCAGGCGCCCAAGGAGGCTGGCGACGGGCTGGCGACGGGCCGCAGACCAGACCGCGGCAGACGGCTCCAGGCACTTGAAGAGCCAGGACATGGGTCAAGAAAACCCAGGAGCAGGATAGCCCGATGCCCCTGTGTCTTCCTGACACTCAGAGCTTCTCCTCCTTCCCTTCCACCTCCTGCTACTCTGGTTTCACTGCTTATTGACGAAGCAGCATTTAGTGTTCATTATAGAAGATTCTATTACTAGACCTTAGTGCATCAGTGTTAAGGTGCTATCTGTATCAATCCAATTAATTAATTAGACAATTAATAGCATTTTCCAGCCTCCTTCTAGCTGGTACAGCAGGATTCCTGGCAAGGATATGCCTTCCCTTCCATCTAGAGGCTTGCGTGTCCACAGAAGGTTCTCCGTTTCCCAGGGGAGGAGAAATGAATGGCGGGGATTGCTCAGTTTTGCATTTGCTGCCTGCACCCTGCTCAGCTCTGCTGCAGCCCCAAGGTGGAGGGGCCTTGCTCCGTGGCGGTGTGTGTTCTGCATGGCCTCTGCCTGGGAGCCAAACCTGGTCCCAGAGAGGTGCAGGAAGCCACTGGCTGCTATGCCCAGGCCACACTCGCCCACAAAGGGAGGCCCTGCCCATGCTGCCTGGGTCTCTGGGCTGGTTCAGAATTCGTGAAGGGAGGTACAGAGGGATGGTGGAGCCATATCCTGAGCTACCATCGGGTCCCCATACCCACTCTGGGCAGTGGAGGTGCAACATGAGGGGCAGGTTAGGGGCTCTGCAGGAAGATCATTCTGGGTTCAAGTTCCAGCTCCAACACCCTCTGTGCAGCCCTGGGAGGGGGATCACACACCTTCCCAGCCCTGGTAATAAACTTAAACTTAGCATGTAGCCTAGAGCAAATGCCTAGGACACAGTCCTGGTCAGCTGGCCAATGCTGGTGCCAGATAGGCCAGAAGAAATAACACGAGGAAGCCAGGGCTCTTCCTGCACAGACGCAGACGCACATTTTCTACATTTTTTACCTTGTTCTTGCTCATTTCACAAATATGTGTCGAGGGCCTATTGTGCATCTGGCTCTGCTCTTGGTGTTGGGGGTACCCTGCGAACCACTCCAACGAAAGATCCCTTTCCTGTGGTAGTCACACCTGAGGGGCCAGACATGAATCAACCAACCAACAAAGCAACGGTGAAACACAAAGTGCCTCAGGTGGGCTGAGCCCTGAGAACCAGGCAAAGAAGAGGGAAGGGTCCTCTGTGTGGGAGGGGTATGGGGTCAATGAGGCCTGATAGAGGAGACAGACGGATCTTCCAGACAGAGGGAGGACGCTCTTCATGTCAAGATCCCAAGTTCACTGGGCAGGGCGGGGAGTGTGGCATTCAGCTAGCTCTCCAAGAGGGATTATCATAGTGCTGAGCACACAGCAAGTGCCAAATAAAGACATCCTGAAGGGTGATGTTTCAAGGTGAAGGTCCCAGCTGCTGATAGCACAATACAGTGGCATGAACACTCAGCACTTGGTCCTGGGCAGCAGCACAGCTGCCCTAGCCCCCAACCCTGGGACTCCCAGCAGTAGGCCTCCTTATTAAACAGGTGAGCTGGCTCCGGGGCCCACTCTGTAATTAGGGCAATAACTGAGCAAGGGCTCTATTTATAACCCCCAGCCCTCAGCAAGCCTCGGAGACAAGCAGTGGGTCCCTCTGCAGCTCCTATACCAACATCTATATGTGAACTGATTACAACAATTAATTTAATAGGGATTCCTCCACACAAACAATGTATCATTTTATTAAGAAACTCTATAAATGTCAGTGGTGCAATTCATTTTTATTAATTTTCTAAAATGAAATTAGCAGTGGCGGCGGTGGTGGCAAACAGAAGTTGTGCTGCCTTCTCATCCAGCAGAGTATTGGTGTCATTAATTCCTTAATACCAGGAGGCCGGTTTGTATGAACTCAGCAGTTAACTGCACCAATTAATTTCAATACCGGAGATGGGTGGGGGAGTCAAACCCAACTCA
This sequence comes from Marmota marmota marmota, assembly GCF_001458135.2. Taxonomy (NCBI): domain Eukaryota; kingdom Metazoa; phylum Chordata; class Mammalia; order Rodentia; family Sciuridae; genus Marmota; species Marmota marmota. The sequence continues at coordinate 4,303,844 of NW_026000102.1, forward strand.
ACAACTAATTTAGGAAGGTCCTTGAACAAGAAGGCAACTTTTCCTTCTCCTGGGACACAAAGCTTTCAAGTGTAAACACTGAGAGCATATTATAATACTAATAGGACCGCCTAGCCCCACCCTCTGCCTTTAGGAAAAGAATTTGTCCTTCCAGGGCCTAGGGAAATTCTGGCAGATGCTTCCTGAAGTCTGGGCCTCTGGCAGGTTGGGGACTGCCCTTCAGACAGAGGAACTGGGACACCTGTGAATGACGGACCCTCACACAGGCAAAGCAGGATCACAAATATCCCCTCATGCAGTCCTCCCATGGCTCTGTGAGGACAGGGTCAGCAGTAACTCACTTTCTACATGAAGAAAAAACAGTGGAGCTTTTGAAGGAGCTGAAATGATTTTCTTACTGTCACAAAACTACTGGGTAACAAAGCCAGGGCTCAAACCCAAGCCCGTCAATATGGGAACCCACATTTCCTCTCCTCCCTGCATGCACTGTGTCTTGGGACAGTAAGTCTCTTGCTCCTTTTACAGTCCAAAAAATCCCCGAGTGACATCCACTTCTCAATCAAGACCCAGATTCTGGAGGCTGGGATGAGGTAAAACGCTCGCCTTGGATGTTCTGCAGTGCTGTAGTCCACACCAGTGCGCATGTCTGAAGCCGGCACACTCCGGAGAGCCTTGCTCGGGCTCAGGAGAAGTTCTTTCCTCCCACTCAGACTGGAGGAGCCTCTCATGGAGGAGCCAAGAGCCTTGGAGAGGCTGGAGGCTGCAGAGACAGGCACCAGTGCCACCAGGAAACAGCACACACCTCCCTCTCCCCAAAGAACCTAGGCCAGGGCTTCTGGAAGGGAGTCCAGACCCGGCACATGCCATGGTCTGTGTTCATCCCTCACCTGTGTTCAAACAGCGAGTCGGAAACCGGGGGGAGCCCAGCAGCATGAGTTCTAGCAAGTCCTGCAGCTGGCTCTGATGGCTACAGGCTTCGGTGACTGCCCTGGAAGCTGCCCTCAGAAGACAGAAGAGGACTGGGCTGGGTTTCCCACAGTCTGGGCTGTGGCTGAGTCCACCAAATGGCAGACTGTGTCATCATGACTCTGCACTCCCCACTCCTGCCCCTCCTCAGAAGAATATCCTTCCCGGCCCCATTCTTGCTGGGGTTGGCCATGGACTTGCTTTGGCCACATCCAGACAGGGGTTTTAGCTTCACCCGCATGTGCTGCCTTGGGCTTCTCAGCCGCTGCCTCTCCCATGAGAACCAGTTGTCCCAGACAGAGGGAGCTTCTCCAGCCTAGGTCCTAGAACAATATGCATGGAGCAGTCCTGATCCAAAGCCACAGGCAACCACAGACCCACAAGCAGGAAATAAAAGTTTGTTATTATAAAGTCACTACATTGGGGGTTGTTTCTTACGTAGCATTACCACAGCAACAGCTGACTGATGTAAGCCATTTGGTTTTATAGCAAGGAGAGTCACAGCTCCAGAAGGCTGAGGTGCTAAGGACACTTGCAGAGGGACTCTTCTCCATGTCTCAGGCTGCAAAGTCACATGAGTCAGAGCCACCCCAGGGGAGGGGGATTTCAGCCACTGATCTCCCTTTCCTCAATATCCCTAACCTCCAAATGGAACATTCTGCCCTCATCTAAAGGATGCTATAACCAGTAAACCCCTGAGCTGAGGAAGTTGGAGTTTAAAGTACCTCTTGAATAAGTGAACATTCTCAAGGGGCAGAGCTTTCCTCCCTGGCTCAGCACATAGCCGAGTCAGGCTTGTGACCAAGGGTGCAGAGGACCCATCTCACCCCTACCCTGGTTCCAGCTAGCGATCCCGGAGACGCTGTGCTTCTGTCCAAGGAGACAGCCTGAGCACTCCACCTCTTAGATTCCCACCTGCAGGCCAGTCACCCCGCAAGCCACACTCCAGCTAACACCCTCAGCTAACAGACAGCTGGCCTGTCACCGCCAGTGGAAAAGTTGTGGCCATTGGAAGAGAGTGGCCACACATTTCTGAAGCTCTAGAATGTAACACACCAAAAATAAAAACTTCAGAGTTGGCAAGGAAAGAAGCTGCCTTTAAATAAGCGCTGATCCCAGCCACACTTCCCCGCCGCCCAGCGGCAGCCTCTGCTGGCAGGACTGGGGCAGCGGTGTTGGCGACAATTCCCTCCGTTCCCAAGTGGCAAGCGAAGTTAAATGCTTGTGGCAGTTAGTAGGTTCAAGGACATTTACTGCATAATAAACCACAAACTCAGCCACTGCTTCTGATTTGGGGAGCTTCTCACCTGAAATCAGGAGCAAGTCGACTTGTAGTGTGTAAAACACATTGAAATGAAAGTGGGCAGATAAGCCAGTTTCTCTTTTAAAGGTACATTTTGGGAGAATACTAGTGGCAGGGGGGCAATTTCCCAAAATAAACTCCCCTGCAGCCCCTGCCTAAAATGGCTCCGGAACCCAGGGGAAGGGTCCAGCCCTGGCCATCAGCACAGGCGCTCGAGCGCTCAGAGGCAGCGGGACCATTTTGAGTCCATCTGGTTATACTGGCTACAACGGTCTGGGCAGTTAACGGCACCGCGGAGCCACAGGCTACCTGGCGCAATGTGGCGTTTTCCACCTGTTGCCTGAATTGACTGGCCAGATCAGGTCACCCATGAAAGTCAACCAATCCATTCACTGTAAGTAGCGGAAAACGGCAAGATCCGGGGCCTTACCTTGTCTTAGGGGACGTGGTTAGCCATTCTTCATGTTTCTCAAATGTTATTAAATAAGCTGCAATTTCCTGAAACAGAAGAATAAAGAGATAATAACAACAATTAGCTCACGCTGGACCCTGAGAAGTAAGAAAGCTTTGTCGCTGCCAGCCGCGGTCTTCCTCTGCCAGGCTGGACTCCGTCTCTGCCAGGAAAATGTGCCACCTGGACGCGGCTTCGATTTGATTTTCCAGTCCTGTCCACTGAACCTGCTTACGACAATGATCAAAGCACCAGGTTTCAAAAGAAGAGTCAATGGCAAGGACAAAAATATTTCTCTGTGGGAAGAAAACATCAGACACACTCTCAGGTTCTAAATGGCATTAATCTGAAGGAGGGAAAAGCACATGCCAACTATGGGTCTCCACCTGGGCAAGGTCGAGTGGAAGGTTTGGGCTGTTTTTCTGAAGCTGGACGAAATCTTTCGGCTTTGTCACAAGAGACGCCGCGTTCTCTCAGCTTGATTCCCAAACCCCTGAGCCAAATCACAGAAAGATTAAAAGGAAAAGAAGAGATAAAGCCTTATTCCAGAGAGAGGAGAGAGAGAAGTGAGTAGCCTTTCCCACTACTGATAACTTGATCTACTGAGCAGTGCTTCAGAGAAGAGCAATGTCAGCCGAGTTTAAGGCAAAGAGGGAGAAAATGTGGGCACCTGAAGGTAAATTAAATATTTATAAACACAACAGCAGATAGAATTACTGATTTATTAATAATTTCAATAGAAAGCCAGTGGGTGACATCAGCATAAGTCATTGCTCCAGCTCTGAGGCATGATATGGCCCATTACTTCCAGCTCCAAACAGATCTGCTAACACGAAGTTGGCAGGGATTGTACGTTAAATTAAGGTTGGACTCGTACACGTTTCCCTTGATCTTGGTGGGGACACAACCCGGAGCTGCTGTCGTCGACTAGCAGGGGAATGCAGAGCAGAGGCCTCCCTCCCACTCTCCCCACAGCCAGGCTGCCTAGAACGAAGCAGCCCGTCTGCCCAGGGCCAGCAGCCTCCGGGACTTGGACGTAAAGGAGTTGACACCTGTGACCACAGACACTACCCTTGGCCTTGAGAGAAAAGGAGGCACCACCACCAAAAACCGGAAGCAGAGCAGTTAGCATTGAAAACACCACCGTGTCACGCAGCCAGAAGACCCGAGGCCCTGGTGGAGACCAAGCCTCACAGAACAGCCACTACCGAGAGGCAGCCGGTGACGGACGCCAGGAGACTAGCCTACACCCGGGACCAGGGAAGAAGCAGCCCACGGCAAGAACAGCTCCCCCACCGTCCAGGTTGCTGTCATCGGTTTCCACTACAGAAATCACAAATTAAGTCACTGACCAACCAGCACATGTCCTCTGTCCCTAAGCCTTTCCACAGTTCATCTACTCTCCTTAGGAAAATCTGCCCTCAGGGCCTTGCTGCAGGGGGTGCCACCTCCTTTGGTGAGTCCTCGGTATTTCCCGATATATCTGCTATACTCCCTGGTGTGTGGGTGCAACGCCCCGAGTTCTGATTGCCTGGTGGTTTGGATAATATCCCATCCGACCACAGAAGGACAGGACTATGCCATCACTGATGTATCTCCGGGACTTTCAGTGTCCTGGGGCCAGAGAGGTTTCTCATAAATGTGTGTGTGACACAGATGGCTGGAGGAGCGGGCGGATGGCGGGAAGGGGGTGGGCTTGGGGGAAGGGCAGGCAGTGTGGAAATAAACGCGCATTCGAAGGGTGTGTGTGCTTATTCTGAAGATAGAAGCCCCCAGCACAGCAGTTTCTGGAGGGCACTTGCCAGTTATTTAACCAACTCTAAGTCGCTGCAGGAGAAAGCAGCATGGGGTGAAGCGGGCACACACGGGCCGCCAGCAGCGCCAGCTCGGTACCAGCCCCACCGCTCACCAGCGTCTGGCCATCGTCCCGCACACAGCGTGGCTCTGCAGCCCCCACCCCACTTCCTATGGAACTGAGAGAGTATCCCCTTCCAGGCCAGGGAATGGCGAGTCACAGTACTCTGGCTGGCAAAGCCTGTCCCCAGTTAGGGCCCCTTTATCTCAGCGTCACCAGGTCTACATGATGTGAGCTACCTGAGGCCCCCGATAAGGTAGCATGTGCCCAAATGGCCCCAGGTCAGAAGTGGCCCCTGTTGCTGGGTGTACCCCTCAGCCCCTCACACCTGTCGCCCCCGCCAGCAGACAGTGAAAGTCAACATTAGGATAACTGCTCACCCTGAGGAGTACCTGCTGGCCTCCCTCTGGTTTCGCTAACTACTCAGAGCAGGCTGTGGTTAGTGTGAACACTGTGTCCTGACTCTCTCCCCAAATCTCGGGAGACTTAGAGGAACAGGCTCAGCAACTGGAACCCTCTGATCCATATCCTTGCTCAGCATCAGGCCTTAGTGACCCCGAAGATGGGGTGCACAGTGCAACCATCCCAGCCACCCCTAGACATATTCTATTCTGATGACTCAGAGCATCCACAGAAGACCTTCATTGACATCCTTCAGCCATCACTCAGCTCACCCAGCAAGGCTTCCCACTGCTACTGTCCTCCAAAGAGAAAGTCCCCTGGGCCACTTTTGAATTCAGCAGGTATCTATGGACACTTACTGAGCACCTACTATGTGCCAGCCTGTGAATGAGACCACACGGAAGCCTGCAGCTAACGAGCTCACAGTCAAGGAGGGGACAGTGCATGCAGCAGCATCAGCCCTGCCCAGGGGCAGCTGTGCTGAAGCTCTATAGCCAGACTCAGGGTCACCGCAGCTCTGACGAGCAGCTGTGCAGGCGACCAGAGGCCCCAGGGAACACTGACTCAGGAGCTACCTGTGGCTGTCAGCCACTCCCTCCTCCCCAGACATACACAGCTATTCCCAATCCATGGGACACTCACCCAGGATCCCAGTAAAAGCATCTGTCCCACTTAAGACCAGCTTCTCTGAGCAAAAGACACCAACATCAACACCCAGTCCCACCTCTGCCATGCTCGAGTGGCCTGGACTTGACCGCCAGTGACTGTCACAGGCTGTTAGCAGTCTTCAGCAGACCTGCAAGTGTCTGGGTCTCCTCTCCAACGCCAGACCCTGCTGCCCAGCCTTCCCAACCACGGCCCTTACCAGGGTTTGGCCCTCCTTACCAACTGGGCAGCCAGGGCCAGATCTGCCTCCTCAAAGCTTAGGAGCTGGTTGGAGAGATGGAAGAACACACCCCAGTAGACATTTAATGGGGTAGAGAAACTTGAGAGCCATAAAACTTCAGAGTAAGGAGGGTCAGCTGGGCTAGGTGGGGGTGATTTGCAGGGTGGGGGTGACACTTCATCCTCTGTGTCATCATTGTCACGCTAACGTGGTGAAGTGTTGTCCAGGGTTGTGTCCTGCTCTAGGCCTTAATGGGGGATAATCCCATTTATTCTTCACAAGAAACTGTGAAGTAGGAACCATGCCCACTTCACAAGTGAGGAAACTGAGGCACAGAGCAATCAAGTGACTTGCCCAAGGTCACACAGCCAGTACCTGTAGAATTGGGACCCAGACCCATGTGGGATGCTTCCAGAACCCACACTTTGCCCACTGTCCTGAATTTCTTCAAGAACGGCAGGATTCCCTGGATGGAGCCCAAAGGAAACGTGTGTGGACAGCCTCCTGCTCCCCACTGACTGCCCCTCCCTTCCCACCTCCCTGCCCTGGGCCACAAGTGCAGACTGAGCATCCCTCAACGCACCCCCCCCCAAGAGGACCAGGCCCCTTCCACCCGAGACCTGGTCTGATTCTCGAGGTCATCTGCTGCAGCGAGTCCTCGTGTCGCTGGAGTAGGCAAGGCTGCTTGTATCCATGGAAGCCTCTGCTGAAGAGTCTTTTAAGGCAGAGGAGACGCCCCAGCTGAGAGCAGAAGCAGCTGTGAACAGCAGGGTCCAGCCCCTCCTCCCCTGAAGCTCTGCAAGCCGAGAGAGCCCCGAGGAGGACACGCGACAGAGATCAGAGCAGCTCCTTTCTCCAGGGAAGACTGAAGCCCAGGGAAGGGGAAGCTCTTGCTGAGCCCAGCCCAGGCACCTCCTTTCCCGCTCACTCACCACCTCTCAGAATCAAGTGTGGCTCAGAAGACTCACAGGAGGCGCAAGCAAGAGCAGAGGAGGCTCCAGAGAAGAGAAAACATGTACTCAAACCAAAGCACAGGCACAAGTGCTCAGAGCAGCATGGATCGAAATGGCACTGGCCACCCAAGTTCCACGGACGCATGAATACACGGGATGTGTACATTCAGTGGAAGGTCATTCGGACGTGGTGCTGTGACGGACCCTGAAAATATCATGCTAAGAGAGAAGCCAGGCACTAGAGGCCACGCACTGTATGAGGCCACCCACTTGAAGCGTCTGGAAGGGCAAATCCACAGAGAGCGAATGCCACCTGGGGATTGGCAGGGGCTGTGGGAAGAGGGGCGTGGGAGTGACTGCATCTCTATCGAAGTGACGAAGATGGCAAGACCTGGATGGCAGTGACAGCTGCATAATACTGTGGATGCGCTAAACGTCATGGGTGGTAAGTTCTCTGTTACGTGTATTTCATCACAATTAAAAAAGAGAAGAAGCAAGCATGGCGTCCAGCCCGGTGTGCTCTGGCTGAGGGGACCCCTAGCCTACCCGGCCCACAGACAGGCTGAGCCCAAAGGGCCACACTCGCCACCCGCCAGCCTCCTCCAGTGCCCTGGCTCTGGGCACCCTTCTCTTCCTGGACCCTCAATACTGCACCGCGGAGGAGAATGGCTCAACTGTCAAGATGAGGAAAGTCGCTGCAGGTGCCAAAGCAAAGATTGCCCAGCCTGCAGACCTTACACGTTCAGTTTGTCCTTTGGACATTCCAGTAGAAAAACTGCTTCCAAAATATGTTGCCTGTGTGTGGCCGCAGCCAGAGAGCCACTGTGGCAGAATCTGCCCAGCCTGGGGAAGGTCCCCGCAGACCAGGGAGGCAGGTGGGCCCTTCCTGGAGGCACTGACAGAGCCTCAGCAGGAAGGGCAGAGTGGCAGGACTAAGGGTGGCAAGGCTGTCCTGAGTTCTGCCTGGTCACTCCCCCACCCCCACACGGGGGACCCTACACGTCCAGTCGCCAGCTCAGGCCCACAGGCTCTGGAAGATTGCAAGCCCGTGCCAGTGGTGAGGGCTGGAGGATTGCCCACTGAGGCCACCTGGCTCCTCCGGCCCCTTCCCACCCCAGCGCCTGTGCACCAGCTCTGCCCCCAGGGCCTGGGAGGCCCTGTTCACAGCATAGCCCTGCAGGGGTCTTCTACTCCTCACTCCCCAGTGATCTCCAGTTTCTGGAACCTTCTCGCAATGGCCACAGCACTCTGGGACTTCTAGCTTCCAGTGCCTTCTGTCACGAGGCCTGTGTGTGTGTGGTGATCCTCTCTTTGTGGTTGTGCAGTGTCCAGAAGGGGCCATCTCAGGCCCTGTGTCCACGCAGATCCCTGCACTGCCCTTGTATCCCAAGATGACTGCGGACTCCATGAAGTTGAATAAGGGAAGGCAAAGTCCTCTTCCAAAACGAGAGTGTCCAGCTGACCTCAGCCGCCCTTGCTGTGAGCCTGGGCTGGGACAGAGAGGGCGGTGAGGTCCCGTGGGCGCGGCCCCTGAGAGAGGAGCCCAGAGGAGCCGCAGGCGCTGCTTCCAGGTGCTCCTACCACAGGGCAGCCTGCAGCCGCCCACCAGCACTGCAGCAGCACTGTCCACAGGAATGGGACAGGAGGCGCAGATGCCAGGCACGTGTGTGGCTTTGTCATCTCTAGATGATACATTTTTTAAAAATATTTCTTAGTTGTTGTTGACGGACCTTTGTTTTATTATTTATATGTGGTGCTGAGAATGGAACCCAGTGCCTCACACATGCCAAGCAAGTGCGCTACCCCGAGCTACAGCCCCAGCCCTAGATGATACATTTTTTAAAAGTAGAAAAAAAAGGAGAAATTAATTTTAATAATGTTTTATATTTCAACTGATAGATGCAAACCCGTGTGATTCCCTAATTTTAGAAAGAAACTGGGAGCCACTTGATATTCTGTTTTACTGCTTCCTGGATCCGTGTGGTTTCCTCCCACAGCCCACCTCAACCAGACACAGCTGTGTCTCCAGGGCTCAGTGGCTTTACACAGCTGCCCTATGGGACAGCCAGTGCCACTACAGCAGGGGCCTGCAAACACGGCCTGCCTTCCCAGCGCAGCTGTGCTCCTGGGCCTGACTCAGGGTGGGAGGGCAGGTGCCACACGGCAGACTGCCCAGAGGGCAGGGCTCACCGTCCCCTTGGTCCACCTCAGAGGCCAGGAGCTGGAGGTGGGAGGCTCCCATCTGCTTAGGAAGGGATAAGGGAGTCCAGGGCTGAATCCGCCAACTTCTCGGCTCAAGCTCTGTGCGCCTTCCCTTCCCTCCCAGAAGGACCTGCCCACTGCACAGTGCCTGCTGCCCACTCCACAGAACAGGCCGCCGGACCAGCTTCCCTCCAACAACCTCCGGAGGAGCAGCCCTCACACAAAGGGCAAGAGTCCCTTCAGAGTCTCTAGGGGACTTTGTGTCCAATCTGTCTGTTAATGTCAGGGAGAGCAAGGGTCAGTTGAGGGGCCTTTGGTGCTTTTTGTAACAAATTAAATAACAATGTATGTATGTATGTATGTGTGTGTGAGCAGGTGTGTGTGGTGTGTGTGCGTCATGCATGTGTGAATGTATTATGCGTATATGTGTGTATATGTTTTGTTCTTTATTCTCCCGAGTCCATGTAATAAAAATACCTCTGTGGCCTACACAATCTCACATACCTTTCACAGAGAAAAGGGTGGGTTTTCAACCAAGAGATAATTTTTTTAAAGTTTGGTTTTTATGAGAGTTCTGCACAGGGTTTTATCTGTAAGGGACCGACGCTGAGGGGGAAAAAGCCACGGCTCTCCTAGCAGCTGGCCCCAGCATCTGCTAGAGCCACAATATGCAATTATATTACTCCCAAATGAGAAGTAAAAATATCTTGTTTCCAATACTCTTGGTTTTAAGGCTCATCCTTAATGTCCTCTGGGTATTTCCATGGTGCCAGATCTCTGTGTTATGCACTTTATTAGGGATGTGTGAATGTCATATTAATGACTTCTAACCGACATGTTTACAGTGGAAGCAAATTTTCCCAGAATCCACCACTGACTGCACTTTACACAAAATAATTGGCCTTAATTTAAATAAATAAATAACCATTCCATGCCCCCTCCCCTGCTGTCTCTCCCCCTCTCTGGGGAACCCCATGGGTACAGCTGGTGGTTCTCCTCTGTTATAAATATTCCAACTGGGGTCCAGCCATACAGTGCCCTATCTGGACACTCCTATGCCTATCCTCTGGTGGACTTCCCAGGCACCAGACTACAAGCCCACACCCTGCACAGGAGGTTCTGGGTCCCCAGCCACAGGTCAGAGCCAACATCCCAAGTCAAGGTTTCAAAGCGATGGCCAGCTCTCCTTAGAAACAACTAGCACATGGAATAATGGCTCACAGATATCTTTATTTGCATAGGAGCTAACAGAGCTCTACTCTGGCCACTTATGAAATGGACATTATCATAAATCTGAGGGTGTCCATAGGACTTCCCACAAGATGGTAAACAGCAATTCTGAATACATCGGCCTCGACTTCCGAAATCATGACACCTGGCCCAGTTGGCTGGCTGGCATGTACACAGGGAAAAGCATGCTTCTGACCACCTAAGTGCCAACCAGCAAAGAAACAATGAGCCACCAAAGGACAGTCAACCACAGATGCAGTGAAGAAGCGATTCCCTCATTTATGCACTCACTGGCTCAATCATTTGATGAATTATTGAGCACCTACTGTATGTCAGGCGTTACACGAAGCCCTAACAATACAAAGACATATGAGTAATGGTTGTTGGAAATGAAGCTGGGAAGACAGACAGGCTGCCGGGTCCAGCACCAGTGTCATGCAAAGCAGCTGCGGGGCTGAATTAGCAGTGAGCACAAGCTGAGGCAGGGAGGGAGGCGACTCCAAGGAGCCACCTCCCAACCTGGGCAGGAGTGAGCAGGGGTGGCCAGGCAGACAAGGGGTGCAAGCACTGGCCAAGGAAGCAGCGCGTGCAAAAGCAGGAAATGGAGAAGCAAGTGTGTTCAGGGCAATGGCAGCCAGTGAAGTGGCTGGAGCCCGCAGGCCTGCGGACAACGTCAGAACCAGGCCGCGAGGTTGCGGGCTCAGGAGTGCGGGGTGGACGTGCCAGGCCAGGTGAGTTTCATCACAAGAGCCAGGCGGTCAGGGAAGGCTTTTAAACAGAGGGGAGACACAGAAAGGGCCGAGCTTTGGAAACATCTCCGCGGTGGCGGTGCGGCAGAGGGGGGCTGCTGATGGGAGTTATGTTGACAGCCCAGGAGAGGGACGGGGACCCAACGCCTGGAAAAGCAAAACAGATGGGGCTGAAACCCAGCTGGCTGCAGAACACGGGGGACAGTGGTGCAGCGAGGACACTTCCAAAGCCAAGGTCACACTCTGACAGCCCAGCAGCCGAGTCCACCCAGAGAGGCACTGGCTTGGCCTGTGTAGTATTTTTCCCATTTGGTTTATCTGCCAATTAAAAATTGAGAGATGGGGAATCCCAGCTGCTCTTGAAACCATGAAGCCTGGCAGCGGGGCCCCATCCCCTAGAGCACCCGCTGGCTGGAGCTGGGAGCGTCCTCTGCGGGCGGGCTGGTCTTGGGCGACCACCGTCTCCAACGGCTTCCTTTCTCCACTGACAGCACCTGCCTGGACCTGCAGGCACCTGACTCTGGTCTTTGTGGCACTGGAAACTGTGGACTCTAAGGACATGTGCTGGTACGGGCCACCCAGAAAGAGATGCATCTTAGAACAACAGAGTTTTTTAACAAAGTGGCATTAACCCAAACACTAATTGCCCCTGAATACAATGACATTTGTTGATTAAGCTGGACCCCAAACTGCCTCAATTTCTATTTCATCTTTGTGACAGTTGTCACTTTGTTATTGTCACTGAGCTCCAATTTCACCCTCCTTTGTCCTGCTTTGTGAAACAGAAGCCGGGTCCTCTAAACATTTCCCCTCTGCCAGCTTAGCAGCACGTTAAGATTCATCGATAGAGAACGATGAGATGACCCTTAAGGTGTCAATACCAAGAAGGCACATCTCAGTGGCAGAGCGCCTGCCTGGCACACATGAGGCCCTGGTTCATCCCAACACCACAGACAGGCCAAGACACACCCCTCTGGTTTCTCTCATTATTACTATTATTGTTATTATAATGTTGACACCGTCACTCTGAGTGGGAGCCCACACAGATGGGCATAGCCACCCCTCAGGACACGCTCCCTCTGTGATAAGACCAGCTCCGGCCCACTGACCCTCGTCCCTCTCAGGCTGCCCCCTGCTGACCCACGTCGCTCTCAGGCCGCACACTCCTTTGCTCACTACACACTCTCTGCAGAGGTCTGAATCTCAGCACTGGGTGAGGGGTCTTTGCACCCTTGGTCCACCCTCTATCTGCCCCTCCTCGACCTAGAGGTAGTCGTGGCTCTTTCATACCGAGACTCCAGGAACCCTTAGAATTCCTTTTGAACACTGTTAGTAGGCAGCCACCTTCTCCAGGTTAGCAATTCTTGATGTTAAATGCTCTCTGTGGGTTCCACCTCCTGAATGGACCCTGACTGATAGGAGAACCGCCCACTGACCAGAGGACACTCACCATTGTGTCTCATCCTGGAAGGCATACTAAAAAGTATAAGGGGAACAAGAACACCCCAGGGGGAAGAGGCACACATTGGGGGAAATGTCCAAATTGTCCCAGTGAGGACTTTAGAGCAAGTGCCCCAGGCACCAGCCAGATGGCAGTTGAAGGCACCGAGGAAGCTGTGTCCCACACCCCCTTCATGAGAAGACCTGAATCTGCCTTTTTGGAAGATGAAAAGCATTTCTTCTAAAGTTACTCCATCCCTTTTGTCCACATGACCTGGAACAAGTCGTTTGACAGCTCTGTGCCTCACCTAAAATACGGGACAGCACAGTTGTACCCATGGAGGGACCACAGGCAGATCCATGGCCCATGTGAGATCACTGGGCTCGACTCTGCTTCACTGAGGTCTAACTGACAACCAATATCGTGCACCTGTTTTGAACGTAGAGCCCGTGAATGGCAACAAAAGAAGACATTATAGGTCTGTCACCACATTCACGGTACGAAAGGTTTTCAGCACCATAGAAAGAAAATTTCACCAAGTACAGAAATCTAGGCTTATGGTCCCCCATCTGGGCCTCAAGACTCCACCCCCACTGTCACCTGGCTTGCGTGGTTTCTGAAGGAAGTCACAGTTTCCATCTTTGACTTCTCCCTCGTAATTGTCTCCCTCGTGCCCCACTGGGTGGCTTTGTCACTGATTTGAATCAATTTGATCATGATGGGCCTTTCCATGGTTCTCTTCATATTTGTCTGGCCTGGGTGGGTTGGTCTTCTTGGATCAGTGGGTTTACAGTTTTCCTTAAGTTTGGAAAACTGCCAGCCATTATATTGTGCTTGTGTGTGTGTGTATGTGTGTGCATGTGTGTGTAAGTCTGCATGTGTGTGCATGTGTGTGCATGTGTGTGTATGTGTGTATGCATGTGTGTGCATGTGTGTGCGTGTGTGCAATTCTGCATGTGTGTGTGCATGTGTGTATGCATATGTATGTGTGCATGTATGTGTGCGTGTGTGCATGTGTGTGTGTGTGTGTACATGCACTGGGAACTGAACCCAGGGCCTCCTGCATGCTAAGCAAGCACTCCACCACTGAGCTGCACCCCCAGCCCTCGCATCATTAAACGAAGGGTCTTAGGCTTGGCTTTGCCAGACACTTAAGTCACCTGTGGATCAAACGGACCCCAGGGCTTATTCTGAACTTGCTTACAGGCAGGTCTACGCATCTTTTACTCTAGAAATGTTTTAGTCTCACCACTACCATTTCTCCCTCTGGGGTCTCTACAGAACACCCCAGGTGCTCAGGAAGGATAAATCTGTGTGGTCAGAATTCGAACAGCCCCAGTTCTGAAGGAGCCCTGAGAGGTTTCCACCTTGCAGCCCCCCCTGCTTTCCGTCCAGCCACACGGGCCTTCGCCTCGAGCACACGTACACACACATGCACACACAATCTGGTGTCCAGCAGAACATCCCAGGGCCATCGTGTTGGTTTGAAGGGCACTTTCTCTGCAAGACCCTCTCCTCTATGTTCTTCCCATCTCGACCTCTTGGGACTCGGCAGCCGTCTCCTCAGCGTGGCGGAACACTGTGCTCTGCTTGGATACCTCCCTGAAATCAGTCTTGAAATGCCTCCAGGCAGAAATACAAAGGGACTGGAGGGCTCCCAATCTTTTCTGTGACTGTGTAGTGACAGGCCTATTGTATTGTCTGCAAATATTCATCTCACATGTTCGGTTCAGTTTTATAATTGTTTATAACAAGAGGACAAATCAGCCCCGGTTACTCCATCATGGCCAGCAGCAAAAGTCTTGCGATAAATTTTAAAGTTTGTGTTTTATTCTTAGAGAGGCCAGCTGACTTTGGATGAAAGAACCATCAGCTAAGGAAGCAGGGTTAAGACCTGAGGGTGCCGTGCCATCTCAGAGAGAGGGTCCCAGGAAACCCACGGGGAGCCAGACTTCCTCAAATACCTGGAAGCAGGCCCAGAGCACTAGGCACAACTTGGGACCCATCCTGCTTTCTTCGACTGCCCCTTCCCACCGCCTCTGCCCCAGATGAAGCGCAGACTTGCGGACCTGAGGGCTCAGCTTAAGAATCAGAAAAGCCCAAAAGAGCAGAGGCTGTTGTCCTGGGCGCTTGAGGAACATGACGCACACCTGAATGTAAAACAGAAGCGGAGCCCCGCGAACTTGGCCTCCCTCTCTACCTTGGCAGGACGCTGTCCACACAGCAAGTGTCACGTGCTGCCAGCTCCCATTAAGAATTGGTGACCGTGTGAAGTGCGCTGCACCTGTTGGTCTGTATGCAGCCGCTGCCCTCGGAGGAGAAGTCGGACTCGCTGGAAAATGCAGCAAGAACTGCGTTCCCACCCCATGCTGCGGGGCTCCCCTCGCACCTCTGCCCTCGCACACTGACCCCCACGGCCCTTCAGAAATGGGTGTTCAGTCAGAGGCCAGAAGACACCTGGAAGGCAGCTCACTGGCTCTGACACCCTGCGGGACAGGTGGAGCTTTGCCTGGCCCCAGGTCCTTGCTGCCTCCAAGCCGAGCAGAGCCACCTCGCTCCCAGCAGAACAAACACCAACACTCATCCTAACCCCCACCACGGAAAATCCAATAAAACTAACAAAAACAGAAGCCAGCCATCTTAAAATTAACACATCCAAGATACAAGCAGAAACCATTGATCAAAACCGCCCATCTTCCCCCAGAGCCAGCTCCAGAGCAGCCCTCACGCCCCGTAATGGAATCCCATTATCTACAAAAGAAACTCATTCCAGAGGAGAGGCGCAAACAAAGAGAGAGCCAAAGGCCCTGGCAAGGGGGGAGACTCCGCCACTCGTCCCTGCTCCAGGAAGGTACAACCCCCCAGCCGAGGTGCCTGAGAACTGCAGCCAGGGGAGCCCCTTGCCCTGGGCAAGGAAACCCAGAATGAAGCGAAGGCAGGTCCAGAGGGGAAGGAGGCCAGAGGTCCTGCTTCTTTCCCCTGTGAGAGCAAAACAGAAGCTGAGGCCATGTAGCAAGAAAATAGGGTTGACAGACATCTTTCTTGGAATTCCAGGACTGGCTGCATTTAGAAAAATACAGGGATTTCGGCTAAAGTGGGGAGAAAGTAAGGTTTCATTAGCAGATGACTCAAATCCTTAATTCACACTTCAAACAAACAAGCTAATTGTGTAGCTAACAGAGTGTGACTGGATTATGGGCCACTGGTGGCCATTAATAGATGAAAGGTGTTTGGATTTCAATGGTGTTTGAATTTCATAACGTGCCTGCATAAGAGAAGGTAAGCTCAGTCACCACCTCCATTTGCTAACACCTGTGATCACAAATCCCACATGATAAACAAGCACCCCAGCTTCAAGCTTTTGGGATTGAAGAGTAAACAGGAGGAGAATTCATGAATTTTAGAGAGGTAATTGTTCTCCCCTGCTTTGAAGAGTAGTTGAGTTTGGTCTCAGAAGACCTTAACACATGCATGAACACAGCCTTCCCAGCTGAGGTGCCGCTCCAAGGGCCCACGGCTGGGTTGCTCCAGCAGGATCCCATGGGGAAGGTAGAATGGGACCGGCCTCCAAGCCTCAGGTATTATTGATCAACGGTGCAGACATCTCACCCCCAAAGACACAAGCTTACGCCTATATGAGAACCTAATTAAAACCAAAAACAGGGCTGCCCCAAACTGATCCTCGATAAGAACATGAGTCTCCCCTGTGACCAGGTGATCCTCAGAATCTCAATCCCGTTAGGAAGGTAAAAAGGAGATCTTCTCCCTCTTCTCTCACTTCAAGCAGTAAGATGCCAAAGCATCTTACCGTGTCACCTGCAGAGCAGCACAGCTGTAGGATAAAAGCAAGGGAAAGCATCTTTCTGGGCCCCTTGTGATGTGAAGGAGCAGGTGAGGTCGAAACCATTAAAAGGGAACTGCCTCCAAGGGTTGCCCCAGGGCAGTGGCAGCAGGAGGAGAGCTGGGTTGGTTTGGTTTGGTTTTGTCATATGAAAAAGAGTTTCTGATGCAGAGAGGCCCTTTGGCCCCGTGTGAAGACAGTCCACAAAGTCATCCCCACAGAGCTGCAGCCAGCCACCCACGGGTGAGCATCCCTGGTGCGATATTCCCATCACCTATCAAGCTCTTCCAGTGCCTCGGAGATCTGAGTCAAGCATTTCAGGAAGCATAAGCCACAGAGAAGACCAGGACTTCGCCAAGAAGCTTACAATCTTGGGAAGACAAGGCACCTAAGCCAGAGGGTGACACAAGACTCTGAGGCCACAGAGATGGAAGGTGGGCCATGGGAGATCCAGGAAGAGCCAGCTCAGCCCTGGCTGGAGACATCAGGATGAGGATGGAAGGGAAGGGACAGGCTGCTGTCCTTGGTCCTGAAGCAGCAGCGTGCTCCAGGGTGGCGATGTTTTACTGCAGGCCCTAACCCTTTAGTGAGCCCTGAAACAATTTAAGGTAGAAACTGGTATTTTTAGCGGGACGGATGGAGCAGAGTGGACTGAAATGGATACTATCTGAGTGTGCCCGGCCGCCCTGTTTCCTCAACCCCCATCCAGCTACCTCATCATGGATGAACACACAGACGTGGATTCTGGGTCATGACTTGAATAGAGTTCTGGCTGCTCGCCAAGGCCAAGGGCACGGCGCTGAAATATCGCTGCCCTTGAACACAACTGCTTCTGCCTGTCCTCGACCCCTGACAACTCTGCTCCGTCTCCAGGAGTTCTGACCCAAGTTTGAAGTGAGAGGCAGTGGTAGCAGAGAACACAGGGTGTGAATCAAGAGAAGCAGACACACAACCAGAGCCACGGCAGACCTCGATGGGAGGGAGGAGGAGAGACCGTTCTGTTTTTACATCAGTCACTAAAGTTTGGGGAATTATCCCCCAAAAAAATGTTGAAGGGGGAGGCATGCCTGTAGCCTCCACTCCCAGCTCTGCAGCAGCCTCCAGGAGGAGGCTCACCTGGGAGGCCTCTCATGGGAGACAGGTGCAGAGCCTCACCTGGTCCATGGAGGATTTAACCCCATGTCAAAGGCTTCTGCTGTAAACCTGGAACTGTGACTGCAGTATGTGTAAGGGGGCTTTCGAGGAGCAAGTAAAGACACACAGTCACTGAAGACAGAAGATGGAGCTCCTTAATGCTGTAAAGATTAACTGTTAAAGTAATTTCACTTGAATAGAAGTTCAGATTGAAAACGTAAAGATTCCATATTACACAGCCATCAAGACTGTGTATGAAGAATTCCGTGCTTATGATAGTGTCAGGGAGAAAAAGCAGAAAACACCATACAATGTGTATTCTGAAGCACACCTTAAAGGGCGCATAACAATATTGGAAAAATTTACTAAAATGTTAATAGCAGTTGGATTTTGTTATAAGGGCTCAGATAAATTTCTTTTTTTTTTTTTTTTTGTACATTTTCTTCTCTTTTCCAACTTCTACTACAATTAGTATGAGTTTTATAATTAGAAGAAAACTACACTTCAAAGACTCCAACTCAAAGTCAAAATGGCTTTAATCTTGAAAAGCACCCTCAGCGAGCCAACCCTACAGCTGGGCACAAGAACAAGGCACAGGGCTTCCTTCACACGGTCCTCCAGGTAAGCCACCACTTAGCAGGGACATTCTGTGGCTGACTTTTTGTCCTTTCTATGACACTTCACAGCTGCTGAACGTTGGAAATGTACTCAAACGTTTGAGGTACTTCCAACCCAGGAGGCAGAGTAACAGGAATCACCTGAAACAACCCAGGACACAGGCCATCCACCCGTCTTCCTGCCCACACCTCAGTCACACAGGACCAGTAACGCTGTGGCAAGAAGAGCTCCGTGTCCTTACTGTGGCCACTGAGTTCCCAACATCTCAGACTATCAGTCCTGCTGTGACTATGACGTAGGGATCGTCACTGTCCCCATTTTACAGATTTAGAAACCGGGAATTGAGATTTAAGTCACTTTACCATTCCATTTTTGTGCTGCCCTTCAGAGAAACTTCCTTTTCAGTGTCCATAACTGCCTGCTCCCAGGCTCTCTCCTGCCCTCCCTCCCGAGCCCATTTAGGTCACGTGCTTCTTCCTCCCACTCCATCCAGACAGTTCCATCCAATATCTTTCTCCATCGGATTCTTTTGACATCCTCCCACCCTGCAAAAGCCTGCGACGTCACTGGGCCGCCCACACTCTCCACTCCCTCTGCCCTCTGCTCTCTGGCTATTACTTGCGGTTTCTTTTCTATTTCCTCCTTGTCCTCCAGCCCTCTGAACATCGGATGCCCCAGAGTGCCACCCTGGACCTTCTCCCTCCTCCGCTCACTCCCAGGCCTCCCATCAGGGCAGCTTGCAACCCCCAAATCTATATTTTTCAGCCTGACCCTCTCCCCTGAACCCCAGGCTCATCTATCCAATTGTCTGTTAAAAAAAAAATCTCCTCCTGAATTTCTGCTGGGATCATAGGCTTCACACTGTCACTCCTGAGTGCTTGGTCCTCCCCTCCTGCACGTGAACCTGCTTTTCCCTAGTTCCCCTCTCAGTAGATGAAGCCCCGCCCTGCCATGGCTGTGCCACACAGCCCAGCCACCCCTGTCTCCTCCACTTCTGAAACAGTCAAAGCAAATCTGTTCACACCGCCTTCAAAAGATGGCCAAAATCTGACACTTCTCCTGCCAGCTGCCCGCTCTATGCAAGCCACCAGCCCCTTTCACCTGGACAGTGGTGGTGGCCTCCTACCTGCCTGGTCCCCCAGCCTGCACTCCTGCTCTCATACCAGCCCTATCTCTCTCAAAGTCAAAGCCAAGGTCCTGACCCTGGCCTCCCAATCCTGGCATCTGGCCCTGCTACCTCTCTGATCCACTTCTTACCATCCTGCTCCAGTCACGCCATCCCCTGGCAGCGCCCCAGACATCCAGCCCATCCTGCCCCAGAGCCTTAGCATTTGCAGTTCCCTGTGCCTAGAAGAGACTGTCTTCTCCAAATTCCTCTTGGCTCACTTCCTTTGGGTCTCAGCTCAGATGTCCCTCCTCCTAGGGCTGTCCCTAACCACTGTTCAAACAGCAGCATCCCTTACACTCCCAGGCCCTCTTCCATGCACATCTCCATCGGACAACTCTAACACACTACACGTTTTGCTGTACTGTTTGTTGACTGCCCCTCTCTGTCTCTTGTCAAACACCCCCGCCCCCAGTGCAGAGATTCCATTTCAATCATTGCTCTATCCCCATCCCTGGGACAGCGGGTGGCTCAGATTCAATAAATATTGAATGAATAAATGAATGAACACATAAGGCTGTTCAAGGTCGTGCAGCTCATCAGTGTCAGTGCCAGGTTGCAGACCTGGGCCTTGTGCACTCCCACCCACACTGTCCCACCTCTGGTGGCCAAACATGTCACCTGGCAAACTCACAAAATCAGAAATATCCAGACAGCCAGGGAGCGAGCTGGTGGGAGCTTCCCTGTGATCCCAGCTGAGCTAAATGACCATGGTTGAGAGTGGTCACGGGGATGGTCCCCACGTAGACCTGGCTGCACACAGAGCTCCCAGATGCCAGGAGCTTCCAGGAAGACTCCGGAGGTGAATGCAGATGTTCGCCAGAGGGGCTGGAGGGTCGCCCCAGACCCCGGCCCTCCCAGCAGGGCTGCCAGCCTCTGCTCAGCCCCTGAGACAGCCTGGACAGACCCCTCCCCAGCCCATCCTCGCTGCTCCTTCCGGTAATGATGCCCAGGCAGGAGGCCACCAGGCCTCTTCAGCACATTATGGCCCAAATCCTTTGTTTTAATTGGTCCCAGGCACTTCCACTTTTAGAGCTTTCTTCACTTATTTGGTTTAAAAAGTCAATCTCTGCAGGATCCAATAGGAGCCCAGAGAATAGATAAGATAGTGAGACTAATCTATAACATTTGTGTTTAATGGCTAGATATTAATTGGCTTCTTTTTAAGTGTGTGAATCGGCCTGTTCTCAGTCTTTGTAATCTGTCCGTTCCTGGTAATGAAGAAGCAGTATTCACAGCTCAGTGCCACACGTCACCTTGTAAAACTATAGTCCGTTTATTTTTAAAAATAAAATAGATTTATCACAATTTGAAATAC
The DNA here is from genome assembly GCF_001458135.2 of Marmota marmota marmota. Lineage (NCBI taxonomy): Eukaryota > Metazoa > Chordata > Mammalia > Rodentia > Sciuridae > Marmota > Marmota marmota. The sequence continues at coordinate 4,324,358 of NW_026000102.1, forward strand.
AGAAAGTCATTAAAATAATAATTAAAAACACAACTACAAGCACAATAAAAGTTCCATGATAATAAACTACATTTTAGTGTATATTAATTCCCCTAATGATTTACTCTATACGTCTTCCAGGGTCAAATCAATGTCTGTACCCAAAAAAAAAATTCAATTAAATTCTATTCACTGTATCTTTCAAGTGAGTCTATTGTTTGCTTTGTCTCCTATCAGGCCATTTGTCAGTTGTTCTAGCCCAAGATTACAAATAGAAGGGACCAGCCATCAAGGTCAGAGGAATCCACATCCCACCCAGCCACCTTCGCCATCCCCTTTCCATTTGTCTTTTATGACCTTGTTCCAGGAGGGGTGGAGACGAGGGAGCACACTCGGTCCATGTTCCTGAGCAAGCCACCAGCCTGCGGGCTGTGCAGCTCCGTGCAGGGGCCCAAGGGAGCCCCACAAAGAACAGGCTCAATCCCTCCCTCTCAAAACTTTCCCTTTCCCCCAATACGTGCTGAGTCAGCCCCCCTCCCCCAAAACTCAGCACTGCCAGATGAGTTCTCTAAAATTAAACCCTCAGATGATTTCCATGCTCGGAAAAAACTGACTGCTAGTGGCATTTCCATGAGGCAGAGGGCTAGGTGTCTGAGGGACTGTGCAGCATCTCCTCTCTGCACCCACACTCCACGGGGTCAGTTGCTGCCCAACAGCTGTGGGAGCAGGAGCAAGCCCTACAAGGCTGGGGCCAGGCTGGGCCTACGGGATGGGCAGCCCCTCCCTCTGCTGGCGACCACTAGGGGGCAACAGGCATCTCTGCAGTTAACTGAGATGAAGCCCTGTTCTCAGAAGGAATTTGTTTCCTCAAACACAGAGAACTTTGGAATTTGGAAAGGTAAAGACATTGCCCCAGAGCCTGGCTCTAGAGCAGTGGGAAGCAAATGATTGACTTGGGACCCAACATGGATCCGTGACAGAGCTGAAATGAAATCAGAAGAGGCTGTGGGATGCTGCTGCTCACCCACAAATGGCCATGAAAGGCCAGAAGGTCCACCTTGCCTGCCCCTTTGCAGCTGTGATGCCAGAGGCCCAGGAGCCCACCAGGGCCCACCCCTCACTTGAGTGGCTTCCCTGACTGGCTGCTTCCCCTTCTTGCACAAGGAGAGAGGGCGTGGGCACCCTGGAGCTCTCGCACCCCACCCTCCTCCTCCGGAGAGCCCCCGTCCTCCCAGGACTGGTCTGGGGAGGACCAGGCTTCCCCGCAGCAAATGAGCACAGGAAAGGGGGTTGGGAGCAGGCAGCACCCAGGTTCTCATTAACCAAGACGGCCTCACGCTGCTGCCTGGCTTTCTGAGTCTCCACTGCACAAAGCTTTTTAAAATATAGGTGTAATTTGGGCCTGTGGTTAATACTGTTTAATTTTATTTTGTACTGTGTAGTATTTTCCCAGTTGGGCCGACTTGACAAATTAACCTGGTGAGGCAGCCATGCCTAGGTCCCCACTGCCAGCCCCTCTGCCGGCCCCTTGGCCCTGGCCCATGCAGCTCTCAAAACCCAAAACCCCCAAAACACTACTGTCCAGGCTCCCCTTCACAGGGACTCCACAGCCCTTGGCCCACTGTCGAAAGAGGGGAGACAGACCTGGGGGTCTCTGGGCTCCCCGGTAACCTGTGATCTCATTAATTTGTTTATTCCTTCAACAACTATGTGTCTGTGCTGCTCCGTGCCAGGTTGTCTGCATCTGATTTGTGGTTTGGAGAAGATGATCACCGTGATCTGGGAGGGAGGTGAGACTCCAAAAAGAAAATTGCATTTTCTAATCCTGGCTCCACCATTACAAGCTGTGTGACCCTGGGCAAGTCACTGCATATCTCAGGTCTCATTTTTGTTCTCAGATGATCTCTGAGAGAGCTAGGCAAGATGAAGTATTGACAGCCTCTGTGCAGAACACGGCACGCCATGGGTGCTCAATCAATGAAGACTGCTCCTTTGGGCTGATCATGAGATTCTTTTCAGTCACCTTTAGGTTAAGGAGACAATCATCAAATAAAGACATTTCCCGAAATAGGAAGCCGCCCAGAGGACCCCAGGTTCGGGCAGGGCTCAGGGTGTGAAAGGTACCCACTTTCGTGTCTGCAGCTCTGGGAGGCCAGGCAGCCTCCAGCTCAGCCCCTCCCACAGCCCCAAGGCTCTCCAGCAGCCTCCAAGCAGATAAGTCTGGTGCCCTCCGTCACTGTCAATTATGTGCACGAAAACACGACGATAAATCCACTCGGCCCAGACACCCCATAAATGCTAGTATGTAAAAAGAAAGAGAAAGGAGATTTTCATGTCCAGCATGCTGAGCAATAAGAGACTCCTCATCCCAGAGCAGCCCCTGGAATGGCCTGGAGGGTCCCCTGCTACCAAGAGGCTGGGGCAGGCTAGTCAGGAGCTGGATCGGTCAAATGCTCAGAGCCATGAATTTTTCTGAATCACAATAAAGTGCCTTTTACTTTATTGTCCAGATTATTTATAAATGGATTTTTCAATAAAAACAGAGCTCAGGACACATGATAGATTTTCCCTGGCACCTTACGTGGGTCATGTTCATCCCCACTGCTGGCTGCCGGGCCCCATAGCACGTACCTTGACCAGCCCGTCCTCCCCTGGGCTGCTGATTGGCCTTCAATAATTTCTCAGAAGCCCGTGGGTAGCCACTAAATTTAAACTCCTGTCCTAAAAACTCAAACTCAACTCAATAAGCACTTATTGATATCCTACCACCTGCAAGACATCGGGCCGGTGACGTGCTGCAGAGGGGACAAAGAGAAGACCAAAGAGCCCCCGAAGCAGAGAGGAATCTTCTAGGTGCTAAGCCCAGCGCCGGGCACCCAGGGGAGGCCCCGACAAGACAGGCACATGAGCAGCGCCTGTATCCGTGGGAGATTTGGGCTGCAAAATCACTACAGAGCCAACCTAAAGCACCTGAAGGAAGGAAGGTGGACCATCTCCCCTCACAAGAGGTCTGCAGCCAGGCGTGTGTCAAAGAGAACCTGGGTCTCTCTCGGCTCAGCCTGGCTCCAACTGTGGGCTGGACCTGCATGGCTGTGAGGTGACCACAGAAGGAGGATTCGTCCTGGACCTTCCCGAAGAGGTCACCATGGTTCTGATCTTCTTGAGAGTTGAGGGATGGTCCCAAAGCTCCTTCTGACTCACCGGCAATAACTGAGTCTCAGGCCACCCCCCAAACCGACCATGGCATGATGGACCATGACCCAGCTAGGTTTGTCCCCACAACTGGAGAGGGCCTGGCCCCTCCAAGGAATCTGCCCACTGACACTTGAACACAGCTGAAGTTCTGCCGCCAAGAAATAAAAGGGCACAGCCGTTGGGTGGACCAGGCAGCATCACCCTGTCGGCACAATGGGCCATCTTCCAAGGGAAACTTGCAGGACAGACACAGTAAAATCAGGGAACTCATCCACCTTGTTCTTTGCCATATCCTTCCAGAGTAGCATGGGGCCTGGTATAAAGGAGACAGTCAACTCTCTGTGGAGCGAATAAATGAATGAGTGAGAACCAGAATTAGACCAAGAGACTGTCTGGGAACGGGCTCGAGATCATCGAGCTGCCCACCCTACCTCCACCAGGTCTCAGCGGCAGGACAAGAAGAGCATAATTAAGCAAGAGCCTACTTGGTGCTTTGAAACCTGTCCAAAGAAAGGTAATGCTCAGAGGCAGGGAACTTCCCAAGGAACCGAAGTGTAGCACAGCCTCCTGTGCTATCCAGGAAAGGGAGAATCGGGTCTAAGGGACACGAACCTTCCAGCCCCAGGAAAGGCCTTCGTCCCTTAGAAGCAGAGCTGACTTCTGTTTCTCCATGGTGTGGGTCTACCAGCCCTGCAACAACCCCTCCATCTTTGCTCCAATGCCTGCACTTGAGCGTACTTGGATGAGAAGCTACTGTGGGGAAGACAGTCCCCAAATAGGGGGTTCCAATCATTCCAATCACAAAGGAGAAGCACCCTCCAACCTTAAAGTGGCCCCTTGTTTTGGTGTCCATCTCATGGTGATCAGCAAAGTTATTTTCCCACAAAGCAGATCCTGCTTCTGGGCTGAGGGTCAAACCTATTGTCATGCAAATGTTCAACTCTAAGACTTCACTCTAACTACAAATGCAGTCACTTAGGACCCTGCCCATGACTTGCCAGATGAAAATTTAGCCCGTCTAAGAGGCACAGCTTTCTCTTTTTCCCTTCCTATTGCTCAGGTGATCTCCAGCCCCCATGCTCACTCTGAGACCTGGCTGGACCAACACCCCCACTTGGCAGGGTGACTGTCATGCACCACAGGAATTGTTAGCATCAAGACTTCTGAAAAGGGGCAACCGATTATGTGTGTGGACAAGTGGACGCTGAATGTTCAATGTTGGCTCTTTCCTCTAAGCAAGAGTCCAGCTTCAACTGCCTGAACTTTGCATCTGAAGTCCTACCAAATCCAACCAGAATGGGAAGCAGTGAGTCATTTCCTTTTTAGACATTTCTGATGTTCTGTTCCCAAAGTTGACATGTTTATCATGAAAGCAGTAAAAATGACCACAGGTATGTAATCAAGTGCTGACCAAAGACCCAAAACAGTCGTGCCTTCCTTAAGTGGCACAGCACTTGTGCCTCCCCAAGCTACTAGCTCCCCAGAGGGCTCACAGTCCGCCACCTGGGATGAGACGCTGGGTGGTGGGGGAGTCCGAGCACTGGATGAGGCCGCCAGCCAGGTCTCCAGGTGCTGAGGGAGAAAGAGAAACACTGGGAAGAGAGACAGAGAGAAGATCCCTGCCAGAGCAGGGCTCAGGACGGAGAGGACGTGAACAGGCAGAGGTCAAGGTCAGGTGGCCCCAGGGCTCAGCTCCTGCCGTGAAGGTCAGTCAGTCCTGGCATAAGCTTGGACCTGTGCTTTGCTTCAGATGTCTACGGGCTGCTCCCAGGGAGGGCAGATGCACAGTCAAGGTGGACCCCAGCCAGTCCTTCTCTCCACCCAAGGCCTGCTGGCTCTTGCAGGCTAGGTGGTAGGGTGAGCCTTGAGGGCCACTTGCTCCCTGAGGGGAAATTACCTAGTCTCCCTAGTTGGTCCTTCTGTCTCCTGTGGCCATGGAATCCATATCCCTGCTCTGCCCCAGGTCGAGTCCCTCCCCTGGGCCCCAGGTCCCACCTTCTCAGGCCCTCAAGGGCCTCTTTCTAAAATCTTTAGTCTTCTGCAAAATTAATCAATCAAAACTAGGTTCCCTTCCTCCCCTTCCCTTGGGCCTCCCTCCGTCCTGGGACACATTTAGGAATCACTGTTCTCTTCACTGAGACCACGTTCCTGGCCCTTCACAAGGTCACTTCCTTTCCTCCCTCCCCTACTCGGGGACCAGCCCCCGTAGGTGCCCCCTGCCCAGCACCTTTTCCGTTGCTCTGCAGGTGCTCACCAGTGAACTCACCTTGGTTATTCATTTGCTGATGACCACGGACTGAACTGTATCCCCCAGTTCATATCTGAAGCCCTGACCCCCAAGATGATGGTGTTGGGGATGGGGCCTGTGGGAGGGGATTAGGACTGAGAGGTCAGAGGGTGGGCCCAGGATGGGGTCAGCGGCTTTACAAGAGAGGGAGGAGGAGAGAACGTCTCCACCTGAGCATGTGAAGAGATGCAGCCAGGAGAGGGCCGCCACCAAGAACCAAACCGCCAGCATCTTGCCCTTGGCCTTCCCAGCCTTGGGAACTGGGAGAAATAGATGTGTATTATGTAAGCCACCCTGCCTAGGTGTTTGTTACAGTGGCCCAAGCAGACAACACAGCACTTGTGCTTCTCTCTCCCTCACTAGAAGTGCAACTACAGGAGGCAGAAAATGTCTCCAACGGCTTCACCACTGTGTTCCCAGAGCTGGCGCCATGCTCAGCAGATGACAGGTGCCCCAAATATGACTGGGAGCTTGCTCCTACTCCACAGCTACAACTTGCTGCTCCTTACAAGAAGGAAATGTCTGAATCCCAAGTCCAAAGGCCAATGGCAGAGCCAGGGGAGGCTCTTCAGATCCACAGCAGCAGTCAGACCCGAAGGGGCAGGCGGGCAGCGAGAGTCCTGCAAAACCTTTCCTTTCAACAGCTGGAAGGTTCTGTCTGAAGGGAGCCACTCTGTCCTGCCTCCTGCCTGCCGCAAAGCTAAACCAGTGTTTCCCAGGCGTGCTCTGGGGACAGTCTCCAGAGATACTCCACCTAAACAAGGAGCAGGGCCCCAAGGGGAGCCCAGGGTCAAAGAGCCATCGGAAGGCGCCACACCACAGGAAGCTGCGCCTTGGGGGGAGAAACCCCACTTGACTCCCCACTGGCGATTCTGGATCAGACCTAACCTGTGCTCACAGGCTGCCCTGTGTCCTCCACAGGACGTTCAGGGTGCCAACTCTAGGATCTGTGTGCAGCCTCTGTTGGAAACAGGGTCTCTACAGATGTAATAAAGTTGAGAGGAGTTGTACAGGCCTGGTCCCCACCCACCCTGCCCCCTGCACAGCCAGGCCCACCCACCTCCCTCTCCAACCACCTGGTGAGGGTTTGGCAGTGGCGCCCTCGGCAGTCTCTTGGGAGCCCTTCCTTGGCCCTCCCAACCCCTTCCGCCCACCCTCCATGAGGTTGCCTTTGCATGCCCAGGAAACTCAACCCGTCCGAGTGGACAGCTCTGCATCACACGCTCTGTGTCCTCACCCCCTCACGCTGGGTTCCTTTTCCTCCCCTCTCACTGACTGAATCACGTTTCTTTATCTTCTACCCCAATAAGTAATTCACGACACAAATATTTATTGGGCAACAGCTATATGTGGGGAGCATGGAACCTTTCTGGAGCAAAGAATAGTTTAAAAAATTAGATACAACGGGGCTGTCCACGTCATCAAAACAAAGCCCTCACTCCTCACAGTCTCCGGCTCCACAGCACAGCATGGAGATCCCACTCATCTGAACCTTCTTCTTTCCAGCTCCTTCTCCTACCAGCACGACCCTCTGTCAGCCACCACTCCCAGACCTCCTGCTCCGTCGCCATTGCCAACCCATCCAGCTCTGCTCTGTCCCAGTGCTTCTGCACAGCCTGTTTCCTGTACAGAATGTCCCCCTCCAGCTCCTCCCTGGTCTGTCTGCTGAGCTCCAACTCAAAATTTAATCTTGACTTCCTCCAAAAAGGCTATTCCCCAAAATGGACTCTCAACACAACCTCTCCCAACCATGTGCCCTGCCCAAGGGGTAACACTCAACATGCAACAGCTAGTCTAGCACAGATGCCATGACTCAGAATGCCCATGGGCCAGGGGCACTCGGGTAGAGCAGGTGGCATCTCTCCAACAGTTGGGAAAGCTTTTGACAGGTCAACTCCAGGCTGGCAGCCCGGCAAGGTATGTGGTCCAAGGCACAAGTTGAGGACAGGTGGGCATGTGCACGTCTGCAGCTGTCTGGGACAGGAAGAGGTCACTCAAATGCCTGGCACAGAGGAAGGACACAACACCTGTTTGTCAAACTGAACCAAACTCTCCCAGGCAAAGACAAAATGGAAGGACCAAGGACTTCCCCAAACTGTCACATCTACTCAGGAGCCAAATAAAGCCCATTCCTGGACAGTCTGTGCGCTCAGATGGTGAGTCTGTCAGATCTCGCAGCTTTGGCGACCTCGGGAAGCTCTGACCTGAAAACAAACTGGGAAGAATAAAAAGGGAAGGAGGAGGACAGCGAGAATGATCTGCTCCTCTCAGGCCGTCCTCTGGCAAACGCTCTGTAGTCAGTGCCCAAAACAAGGGGAACCGTGGCTGTGGCGGGCGCCCACGTCCACCCCACAACCTGCTTGCCCGTAGCACTCTTGTGCTGCAGGGGAGCGTGCCACCCTAGAAGGACCGCCAGGCCCGGGGCTTCACTTGGGCAGTTCAAGAGGCCACAGAACTTTCCAGTGCAGTGAATGTGAGCTGCTCTAAAGGGGACACAGACCAAGGTCAGGAGGACACTCAGCTGTGCCCATCCAGGCACCCACTGCCCAAGCCCAGGCCAGCTGTCTCCCAAGTGCTCTAAAGACTGCGTATGGGTAGCACAGGAGCCACCCTAGCGGCCCCTCCAGTGTGAAGCAGAAGACCCCTGTAATGGGCTGAGTTGAGCCCCCCTCAAATTCACATGTTGAAGCCCTCAGAATGTGACTGCATTGGGGACCCGGCCTCGAAGGAGGTGACGAAGTTAAGATGATCACAATGGGGTGGCCTAATCCAACATGACGGCGCCTTGTAAGGGGACATCTGGCCACAAAGACTCAGGGATGTACACCCAGAGGAAGGACCACATGAGGACACAGCATGAAGGTGGCCGACTACAAGCCAATAAGACAGGCCTTGGAAGAAGCCAGCCCTGCAGACACCTGACCTTGGACTTCAGCTTCCAGGACCATGAGAAGATGAATTTCTGCTTAAACCTCCCGTCTGTGGGGGATGTTCTGGCAATGGGAGCAGACTGATGCAGGCCCTTAGGAGGGGCATTTGCCCATCTTATGTTCTCACTAGGCAGATTATGCCCTCAAGAACTGTGGGCATGGTAGATTATGCATATGAAAGCCATCCAAAAGTCCCGGTGGCCCTGACTCAGTCTGGGGCAGCTGTAGGTACTGCACCTGCTGGGGGTGAGTGACCTCAGCTCACATCTGGGTTCTTCAGCTGATTGGCTGTGCTAACTGGGCCTCAGGTTGCTTCTCTCTAAAATAAGGCAATAATAGCAACTGCTTCTTAGCATTCTGTGAGCTTCAGATCCAATTACGGCTTTCAAGCATGAGGTACAAGCACCCAGCACAATAAAGGTCCAATTACCACCACCCAGTATATTCTATTTTCCATCCTTTCTCAACGCACACGATCCACTCTGATGGCTTCAGGTGTAAGGAGGGGGAAGAAGTTCCCGAAGGAAGAGAAGAAGAAGAAAAGGGCACCATCTGAACAAGAGTTAGAAAACAGGCACAGGACGCGATAACAGAGATTTCCTATGCCCGCGACTTCCCCTCGGGCTGTCACCACCCTCCCGTCCATCAACTACTTGACAGATGAAATACTCTTTTTAAAAGATATTTTTTTTAGTTATACATGGACACAATATCTTTATTTATTTATTTATTTTTATGTGGTGCTGAGAATCCAACCCAGGGTCTCACACATGCAAGGCGAGCGCTCTACTGCTGAGCCACAGCCCCTGCCCCAGATGAAATTCTTAACAGGGCCAGTTTCAAGGCTTTGGGAACAATGGAGTCCTCCTTCCCAACCTGTCTAGTGAGAGAGAAATGCTCGAGGACAGGACAGGCAGCAGCAGCCAGAAATGGGAAGTGATGGGAGACCGTGGAGTGAGCAAGAGGAGATGGGAAGGGAAACCCAGAGGAGAGCGGGGCCCCAGGAGGGCCAAACTGTGCCACCAACTAGCCCATGACCTCCTGCTCATCGTGAACTCAGGTCTCGGACTGTGGATTCCTCCTGGAGTCTAGAACTCAGCCTACAGTCACAGAGAGCCCAAGAATTCACACCAGGGCAGGAGGCAGAGGGCGTGGTGCGCGCACAGCGCATACGTGTGTGCATGGTGTGCTGAGCCGTTCTCTCGCCCTTCAGCCACGGGAAATTGTGGATTCACAAATGTTTTCAGTCTCCCACAGGCCAGGAAAACACCTGCCATGTGGTAATTTAAGGTGAGCAGGGATTCTGGCCTCTATGTTCAGACCCTGGAACCTGGCAGACCCGTGGATCCAGAACCACCTCTGGAAGAGGAGCGCTGCCTTCCGTGGGTCCTGCTGCCCTCAGAACGCCAGCGTCCACGAGCGCCCACCTTCCATGGTTGAGCATCACTGTTCCTCCCTCCCTTAGTCGCCCATCCTGTGAACGTCTCCTGGGTGTCACCACGCTGTCTGCTAGCACCTGCCCTGCCACCCAGAAGTGGCAGGAACTCCACAGCCACGGGTCTTATCCACTTTCATCCAGCCCAGAAACCAGGTCCCCCGGTGAGGGTACCCAGGCAGGCCAGTGGCTTATGAACAAAGTGCAGGGGTGTCTTCACCACATGTTCCCCAAAGAGATAAATCCTGGAACAGAAATGTGGATTAAGCCACCCCCAGCCAAGAAATACACACGACATGAAGGGAATCAGCCAGACAAGGGACTCCTGCTTTCAGGCCCAGGGAAACAGGGGTGGGGACGCACACTTGGGTCCACAGAGCTTGGAGGAGAGTCTGGCACTGCAGTGCGGCTGGGGAGTATAGGGAAAGCCCCCCAAGGAACTCTGAGCTGGACAACGTGGTAGAACAGAATGGGAACTTGAGCAGTTCAACAGGTGACAGGCTGGGTTCTGCCCCCTGACACACAGCAGCCCTGCTTACTGACATTTAACCAGGAAGCCTGCAGCTGCTAACAGGTACCTCCAACAGATGACCACAGCAGCAAAAGCAGGAAATAAATTGGGACAGAGGAACCACCCCTCCTTAGGCTTAGTGCAGGAAAAGCCCCTAAGCTGTATGAGCTAAGTCCCCAGGTTGTTGACAAGCTTTTCCCCATACAAGGAACATAAAATTCACCCTCCAGTAGAAGTACACCAACTCCCTTGCCTTGGTGTTCCCAAAACTTGCTTATGTATAAAGTTAAAAGCCCTGCTGTGCTCGGGGCTCAGACTTTGGGAATTATCCCTCTGGGCCGTGACACCACTAATACAGTATCGCTTCCAGATCTCCGTGTCCTCTGACCCTCATTCCCTGCTACATTTGGAGGAGAATCTGGCACTGTAGTGATTCTGGGGAGTCTAGGAAAACTACCCCAATGAGCTCAAGGCTGGACTTCTATAGGGCCATGTCCATCTGGTCTGAGAGGAAAAGAGAGGAGAGACCCTAGGTTCCCTCCTGCCTGGACATTACTCTTAGAAATGACAGCCAAGGTGTGCTCTGTGGCTGCACATGGATTGGACAAGGACAAGGCCAACCTCCACAGCAGGAGATTGCCCTTGAGAAAATGGTTAAGACACACCCATCCCCACCCTGCTTCTGGAGCAGACACCTTCCACGACCCTACCACGGCCTGGCCTGCCTCACCTTCTAGGGTCCTGGGGTCCAGAGAAGAGGCCGTTCTCAGAGAGGAGGAAGTCTCCGTCCTCAGCCTGGCTCCAAGTCTTTGGGCCTCTCCAGCTCAGAAGAGAAGGAAGACTTTCAGGTGAATGTCTCATAACTGGTCATTGACAAAGCGCAACCACACCTAGGGAGGGGACTCGCTACACTAGACACCTCTCTCTGCATCTATATTCCGATCCAGATGTTGCCAGGACTAACTGCCAGAGCTTTAAGGAAAGACCTCACCTGAGCATAAACAAAACCCCAGCCCTGCAGACTACCTGACCACGCGGTCCCCGGCCCTGTGGCAGGATCTCAACCTCTTGAGGTCAGACTAGTCAGGTGGACAGGTAGACACCTTCCCAGGCACCTGAGGGGGTCTCTGAAATGCCAGCCACTTCTGTGGGAGAAACAGGGTATAGCCACCCACCACCTGGAGAATTTGCCAAGCCTGTACAGAGAGGTGTCATAAAACCCACTTCAGATTCCTGTTTAAATACCTGCAAGGTTGGCTTTTTTAAACACTTTGTTCTGACTGCAGTACAAGCTCTTTCAAAGATCGATCCCCAGGACAGCTCCTGCTCGAGCAGTCAGTACGTGAGGCGGCTTGTGCACACGGCAGGAGGCTGGGGCAGCTCCCTGCAGACACAGCTCCCTGCACACAGGTCTGCTTCCAAGCTGAGAGCCCCCGGCAAAACCAGAGACTGCACTTGTCTTCTAAACGGGTGAACTTCCAGAAGGACCTTGAACCACAAAGACACAGCCAGGAGCGCAGACTCCCATCTCAGGCCCACTTGGGAGAATCACTTTCATCCCCACCCTGGCCTCCGCCCACGAGGGAGGCGCCAGCCCAGAGCCATAACGATGGCGGAGGGAAGCAAGGTCAGAGAAGACCCAAAGGCTCCCAGGAAGAACAGGGGATGCTGAGGCTGACCCTCTGGCAGCCCTCCCTGTGGGAACACCCAGAGGAGAGACCCTTGTGGTCCATCCCCACCCCCCACCAGACTGAACGCCTCCTTGAGGAAGGGGACCAGGTGACCTGCCTCTATGCCCGCATCAAACACAGGGCACTCAGTAAATGAAGTTGGGTTCTTCCTTCAGAGAGTCCTTCCATCTGGCATTCTGGAGCATTTGTCTCACGTCGCTACCTTAACAGAGTACATTTTTTATTTTTAAAAATAAAAAGAGCCATGGGGCTGGGGTTGTGGCTCAGCGGTGGAGCGCTCACCTAGCACATGCGAGGTCCTGGGTTCAATCCTCAGCACCACATAAAAATAAATAAATAAAAATATTGTGTCCAACTAAAAAATAAATATTAAAAAAAGAGCTAGAAATAAATGATTCCGGGGTGGGTTTTAGGTGATCACATATGGTCCCAGCCTAACAGGTGAGACGGTGACCCTCTTTCCTACCTGGTGGCAGCGTGGTCTAATGGCAGTTTAGTTATCTGAGCAGTTCAAAATAAATTATTGAAGCTATACATTTAAATACTCAAAAGCACCATGGTCACACCAAAAGATGTAGTAAAATCGTGCATGTGTGTGAAATGAGATTTTCGTGGCTGACTCCAGGTGAGGAATGACCCTAAAATGTGAAATCCCAGGTCCCCTGAGCTGTCACTCCAGCCTCTAAGCCCCAGGGACCAACTCCACATTCTGAGTCTATGCTCGCCTCCCACCTGAATGAGGCTTATGAGACACCAGGACCCTCATGAGCTGCACGGCGAGCAGCAAAGCTTACAGAAACCTCGGGTGACAGGAAGTGAGAAGGGGCATTGGGAGGGCTGGTAAATTTTGTGCCAGCCACTGCTCCCCCGACAGCCACCTCCGACCAACACTGTTCTCAGCTGGGTCGCTTAGCTCTGAAATCCTGCCGTTCAGGACTCACAGCAGAGAGAAAGGGCCGGGGTTAATTCTCTGACTGCCCAGTCAGGTAAGTCCCTGGAATAACGGTCACCGAGGCCTGCAGGCAGGAGACACAGGGCCTTCCACTGTGACGCTGCTGCAGCCCCCAGCTAGGGAGAGGCGAAGCTGACCCTGGATGCTCAGCAGGTCCCCCTAGGGAAGGTCTCCATCCACGTCACCTCCCACAGCATCTGGCACAGAAAGGGCCTGATAATTGCTCACTGACAGAGCACTGTGCACAGGTGACGCTCACTAAAATTCCTACTGTGTGTTAGAGTCCAGAAAATCCCTTCTCTGTGTTCTTTCATTGGCTCCCTAGGAGAGTGACATTCATGCCAGAGGAAGTAGGAATTCAAGGACCTGAGAGGCAGGCCAGGGCCAGAGCCAGCGGGGCTCTGGTGTGTAGGATGCTCTCCATGTTGCTGTGGAGGGAAGTCTCTGGCCCTTGATGCTGGGCCACACATTCTCATTGAATCTCATAACAAGGCCTAGGCACCATTACTATCCCATTCCACAGATGGATCACTGAGGGCCAGAGAGGCGACCTCTCGGGAATTCATGGGGTGGGGGGCTATGATCAGGTGCAGTGGGCCTGACTCCAGAGCCACACATCTGTTGGCTGTTGGGCTCGCTGCCAGGGGGCCGGGAGGGTGCCCCTGTGAGCCCTTCTCTGGGCGTCCCGGCCATGGCACTCAGCCCACAGGGTTGCTCCGTCTTCAGACAACCGCAGGCCCAAGCCGCTGCTGGGCCCCGTTACCGCTTCTGACAATGCGCACAGAAGGGAAAGGGAGACAGAGGAGTAGAAAAAGATGGATCTGTGTGGGACCCACACTGGCAAGACCAGGACCCTGAGTCATCCATCCTGCTGCCAGCAGCCCTCAGACTCAGAAAGCCAGGGGGGCGTGTCACCTGTCATGGGAACCAGGAGACAAGGGACAGCCTGGCCTCCTCCTTGCCCATCCTGGGAGAGAGTGTGAGCTCTGCACACAGGGAGGTGTCCAGGGGAACACAGGGCAGCCAGAGCCCCAGCTCCCAGCTCCTTGTGATAAACCTGGGGGCTCCTGTAAGAAATCAAGTGGCCATCTCAGGAGGGCCCTGCCTGCACAGCCAGAACACCAGCCACGAGACAGTCAGGGAGCAACGGAGAGGGCCTGTGGTCAGCACATGGTGGGCCAGACCCGCAGCACTGCAGCCAAGGCCAAAGGAACACAGGGCAAGGAGGGCAGCGGTCCCACAGGCAGCAGAGGGACCCGGCCGGGGACCGACAGAGGAGGATCCAGTGCCAGGATACGGCATCGGGAAAAGCCATCTCCCTTGAGAAAGACTCAGGACTCCAGGAAGCATCCATTCATCCCACCAATGTGCACTGGGCACCAGCCACGTGCCAGATGCTATTTCAGGTGCTGGGGACAGTCAGATGGAATGCCCTGTCTACGGGAGTGAGAGGGAACCATGCAGACACCCAAGGACAAGCATTCCAGGCAAGAGCAGCCCATGCAAAGGCCCTGGGGTGAGAAACAGCAAACCAGGCCCTGACCCTGGAGTGGAGTGGGCCAGGAGACCAGCAGGGGTCAGAGGGCAGAGCACGGGTGTCCCTGCTGAGGGGAGGGCTGCAGTTTCTATTCTGAGGGAGAAGGGCCACTGGAGGTTTTGAGCAAAGATGTGACATGACCTGGTGCTCATTCTAGCAAGATTTCCAGGTGGCTGTGTCAAGAATATGTCACGGTGAGCAGGGTGAAGTGGAGACCAGAAAGGAGGCTGTTGATGGCCTGTCACAGCTGAACATGAGCTGGGGGCGACACCAGAGATGGTAAGCACAGAACTGTCCTTGACCAAGTTTTGCTGTACGGGAAGCAGAAATGAGCCAGGCCAGGGGCTCCTTCCTGCAGGACGGAGCGCACACGGAGGCCGATGGGGAGGAATGGCAGAGAAGGAAAAGAAAGGCAGTCAAGGAGACCGCCAGCGCGGCTCGGGGGGTCGGGGGGGGGGTGGAGGGGAGCTGCCGTGGCTACGAGCAGACACAGGGTCAGCGTCCAGGTCACAAGTGGCAAGTGGCCCTGGGTGCACAGCAGGCCTGCATGTGTCCCTCCCCTCCCCTGCACGGCCACGTCTGCTCTATCCTCCTCCCACCACAAAGAGTAGGGGGCAGAGGCTACAGGAGGGACAGGGGGCCCAGAAGTGCTGTTCTGAGAGCCTTGGTCCTGCAGCAGGGCAGCAGCCTCAAGTGGGCACCGGGGAGGAGAGGGGAGGGGAGATGGCCTTACCCGGGAGTGGGCAGGACCTGAACCAGGAGCATTAGGGTGTCCGCCTTGAGGTTGGTGTCATGAGCTGAAGGCCAGGGGCAGCGCGGTGGGTGAGGCGCAGCAGAGAGGACAACGGGACAAAGCAGAGCAGGGAGGGCCGAGCAGGTCTGGTCACTGGGAGCTGGGCAAAGAGCCAGAAGGAGAAGGCCAGGGAGTGAGCCTAGTAATGGACAGGGGATGTGTGTGTGAGCAAGAAGAGATGGCAAGCAGTGGGGACAGCAGGAAGACCACAAGGGCCACCAGCTTTGGAAGAGGGGCTGAAGCCAGTGGCTGGACTGGAGGCCCCAGTGGGAGTGAGCCTGGACCACAGGAAGTGGTCTGGAAGGGGTGCTGAGGTGGACAGCAGATCCATAACCAGAGGGCCAGCGGGAGGGGGAAGTGGCCTCTGCAGGGGGAGAAGGGGGAGGGGCCTCTGCAGGGGAGGATGGGGGTTGAGGAACCAAGAGGACCCAGAAGAGTATTGGGTACACCCTGAAATGGGAACGGGTCAGACTGGAGAGAACGCCAGCAACCTGCAGGGCTGGGGGACAGTGAGGGACAGTGGGCTGGAAGAGGCACTGGGACCAAGGTCCAGAGGTTGCCGCAGCCCAGTGACATCCTTGATGGTCTGACTCCTTCCTCCCAGTAGAATGTAAGCTCCATGAAGGCAGAGCCTCTGCCTTAGCTCCTGCGTCCCCAGTGTCTGAGGTGTCCGACACTCACCATGACACACACCAAGTGCTTAATAAATAGTTGTAGGAAGAATAAATCCATCCTACTGGCTGCCAACTGTTTCTTTGGGGGAAAAAATCCAAAATGAAAACAGAACGCCATGTACACGCATGGGAGCAATCCCATTTCCCAGGATCCAGGGTCTGCGGGGGTGGGAGAGGGCCGAGCCACAGGCACCAGACACTGCCTCCGCTCGGCTTCCTCCGCCCGACCTTCCTAAAGAAGAGCTCAGCTGCTGGCTCAGCACGGCTGGCCTTTGAACTGGGTGGTCTCCCCGTGTACCCTTCACTCTGACCCCCACTGAACCTTCCATCTTGGAACCAACATTCCGCTAACATGCAAAGCCCTAGAGTTCGGCTGGGGTCCAGGGGATGGCTCATGTGTGGTCCTCAAGTGAATGAGCTGGCACTTGGGATCAGGGAGCTCCTAGTTAAAATGAAGCCACATACTGTACTTTCCTAAGTCATCCTGGGTCCAGGGGGATTTAGCCTGTCTGTAACTTTAATTTTAAACTAATTCTTAAAGCTGGAGGAGATTTGCAACACAGGTCGACAGATCATCTAGAAAGTCCTGTGAACAATTTCAAATGCGCTTGGGGACAGCCTTGTCACGAAGCTCTGAGGGATACACAGAGCCGGGTCTGCACACCTCCAGACTGCCCTACCCCAGTGTGCAAGGGACACCTGAGCCAGCTTCCTGAGTGACAAAGGAAGCCGCCACTTCTGCCTCTAGTATGGCAGAGAATGCAGAGAAGGAAAGGAAGGCAAGAATTTGGTAAAGACACGCCAGGACAGGTGGTGGGTGTGCTCACTGAGTTCCCAGAGTCCTGGCAGGATGCTGCTCCCAGCAACAGAGAGGCCCTGCTGCTGTCCCCAGGCAGGAGCGGCTGGGAGCAGGGCCCACCATGCACCCAAGCTAACCTGAGTCTCTCCCTAAGAAGCCCGTGCATCCCTGCAACCCTTGATTTGCTAATTCCATCAAAAATTAAACTCTTAATTGTATTTCGTTTTCAGGGTCCCTGCTGTGACTGTGTAGCTAGTGTTGGTCTCACTCTAGTGATTACCTGGACCTTCCAGCATGTGGTTTATTTTATCTTGCAGTGACTCCCTCTTTTTTCCTTTCTCCACACTCAAAAATTTCTCCTTGTCACAATAATTAATTGGTTCTATTCCTAAAGCAATTATATTCAAATTATCTTAATCGAGCACAGCTCTGAGTGTCATCAAGCAAAAGAGCAAATCCTGATCCCTACTAGGCCAGGAAGGCTCCACCCTGCCCCCCACAAATCCTGTGTCCCAGGCCCCAAGACAGGTGCCCAAATGTGACCAAGGACTTTCCCTGCTATCGGGATGACTGAGCTGGTGAGCCCTGAGGCAAGACCTAAAATCTCCCCTTAAGAAAAATGAGAACTCGCTGCCTGGTAACAGGAAATCTAAGGTTTGCACAGTCCACTGGACCCACAGGAGCCCTGCTCCTGGGAAGGCCTTAAACGTGGGAGGACGAGGCTGGAGCTCAGCTCTGGCTGGGCTGACACCCCGTCATCACCAGCCAGCTACTGGGAAATCTGCACTTATCAGCTTCACTGTCTAATCCTAGTGACCTCTGTTGGGGAGGGGAACAGCAGCAAGAAATCTGGGAGCAGGAAGAAAAATTGGGGCTGCAAAGGGCTTTGAGACACACAGCCTCTTTGGGGACACAGACAGGTTGAATGATGACTTCCAGGATCACTCTGAGCATCAGGACTCCTGGCAAGAAGAGAGAATGGAAGGGAGGACGCTGAGGGCAGGCCAGGAGTGGAAGACAGGGAAAGAGAGAGCGATCAGAGGCAAGATGTGCGCCTGCCCGAGGCGCGCTGCAGAAGGTGGGGGGCTTCTCCCTCTGAATGCCCTTTCCCCTCCTGCACCTGCCAGATGCTGACTCCTGATGTCAACTTCTCTGTGGAGCACGCCCTCCTCACTGAAGGGGACAAAGTTTCCTCCGGAATGTGTAGACAGGATGCAAAGTTATGCTACAGTATCAGTAAGTCACCCCTAACATTGCAGTGGCTCCAAACAAAAAAGGTTGTCTCTTGCTCCCACCACACATCCACCCTGTACTGGGGTGTGGGACTGTGCCTGGATCCGGGCTGACGTGGCCCCACCTCCACGTGCACATCCATTATGGCCAAGCAGCCAAGCACCAGCAGACCACGGGCAGGCTCTGACAGCTTCTGCCCAGAAAGACACACACTTCTGCTCACACTGCACCAACCAAGGCAGTCGCACACCCAGCCCTGGCTTCACAGAAGGCAGAGAAGTGCAGTCCCATCATGGCCCTGGGGATAGGGGGACTGCAGAAATACTAGCACTGAGGCGCCCATGGGCCAGGAGCTGTGATGGGCACTCCCCAGGGACAGCCATGTCCCAGCCGGGAAGAAAAGCTTTACCACTGCGTGGTTGCAGATGAGGAACCAACGCTCAAAGATGTCAAATACACGTACTGAGGTCAGGGTGAAAGGATGAAGAGCAGTCCGCAGGCAGGTGCTCCAAGCCCAGCCCTCAGTCTCTGCTCCTCTCCACACTCATTCCTAAGACTTTGGTCACTTTCTCCTCTCCCACCAGACCAAGAGTTCTTCAAGGGGGACACGGTGCCTTCTCTGTCCATCCAGCAGAGCGTCAGGCAGAGGGACGTGTCAGTTCCCCCGGGGATGGGAGACAAGACCCATGCCGCAGCCCTTCCTCTGCAGCGAGGGCCTCGGGGCTCCGCCAACGCCAGCAGCAGAGCCACCGAGGGCTTCTGCCTGCAGTTGTCAGCCTCCCAGAGCTGATGCCTCAGCACCTGGATGACCACCTGGGATTCTCAGGGGACATGGGAGGGTCTGGTGTCCCGGCCTGCTGCTGCTGCTCTGGAGCATGCTCAGCCCCAAACCAACCAGCCAGAAAAATCCGGAAGGTTGTAAACAAGCGCCCTCCAGGTTTTTATCAGTGTGGGCTCAACCACATTGGCCGCCAGCTTATTAAATAAAGTAAATTAGGTCTCAATTATTTGCTTGCACACCAGGCAGGAAAAATGAAATTTTCAGTTTAGAAGTAATATTGCTATTAATATGCAGAAGCAGATCTGAAATTGGACTTTGTGTGCACTCCTGCTGAGAGGGGTCAGAGGAGAGGGAGCCTCAGGAAGGGGTCTCCTCCTCACCATGACACCTGTTGGAGGAACACTAGGCCCTTTTGGGAGACAGGGACTGGGGGCCAGGAAAAGCAGTTTGAGAAGGCACAGCAGCACCTAAGCCATTAACTTCAGGTGTGAGCACCAAGTCACTGCCTGATGCCCTGATTAACACTGCCTTCCAGTATGGGAAAATCTAAACCAGGTTCAGCCCAAGCCTTGGAATTTACTTTTTTTTTTTTTTTTTTTAAGGAAAAGGTTGAACTAGTAACAGGGAAGGATGTATTTAACACCCAACTCTCATCAGCCACACAACCCAAGAGCATGTACTGGAGGTGTCTTCAAAGAGGAGCCCCTTGAATCTGCTTCTGTTGCTTTATTCAGGCCTAAGTGGCTCTAAAAGCCAATTGCATATCTTGACTACAAAGAACCAGATTCAGGCATGTTAGTCACCTTCTAGGTCCCTCCTTCCAGAGACCCTTTTTCCATAAGGGCATCGACAATTGTTCCAATGGAATAAAAATGACCTTTCAAAGGTAGAGATATTTAACTTTAAAGAGGTTGAGGTTGGCCTGGGAGGCAGCTTCGTGACAGAGACACACCTGGTGGGGCGCTGCGAGCAGCGGGGGGTCTCCTCCCTGGAGGCAACTTGTCAGAGTGGGTGAAGCGCCTGCTGTGGGGTTCTGCCGCCTCTCAGTGGGGTGACCTTAAGCAAGTTGTCTTTTAAATGCTCTGAATTTTTGCTTTGCACTAAAACATGGGACAATGTTGGTAGTGGCTTCTTGGGGTCCTTAGCAGGATTAGGATTAGAAGCACATAGAACATTTCCTGGTGTCTGACAGAGTTAAAAACAGCGTGGCCGCCCACGCAGGCTCTGGGCCACACTTCACAAGGGCCCTCTGTGCAGAAGTTTTACCAATGGGAGAGATTTATTCATGGGGTTTATGAAGGGGGCTGGCTGCTTCTATAGAATTCCAGAGTCTATACAGAAAAACTCCACACAGATGGGTTTGGGTTTTGTTTTGCTTTTAGTCAAAATGGCGGATGTCTTCAGGGAGGACACATGGCCAGCAGATGGGAAGGGAAAGCAGGAGGAAAAGAGGGCAGAGGTAAGAGGGGCCGGGAGGAAAGATACCACCCAGTGGGGCAGGAGAGGAGGATGTGCAGGGATAAGCCCCCTCTCCGAAGCAAGCAGAACTGGCGCCTCAGAAGGTCGCCAGAGAGGGGAGGGCTAAGTCTCCTCCCTCCACGCATTCAGGCTCCAAATGCCAGGTCTTCAAGGTCGGAGAGGACGGCTTGCTTCTCTTTCAGCAGCCAGTGCTGGAGGCCCAGCCGCCCCCTGCTAACCATGCCTGTGCCTTCCAGAATCAGCCCCTGGAGTTGTGTCCTGGGGGACAGGAGACACACCCAGGTCTCCCCCTCCTGGCCAGGCAGGTTAGTCCTGGCCGTAGGTTCACAGGCCCAGCAGCTGCAGCCCTCGCTGTTTCCCTGTGTGTTCACGCACGTGTGACACCTCCACAGAGACATCCAGAGGAAATTACCAGTGAAGGCGGATGGCAGCGCATCTCCTGTAGATCACCGCTCCTGACCTCCTCCACTGGCAGCCGAACAGCCCCCTAGAGGACCCAGGTAATGCATTCACCTTCCCCCAAACCCATATATCCTACCAAATGCTCCCAGGGAGAAACGCGAGCACCTGCATCCAGAGCCAACCTCTGCCCTCGCTGCCTGGCCCCTGCTGAGATCCCATGCATCTCTAATGTCACCCTGTGCAGACGACAGGGAATTTAGAAGGAGAGGGGAAGCTGATACCGGAGAAGGCTCACACAAGCTCTAGCTGGCGGACCCTGTATTTGCTAAAGGCAGGCCTGCCAAACCTCCGCCCCCAGAGCCCTGATGTTCTCCTGCCAGCCGCCCACCCAAGAGGAAAAGACTTTGCCTGGGGCAAACATTAGGGAGTCGCTGCTGATAGAGACAAGGTTTCCTTACTTTCTACTAAGAAGCATCAGCATGCAGGGAAGATGACCAAAGAGGGCAGGGAGGGCAGCCCCTGACCAGGAGTCGAGCCCCACCTCGAGGGCATGGAGGTTTGCCATGGACTCTCCCCTGATAATCGTGCTGCATTGGCTGGTGCTCGCAAGCACTAGCCAGGAGCCAGGAACTGGGCGTAAGCACCTTTCTTGTGCATCTTCTCATCTGAACACCAAACAGCTCTGGGTGGACAGTGCCAGAGGGGGAGGTACATGTGTGCACGTACCACACACACACACACACACACACACACACACACACACACACACAGGAATATAAGTCAGACAAGCCAAACCCAAGATTGCTGAAAGAAATTGGGAGGATGCAGCCCAGATATGTGCTCACTGGGAGCGGGAAGGAGAGCCAGGCAACTGAGCACAGCCCTAGTTCACCATGAGGCCAGCTTGCCTTTACCAAGGGCCTGGGGAACCAGGTGTCCCGAGAGTGGCCACCTGTCCTAGTCCTGCCAAGCTGTGCAGCTGGTGGACCTTCCACAAATGAGAAGGAGGTGGGGATGAGGCTCTGTCCCAGGGCATACTGCAGTCCACCCACGCCAGTTAAAAAACTTGGGGGGATTTTGTTCGGTTTCCTTTTGCTTTCTACAACTCTCTGAAACACCTGCTTTCTACCTTATTACAGTGACCTCTGGTGGTCAAGAATCAGACATTGCATGGCCAAATGAAAATTAGATTGCTTAATTTCAAGCAACTGAGTACCAAATACTTTGAGGTCCTCTAAAAGTTTCCAAAAAGAGCAGAAGAGGAAGGAGTACGGTCAGGAGCTGCTGCCAGCCCCACTGAAGGACAGAGGCTGGCAGTTACCTGACCCTGAGGAGAACCCAGCCAGGGCTTTGGACAGTGTGCCAGGCCAAATGCAAAGGCTCGGAGCATCAGCCTGGGACTGTTTCAGCCCCACCTCCCCATCCCCCAACCAGCTGCTGGCACCTCAATGCCAGGCTTAGAGGGCACAGGCTCAGGAAGATTTTGTGGGACACTTTCAAACCTGCCAGGGGATCTGCTAGGAGCTCAGAGGCCAGGGTTTCTAGAAGTCTCATGATCTTGGCATGGCACGAGCCCTGCTGAGCTGAGCTATACCAGGGCTCCTGCTGGCAGGCAGAGGCCCCACCTAAACAGAAAAGGCAGTAGACCGCGTGTCAGGCCCAGGAGGGAGAAGGCTAGCCAGGAACAAGGGGAAGAGGGCTGCTGCTCATGTCCTACCCAGCCAAGGGGCAGAGCAGACCAGGTGAGGGTGCGATAAGCTGGCTTTGGGTGTCATTTTGGAGATGGAAGCCCCTGGCTTCAGGGTAGAAGGAAGGAGGAACAAAATCCCAGGGGATGTAACAAATAATCTGTTTCACCCTTGCCTGGGTCAGCAGAAATCTGAGGGTAAAGGTGGGGAGTCTTCTGTGGGAAACAAAATGTGGGGTAGAAGATGGGTCCATGGCATACAGCTCTGCCACCAGCTGAAAACGAAAGCCGAAACGGAGTCTCGACCACCGATCCCCAAACCATCCCCAAACGATCCTAGACAGGTGCTTTCAGGGCCCCAAGTTCTGCAGATAAAAGACTCCAACAACCTCAGCTCCACCCATTCTAGTAACTTCTGGAAGCTTCCAGTTCAGTGAAACCAGAAGTTAATCCTTATTGTGTTATTGCCACCGCTCGCTCGGTCCATGCATGGCGTGTCGGTTTCAATCAAATCCCCAAACACCGAAGATCTCCTGAGTTCCTGCAAGTAGCAGTGAGGGTAGCCTGGCCATGTTGCAGAAGATGGAGACGGACTAGTTCACTCTCCTGGTATTCTTTGGATCTCAAAATGGATGTAGACTATCAATATTGTCTCAATTTTCCTTTATCTATGAGGAGACGTCAGCAAACCTTTCTGCCAAGGATTGTACAAGGATCATTAAAAGGAAAATGTCCATGGTAATTGTGCCTTTATGCATATTTCTTCACTCCAATATTCTATAACATAATAATGTTTCACATTTCTACAGAACTGTCTTTTCAGCATGTTTTCGCATTATGCTTAATTTCGTAAGAGTTTCTCAGTCCCACATAACGACACAGTTCAATGCAAAATCAGATATAAATCTAGCTTAAGAGACTCTCAACAGGAATTTCATTTAAAACTGTAAATGTTAAAAGATTCTGGCTCTGATTTATGTTATGTTGTGTGTGTGTTTCAAAGAGAGAGCTTAACTGGCCCTCTCGACCAGAGATGCTCGCCAAATCACAGCAGCTCCACTCCCGTCTCCACAGATCTGATGGGATGTCTCTGACCCTGGCAGGGGACGCTGGGAGGACAGAGAGCAAGCCTGGAGCCCTCCAAGCTCCACCCCGGCCATCGGAGCCTCGGGTGTCTGGTGTCTGACGTTGGGGCCCAAGCTGGCTCAGGCACAACTTTTAGGGAAAGTGGTTTTGTCTTCCTCTCACCTCCCAGCTCCTGCAAAACCCTGGGGCATCACCTATGGGCCTCCATCTAGCTCCAGGAGCAGATGGGAGCACAAAGAGAGGCAGGGCGCCCCAGGTCAGGCTCTCCATCTGCACGCTCACAAACCTTCACTCTTGAAGGTAAGCGTGCGCCCCTGTGCCTGCTCACACGTGCACCCGGGAGCCGGGGAGGCTGCCAATGCTAAAAGCTCCTCCGAGAGGCAGGCAGGTGCCTTCAGGTACTGTGGACTGTGGGTTCTTGATGGAATTAATGAATCTGGAGGAGGCATTCATCCATTGTCTGAGCGCATTTAAGACAATTTGAAAATGCAGATTATTTACATACTAGGCTCTAATGACTCCGAAGCAACCATTACAGTCCGTCATGTAAAACCATAGCCAGGCAATTTTATTGCAGCCTATCACACGCATGCCGTGTTTAGACAACTTATAATACACAAATTATTTACATCATGAAAACATCTCTGTGGCCCCAGCATTATGCTATCAACAAGAGACAACCCAGCAGCAGTAGATTAAATTGAAATATGCTGGCTGCTTCCTGAAACTTTAAACTTTATTCCAAAATGCTAAAAGCCAAAAAAAAATCACAGTTAGCATCTCGGAACCCACCGCGTCTAAAATTTCACTTGAAAGGTGGAGCTATTGTGAGTTGCAACCCCAAAAAGAGTAAGTCACCACTTTGCAATTGTAAAATCCATTTATTTAAAGAAGATTGAGGTATCCGAGGCTTATGATAGCACTTAACATATTTAAAAATATGCACTGCAAAGCTCTAAAATTTCCTGAATTCCTCCATAAAAAAAAAAATGATTTGCCACTTCTAATGGACTCTACCCAAGCCCAGGCAGAATCTGTAGGGTACACGCCCCCAGAAAAAAGCAATTGAAATGCCTTGTCTTTGTATCTTTCCAGGAAAGTAAATTATATATAGGTCTGTATTCACACCCCTCTCCCCGACAGGTCACCATTGTCCTCCCACGCCACACCCACGGGAGCGAAGAGAAAAGCACCAAGTGGGTTTGAGCAGGTGGATGCCTGATCATAATGAATCCAAGGGCCTCATCTTTCTGCCTCTTAGAACTTTGGTTTCAGACTTTAAAGCAATTCCCATTAGGCAGGTTGACACATGCCAATTAGCTTCAAGTATTTCACAGAATAAAACGCCCCTTGAGATAAATCACCCCACATCCTACACGTCTTCCAAATATCTCCATTTGTTTTTCAATATTTCATTGAAACAAGGCTCTTACATGATGGCTCAGAAGGGGGAAGGAAATGCTGCTAACTTTAATTCAGATTCCTCAAAGCAGGTTATCAGAGAGGACCCCAGACTTAATTAATGACAGAATGAGTGTCTCTAATCAGAAGAGTGTCCCGTTTCTGTCCCCTGTGCCACATGAAATGCAGGGGTTGCCTGGGCATTCTGTATCTTCACAAGTGAAGTAAAGCTTTCTAGAACTAGGAAGAGAACAAGGAGGTGGAGAAGGAAGAGGAGGAGGATGCAGAGGAGGGGCAGCAGTGACCACAGTGCCACGGGTCCACCTCCGACGGGAAAATACCAAGCATAAAGTCAAGGTCACACTGCTCAGTAACCCTGATAGCCACAGATTGCCAGCAGAAGTGGTCTGCTGAGACCCTTGGAGAGCTACATATACAAACAGCTTTGTTTTATATGAATGGGTACATAGAGCATTTGCATTGTGACAAAAGCTAGTTTTTCAAAAAACTTTCAACTAATAGTGAGCCCTAATGAATGCTCTGCCTGCATACTAAAATATTTGGGGAGAAGCATCCTGTGTCTACAACTATCTCTGAAGTGAATCAAAATATGAAGATGGATACATGAGTAGAAGGTGGATATTGATAAAGCAAGAATAACAAAATGTCAGCTACAGAAACTAAGTTCTAGGTATATTGGTTTCATTGCAAAATTCTTTCAACTTCATGTATAAATTTACAAACTGAAACCACAAAAATACTAATGTTCCTTACAAATATGGCATTGATCCCTTTCCAAGTATACACAAATGTCTTTCTACTCTTTAAAGCTGCACAAGATTCTGATTTATGGGTATACCCCACTGGCCAACCTCTCCTTCACTGGTGGACATCAGGGTTGCTTTGCGATGTCAAAGGACACCACAATGAGTATTTGCATAAATATGCCTTTGATAACATTCTATAGGATAAATCCCTACATGTGGAATTTGTGACTCAAAGAGGATGCACAACTCCTGATGCCTAGTAACGCCCGCTAGGGCCTACTCGAGGCAGCTGCACACCCGTGTCGCCCTTGCGGACCCTCACGTGAACCCCATCAGGAGGGACTACTGTAGCCTCGTGTTACGGTTGGGGAAGCTGAGGCACTGAGGTTGAATGACTTGCCCAAGATCTTACAGTCAGAAAGTGGCAGTGTGACTCCAGAGCAGGTCACTTTAACCATTGTGATCACAAATTATGGTCCAAAGGATCGATCCACATATAGTCTTACAACTAGTGTTTGAGGGTCACTATTTCCCCAGGCCATGTGGCTTTTCATTTGTCCAAAATTTAAAGAAAACACTCTCCATTTTTCCATTTGCCACAAAGACCAACACAAAGGACCCGCACAGCAAGAGGATCACAGAACACGGCGGCAGGGCAGCCGGGCCTTGCTGATGTGCGAAGGACACAGGAAAGCTGATGTCCACACGACGTGCCGTCCTCTCCCTGCTCACCCTACCACCTCCCTGCAGCAAGCACCCTCTCTGAGTCCTGCAGGAATCTAGCAGGTAAACAGACCTGCAAAATTCTCAAACTTCTATTTTTAAACTCTATAAATTCCCAGCCTATCTTTCCAGATACATTAATGCAATCTCAAGTATTCTACCTCCATTCTCCTTTATCAGTCAACTGCAAGTAAAAAGAACTAAATAAATAGTACAGCATCTCTCTTGCCATCAGCTAGTCAATTCAGTCAAGCAAATCTGCAGGCAATGCTTGATGTGTCATAGGAATATTATTACCAACAACCTCAAAAGGTCCTTTTGTTTCATTACCTAAAACATTATAAATGATCCCAACATAAAACTGGTTAAGAAGTCTTCCCACAGCAGGTCATATATAGCCCCAACATCCAGGGGCTCCCTGGAACAAGCCTTCATGCCATTAGCTTCCAAGACAAGAAAGCTGCAGCCCTGGGAAGAGCCCTCTGCAAACAGGAGAGCATCAGCTCACAACACAGTTAACAGTAACAATACTTCAAAATACCACTGCACCGCTGTTGCGTAGCAACAAAAATAATGTCATTGATACAGCCGGCTCACTACTTAGCAGAAACACAGCAAACTATGCAGAAAAACTAGGTTGAGAGAAGAGCTGAATAAGAAAAAGAAAGAGGATACCTTCAAATGACAAGGAATCACCCCAGATGTTAACAGAGTGGGGAAAGCACAGCCTTGAACCCTGAAGACCCAGGCTCCACTGGAGGCTTCGTAACTGGCAAGTTGTTGGACATTTCTGAATGCTCGAGTCTGAGAATCAAGGTCAGTCTTCCCTCCTGTGTGGCAGTAAAGCTGGACGCAAAGCGAGGTAGGGTCCTGGGCAGGTGGCAGCTTTCCACAAACAGCAGCTGTTTGCATCATGATAACCACGGGGGGTCCTGGCACTGGCACCTAGCAGGGTTCACGTAGCACTGAGAATCTGCCATGTGTCCCTACCTTTCCTCTTTTCTCTATTTTTTTGACGATGATGATGATTAAAGAGTTCAAGATTTTCCAAAAACTACAAGGAACAATGTAACAGAAATCTATGTGCCAACCAGCCATCTTTTCTAGTCATATTTCACTAGCCTCAGATTTATATTTTAGAAATAATAATTACAGATACACTTGGAGCTCATGAATGTGCCTGCCATATCTCATTCTCCTCCCCCCACAGGAACCCACTATCTTCCATTTAGTTTCTATTTACTACATATGTAGGTATCCCCAAGCAATGTGAATTTTTTTTTTTACATTTGAAGCTTCTGTAAACAGTACCATATGATATATTTATTTCTGCAAAGCTCTTTTTTCCATATAACTCCTTTATAATATGCATACAACAGCATTAGCTTACTAATTTTAACTGCTATATACTATTCCACTCTATAAATATACTACAATGTATTTGTCCACTCTACTCCTGATGACCATTTACATTGCTTCCAAAGACCACCCTTGTATCCATCTCTGTGTAAAGTTTGTATAATGGTGTCTAGAGGGCAGCAGCTACTGAAGTACAGTGTTGTCTTGAAGGAAAGCAATTGCATGATTGTTTGAGTTACAAGCTAAACTAGCCATTTTTTCATGCAATTTCATCTTTATTTGAAAGAATAAACTGTTTATTTATAGATTCAGGTATGTGGCAGGACTTCTGCTTCTCGCCAAGATAGATTAACAGGAATGTACTCTCCTGCTCAGAACAACTAAGAAGCTGGACAACATACGTGAAACCTCAGTTCTCTAGACTTTGGACTTCAGACAATGAAGGGCAGAGATCCCTGGAGAGACAGGGCAGCACAGGTGATTCTGAGTGCCCCAGTTGACTTGCTATGGAAAGTTTCCAGGCCATGGCACAGACAGTAGGGGACCCACACCCAGGAACCTCTTTGAGTGGAGAAGGAACTAGGAATCTAAGGAGGCCATGGAAACTCACACAGGGCAGAG
This sequence comes from Marmota marmota marmota, assembly GCF_001458135.2. Classification (NCBI taxonomy): domain Eukaryota; kingdom Metazoa; phylum Chordata; class Mammalia; order Rodentia; family Sciuridae; genus Marmota; species Marmota marmota. The sequence continues at coordinate 4,352,680 of NW_026000102.1, forward strand.
TAATGGAGAAAATGCACAGAGCACTCTGATCTGTGTAGAGGGTCCCCTGTATTCCGATAGATATGGACTTGTTCCATGAGGAAATTATCTGAGGCCATTCAGTGAACCACCCAAAAGGATAAAAGAGAGCAATCACTGTCACTGGAATATGTCTGTTCACACCGAGAGTAAAAAACTTCATCATATACAGAGCATAGAGTTATCAGTCGAGTTTTACCCTAGGAGTGGAGAAAAATTAGCCTTAGACTGAATGCTGCTGTGCACCCATGTGACAAAGCATAAAGGTAAAACCAGGAAGGTTTCAACTGATTCCAAATAATGTTGCCATGTTCCAAAACAAAACTCAAGAACATTTATAGGGGTAAAAATATATACTGTCTCTACCGTAGGAAATTCAGAATGTCTGGGACCAAATGGAAAATTTCCAGGTTTGCAAAGAAGCAAAACATGACTTCTAATGAGAAGGAACGTCAATCACAATCAAACCAGAAATGACCCAGTGATAAAATTAATAGATAAGAAAATTGAACCTGTTTGGAAGAGACATGGAAATATTAAAAACACTCAAGTAAAACGTCTCGATAAAAACTGCAATCAAAATCTAAGATGCAATCTGAGATAACAAATACACTGGATGGGATTAACATAAAATTAGATGTCACGAAAGAAAATATTAGTGAACTTAAAGCTAGTAATAGAAACTACCCAAAATGAAACAAGAGAGAAGGATTAGGGAAAAAATGAACAGAGTATCAGTGACAACTTCAAGCAGTCCAAGAGATGCGTAACATCCCCAATGGAGGGATGGGGACAGAAAAACATTCTTGAACAAAATAATGGCCAATGTTTTTTCCAAATTTGATAAAAACTATAAATCCACAGTTTCAAGAATTTCATTGGTCCCTAAGCACAAGAAATATAAGAAAACCATATCAAGGCCCATCATAATAAACTTGCTTAACTCCAGTGATAAAGAGAAAATCTTAAAAGGAACCACAGAAAAAGGATATACTGTGTACAGAGAAACCAAGACACACATCGCTGTGGGCTTCTCATCAGCAATGATGCAAACAAACCAGAAGACACAAGGCCACTTCCTTTAAAGTCCTGGAAAAAAAACCTGTCCTTCCGGAATTCTTTTCCCATGGAAATATCTTTCAGAAAAAAAGGGGTGAAATTGAGGCTTTTTTCATAGATACAAAAGCTAAAAGAATTCATGACCAGTGGACACGTACTACATGAAATGTGAACGAAAGATGTTCAGGCAGAAGGAACGTGACACTAAATGGAACCTAGACCCACACAAAGAAACAAAGAGACTGGAAATGGAACCCATGTGGGCCTGCCTAAGGCTCTGTATTGTTTAAATCTCTTTAAAAGACAGCTGCTTTGGGGCTGGGGCTGGGGCTCAGTGGTAGAACACTTGCCTAGCAAGTGTGAGGTACTGGGTTTGATCTTCAGCACCACATAAAAATAAATTTTAAAAAAAAGGTATTGTGTCAATCTACAACTAAAAAAATATTTTAAAAAAAACCAACTACTTAAACCAAAACCAATAACAATGAATAATGGGACTTAAAACATCTAGAAATAAACCAAATGAAGAGAGGAGAAAAGTGAGGGGGGGAGAAATAGAAATAGAACTTCTCATACCACATATGAAGTGGCATAATATTATCTGAGCATGGACAGGGATAAGTTAAAGATGTATAATAAGACATTATTTTAATAAGTTAAAATAGTGACTTCAACAGGAGTTATAGCTAATAAGCCAACAAAGGAGATAAAATGGAATCAATAAAAATTCTTAATCCAAAAAAAGGCAGAAAAAGAGAAAAAGGGAATAAACAACAGATGGGAAAAGTAGAAAGCAAATAGAAACCAGAGACGATCACATTAAAGTTAAATGCTCTAAATACTTCAAATAAAAGGCAGAGATTATGGAACTGGACTGAAAATCAAGACCCAACTCTATGCTGTCTGTATGAAACCTACCATATTTACAAAGACGAAAACGTGTTAACACTAAAAGGATAGGAGAAGACATACCCCCATGCCAAGGTAATAAAAAGAAATCATTAGTGGCTATGTGAAAATGCCACAAAGTAGATTTCAGAACAAAGAAGTACTACCAGGAATAAAGAGGATGGTTTCACAATAAAGAAGACAATTGATCAGGGGAACATAAAAGTTTAGAATCAAACAAGAAAGCATCAACTTATATCAAGCGAAACTGATAGAAATATGAGAATCTATGATTATAGTTAGATATCTCCACATCCTTCCCTTAATAATTGATAAAACAAGGAAATAAAATACAGGACTTGAATGGCACTATCAACCAACTTGAACTCATTGACAGGTATAGAACATCCCCACTAAAATCCACAGAACACACACCCTTTTAAAGTGCATACAGAATATTCACCAAGATACATTATATTGTGAGCCATGAAAATGTCTTGATAAATTTAAAAGAATTAAAATAACTTGTCACAGAGTATGTTCTCTGATCTCAATGGAAGTAAATTAGAAATTAATCATACACATTTGACAGTTTTTCAAAAATGAAAATAATAAGACTATCATTTCAACCAACTCTATTTGTTGTCAGTGATAAAATTTGAGTATTTAAGGAACAACTGGAATTTGAGAAAATTTGTCTTCACCCCTGTGAACTTGGCAGCTTGAAAAACATAAAGACTTTTCCAAGGTCATCAGTAAGGGTATCAAGAAAGGTAATGGGAGAAGTTACCATATAATGAAAAGGGTCAACATTTAGAAGATTTGGCATAATTCGGTGAGCCAACGTTTTTAAATGGCCAGTATGATTTTACAAACCCATGCCTAAGTAAAAGATCTTTCCAAAGATTCATATTAAAAGTCGATCCAGAAAGCAAAACGAAAAAGGCCAATGGATTTTATTATAACAGGATGCAAAAATATTCACTGATACACAGTCACATTTCACTTAACAGACCCGTTCGGAGAAATGCATTGTTAGGCAACGTTGTCACATACAAGCATCGTGGAATGTACCCACACAAACCAAGAAGGCTGCAGTGTCACTAAGGTGGCGAGGCTCTAAGGAACCACCATCATAGGTGCAGTCTCTGTTGACTCAAATGTCATCATGTGATACGTGACTGGGGTTTCAGACTCCACATCCTAACTACTCTCTGAAAGTATTTATTGTGGCTTGGATCTTAAATGTCGCCCATAGGCAGCTACAGACGGCTTGTCCGCCAGCCTGCGGCACACTGAGAGGTGGCAGAAAAGAAGTTAGGTCATCTGGGGGTGTGACCCTGAAGGGAATGTTGGGAAACCAACCCTTTCCCTCCCTCTCTGCCCCTTGACCCTTCTCCACCACCAGGAGGTGAACAGGCCCCCTGTGCCACATGCTCCCTGCTCAGAGGTTCCACCTCACTTCAGGCCCAACGGACTGACACCAAAAGCCAAAAATAAACCTTTCCTCCTTTCAGTTGATTTTTTCACGTGTTTTTGTCACCCCAGTGGAAAACTGACACAGCACCATCTGTAGGTTTGGGCTGGTATCAAAGAAGAATGACCGCACGTCTCTGAAATGGCTATCAATAGGCTACATTTGTACTCATACTAAGCTGAATTTTTCCTATTTCCTCCCCCCCAACACACACACACCTTTTGTAGTCCTGGGCACTGAGCCCGGGGCACTCTACCATGGCTCTACATCCCCAGCTCTTTTTATTTTGAGACAGGGTCTCACCAAGTTGCCCAGGTTGACCTCCAACTTGCAATTCTCCTGCCTCAGCCTCTCAAGTAGCACATCCAGAAACTTCTCTGTTTTAACATATCAAAACAAATTGAAGACAGAAGCAGATATGAGAATCCACTTGTCTTTTATTAAGTCAAACATTAAAGAAATTTGCAGAGATATAAAATGATGTTACCCTTCTTACTGAATTTTGCTTTGTTTTGGAAAACAGTTATCTTTCATTAAACAGTGTGCTATTTATGTTAACATGAAATGAGTTTATTACTGCTATTTTAATAAGTTAATACATATTTTACTAATTTCTCAGTTTTAATGTCTAATATAGTATATATTGTAGCAATAACTCATCTTTGGGGCCTTTGAGAGTGTTAGGAGGTCCAGAGACCAAAAAGTTCAATACCACTGCTCTACAGAAGCTGAATTGCTCAGCCATAGTCTATGCAAAAAAAGGAGACACTGTTTTTTGTTTTCTTAATGACTATATGGACGAAGCCTTTGTTGGGACCTCCACTTCATGGGGAGATGCAGCTCTAACAAGAAAGTGTCGGGCTGGCTCCAGGAGGCATTTCTTGACGTTTGCCAAGTCACTGGAGATTCCAAGCAGACTCTTCAATGCAGATGACCAATAGAGACTTTGATATTATAGTGACAGTAATAATGATCATAATGGCAATGAAAGCTCCCATGTATTATGGGTCAGGCATTATTATACTCACACTGAAATTCTCATTATCCTCCATCAACACTGGAAAATAGATGTTATTCACATATTATAGATAAAGAAGCCGAGGTTCAGAGAGGTGAGATTAGGTGCCCCAGAGGGTGAGGGAGCCAGGACTTGACCAGTTCCTGTCTTACTCTGAGCCAGCAAACCCCCCACCTAGAGACTTCCCTGATTCTCTGTCTTCTCATCCTACTTTGCCTCCCTCTTGTTCCTTGCCAAACAACGTGTGGCGTCCACGTTCCCTGTTAGAATGTAGGCTCGGGGAGCTCATTGGGTTTTGGGGTTTTGTTTTCTTTTTCAGGACTGGGATTGAACCCAGGGCCTCACACATGCCAGGCAAGTACTTTACCATGGAGCGACATCTCCAGCCCTGAGGTTTTTGTCTGTCCTACCTGCAGGGTTGCAGCAGTGTCTACCCATGGTAGCAGAGGATTCAGTAAGTATTTGCTGAATGAGTGAATGAACAAAGGAGCGAATCACTCAGATAACAGACACTTCTATGCCCTGTGGCACCTAGAGCTCAGACGGTATCAACATTGGTTTTAGTTGCTATGGTTTAGATCTCAATGTTCCCCAGAGGATCCTGTGTGGAAGGCTTGGTCCCTAGCATGTGACACTGTGGGGATGGGGGACCTTTGTGGGTGGGGCCTGGAGGAAGGAGGTTAGGTCCTGGGGGCAGGCCCTTGAAAGGTGTACTGGGGCCAGTCACCCTTCCCCCTTCTGTGCCTTTCTGCTGCCATGAGGTGGGCAGATCCTCCTCCACATGCTCCTGCCATGACGTCCTGTGCCGCCACAAGCCCAAAAGACCAAGTGGCCCCAGACCGAAGCTCTGGAACTCTGAGCCACATTAAGACTTTCCCTTATTAAATGGCCAGCTCACATATTCTGTCACAACACAAAGCTAACCCAGTCTCCAATTGTTTTAAGCAACGTCGGCTCTATACGACTTGATCTACGTATGCCACATGTAATTCTCTCTGACTTAGGGAAGGAGAAATGAAGTTCCAGATGATGTTGACGCCAAGTCCTGCAGCATGAAGAGAAGTTCCCTGGTTCAATTCAGTGTCTTGCCCCCAAATCACAGGACAGAAGCTTTTATTTAGTTGGTGGGAGTGGGGGGTACATTCTCGGCTGGACCTACTAGGTAAAGGAGCGATTCAAAGCTAGGCACTGAGTCTTTAATCTCTTTTTGGTTATTCTACAGTTATTAAAAATTCCAACTTCATGATGTTTTGAAGGCCAGGTCAGAAAGAACAGGAGAGCCCATTTGCTCCCCTCCGACCGTCCACACGCTTCCTGAGTATGTGCCCAGTACTGTGCGATCCCCGGGGGAGGGGGGGGGGCAAAAAGGCAAGAAGACAACCCTCAAAGCAGGGCTGTGGGGACATAAAATGACTCACAACAACACCAGAGTGCCTCTCTGAGCGTGGTGGGGCATGCCAAGGGACCAGGGCTTCAGGGAGTCCAGAGCTGTTCAGGGGGCTATTCAGAGGAATGTCAGGAGAAAGGGCATCCTTGAAAGGACAGAGATTTGTGGACAGCAAGAGGGGAGATGCGTGACACCAAACTGCAGTGGCAGAGAGCGACCAGGGGCCTGACTAGACAAGATCCCTGCTCTAGGACAGTCTCCTAGGTTGGAGGAACCAAGGGGCTGAGTGTGTTTGTTTCATGGTCTGACTCCTGGCTGTAGGTCCACTTTGACCATCAGCTCTACCACCCAGACAATCACTGGCACTGACTCTATAAGTAAGACAACCCATTGTCTGCAGTTATTTCACTGTTTGCCGGTCAACCTTAAGCACTTTTTCTCCTGAGCTTAGTTTCTGCCATAAACTTGGATCTAGAAAATTGTCAGGAAAAAAATATAGAAAAGAGTATCTCTGGTTGGCAGGAAATGCACATCTAGGCATTGCCACTGAAGTGAACAAATGAAAAGTCCAGGGTCTCTGTATCCATGCCCAACCTCCTACTCTCTCAGACAGATGGCTGCATCCCACGCTCAAGACCTGCTAGACTCTCCCTCCTCCTCCTCCTCGTCAGACTAACCCATCCCGCGCTCTTCCACGCATGTCAGGGGGCTTGCCAGCGCTCTCCTCTGCCCCATAGCACGACACCCTGGCCACGTCTCCATCTTCTGAAACCTGGCTCAGAGGTCCTACAGATCAGGTCAAACACTGCCAGCCAGGGAGTCCCCGCCTCACCACCAAGTCACCAGCCGAGGTACACTGAGACTTAGAGAACAGACGAACGAATATCATCCGGCACACACTGAGCCCCTGGAACACACAGCTGAGGTTCCACTCATTCCTGCCCAGGTCCAGGGGCACCCTGGGATCCTGCTTTCAGCCTTCGGCCTCCACTGCAGGCATCTAAGTGCCGCACGTGCTTGCTGTGGACCCTCAAAGCCATGCAGAGTGGATATTTGCCACGGTGCCACGAGCTCCGCAGCCACGAGAATGTGTGTGGATCCAAACCCACGAGAGGGCTCCCCGCCCCTCCCTCTCCCCAGAGGTGAGACAGTGACGCTGTGGCATTGACCTTCCACCATCTTCCTTCCCTACTGTCCATCACCAGAGCAGTCTGGAAAAGTCCTGTAGCACACGCTCCAACCAAGGCCCCAGGAGTCCACCCCAGCCCAACACGGACTCTCAGGAAAGGCCACCAGCACAAGGACACAGCCCTTTAGAAGAAGCGCTATAGTGGTCGGGAAAGGTCTGCAAGCTGCCGATCCCCCGCCCAACCCTTGGGTTCTGGGTCCCCTTCACCCTTATTTTCCCACTATTAAAAACCACCCATGAACATCTCCAGGATCTCTGGAAGTGAACTGTATAGTTTTAGCTTATTTCCAAATTCCGGGGAGGGGAGAGCTTGGGGCAGGAAACCTAGACCAGCTCTCCAGAGTCCCCTCCTGCTCCAGCAGCCTCCCCTCCCTGGGTCCATCCACCTGCCTCTCACTTGGGTGTTGCCACATGTGCCCCCCGAGAGGGAAACGTGAGACCATCACAGCAAGTCCAAGAATCCTGCTGGGGCCACCTGCCAATCCACAAGCTTCCCCGTGCCAGACGCCTTCACCAACCATGTCCCTCCATGGCCCGTTGCTGTGATGACACATTTGCTTTGGCCCCCCTCTCACCAGCTCTTGGTCAGATCTTTATTAGGCTTAGATGCAGCTCAGACTTCACATCTCAGAAGTGTTCCAAGCTGTGATCCCGCTCCTCCTGGCCTCTTTCCCAAAACAGGCAGGACCAAGTCTTGACTGGTCACAGCCCTACCTTTCACTACTGGTGGTCATAGAAGCTATCCTGTAGGTCTCCCTGCCCACGCCTCTAGGAGCACATTCAAGGCAAAGGCAATGTCCCAATTAGTTAGCTGTCTCTCAGCACCTAGCCTTGCCCTGTGCAGAGATGTGCTCACATTCCTGTTGAGTGTGGCCGCACCCACACTCCCTAAGGACCCCGCCCTGGTAAAGCCAGCTGATGACATGGCCCCTGGGACAGGTGGACTATTGCAGATCCTGTGTCCTATGGCTCCCTCCAAAGCCCTGCAGCTTTTTAACTTAAAAGACCCCCACTAGGCGCCTGTGAGCAATGGAGACTCAACCACCTTCCTCCCTGAGGCACGACTTCCTGGCCAGCCCCCACCCCCACGCCAGGCTGCCAGAGCCACCTCACAGGTCCTGCAGCAGTGGCTCCCACAAGGGAAAAATCATTGCATTCAGATCAGCTGCTGCGGCAATAGGTCAGGCTTCCAGAAGCCTCCCCCAAACGCTGATTAATGGGCAGGAGCGGCCCTTGCGCATCTCATTACGCACATAGCTGCAATGAAACCATCTTTGCTTTACAGTTTTGTGCAGGACATAAAAGTGGGAAATATCCCAGCCTTCAGAGGGAACAGGCTATGAATATTGAAGCAGCCCCGGGTTATTAATCCAGCACCATTAGTCTTAGGGAGTCACCCCAGCACTGACCCCCTGGAAGGAAATTCTTCCTGCTGTCCATTTCTCATTTCAAATTACCCGTATAGTCCCCATACCTAGCACCTGTGAATTATTTGATATTTTGGAGAGGAAAATAAACAATATAAAAAATCAGCAGAACTTAGGGGATCTATAAATTCTTACCGAGTTATTTTCAGAGTGAGGAAAGCTGATTCATGTGGCACTTTGCTTCCCAAGACTAATTTAGTTTGCTTTTTTCTTTTATTAATAGGAGTAAGCACCCTGGGAAGAGCACATTTTCGTTCCTGGCAGCACCTGTCAAGAGGATCCCAGACCCACAGCCCATGTTTGAAGGTTTACCCCAGAAAGACATTCCACAGAGCACACAGCACTAGCAACACACCAGGAAGCAGTACTTCAGAAACACTGGACAGACGCACAGGACGCCCTGGCTTTGAAAGGCCAGCATCAGCGCAGACTGGCTAGAAAACCAAAATAGCCTGTCGACCCTATTCATTTCCTTAGGAACACATTAAAACGGAGAAAGGCGCCTCAGTCTCAAATTTTCCCATTTTATATTCATCCAAATGAATGAGGTCTTGCTGGAGGTGGTTTTAAAGACACCTCTGCGTCCTGGGTGTCACCAGCCTACCATGCTGCGTCCACGTGTGGATTTTTGCTCTTGTTCATTCCACCTGGGACTCCCTATTCATCTCAGTAGGAAGACGCGAGTCTCTCCTCATTGCCTCTCACATGCCTGCTCACTGTTCCCTCTCTCCTCCTTCCGGGGCTCTGCTGGCCGCATGTTGTGTCTTCAGGCTCCTCCACGTCTGCCTCCAGGCTGTGGTCTGAATGACCTCAGGACTGCTGCAGGCAGGCTTGCTCTCTCTCTAGCAAGAGGTCTCTTCTTTTGCTGACACCATCTATTAGGAGGTTTTGGGTTATTTGGTTTTAGTTTCAAATACTATGTATTTTTATTTTTAGAATAACAAAGTGATCCTTTAAAAAAAACTGCTTCTCATTATCTCCTATTCAATCCTTCTGAATTTTATTTCTTATCTTCTCTCTTCAAATATTTTATGCATTTGGTCTAATGTCCTTCTTGGGGTGCCACATTATCTGCAGTTCCTGACACATAGACTCTCCTTTCGCCATGGTTGTTGATTATCTCTTGTGGTAGGGACTTTCTTGTTTGCTTTATAATTTTCGTCCAAGAGCTCATCTACATTGAGATTCTTCCACCTTTTCCCCCACAAGACTCACATATGCTCTGTGTGGAGGGATGATTCCCCAGAGGGCAATTTCATACTTATATCTGACAAAGTCATTAGTTCTGGACCAAATTTTCTTAGGTTTTCATCTGAGAGCTTCTGCCCAGCTGGACAGTGCAGGACTGCTCTCACATCCACGCAGAGTTTGGTTTGGTAGCCCTCTTTCTTGCAGGAAATTTCTGTTATAGCTACACTTTGGGTTGCTGAGAGCATGCCATATCTCTGAGCCAGTGGCAAGAACTCTTCTGGTTTTTATTGACAGGACAGTCCCTCTTGCTCCCAGTTTTGTGCAAGAAACTAGTTCCAGCTGTTTAGGTGCTCTGAAGACCCCACCCCTAGGGTTTACGTGGAAATTCCAGCTGAGCCACTCAGCCTCATCTCTGATTTCCATCGTTGTTTCTGGCACTTGGAAACCTCCCAATCTCCCTCGAAATTCAACTATGCTTTTGCTGCTATTAAAGTAATCCAACATTCCTCTGGGCTCAGGGTGAGAGGAGAGACTCCCACACATGCGTAGTTGGTTGGAAGGTCTTCCACTTGGTTGGAAGGTCTCTGAGAGCTCCCCCACCCTGCCAAGGGGATGCTGCCCTTGCCTAATATTCATCAAGAACACACCAAACCCTGGTCACTGCTAATCCCCCTTTACAGCTAAGCATATGACCCCCAAAATACCACCAATCCAACAGAGAAAAGACCACAAAAAATACAGGCCAGGCAGCCGCCTTGCATCTCCAGGATTTCAGAATTTGCCAAGTAATTTTGCCTAAATATTCCAAAACCTTGGAAACCAATAGATGATTGACTCAGCTTTTTTAAAGGAGGCTGCTTCTTGTCATCCTGGAGTAACTGGGGAAGCCAAACCAAGAAGAACCCCACTTGTGACGTTCCCTAGTGCACAGCTGGCCCACACAGGGCTGCCCACCAAAAACATCAGGGTCACTCCATTCTTCCCATGAGCCTCCCTCAATGGTCAGACAGAATCTGGAGGAAAGGGACAGTAGGCAGTCCCTCCTCGGCACCAGTGGCACTCAGTTGGGGATGCAGGAGTGGCAGAGAGAGGCAAGGGGCAACTACTCCTTACAGGAGAAGCAGTGACCGTCTTCCCTTCATGCTCAAACAGACCCTCCAGCGCAGGTGACAGGCAACTCCCAGCACCCATTACCAGCTGTTCCCAAGTGGCATTCCTGTCCCATGTCTCAGGCAGTGCTGAAGGACAAGACGCCCCAGAGCTGGGCTGAAGCAAACCTTCGTCACTGACTGGCTGTGGGGCTCTGCACAGGTCATTTTGCTTCCCCTCTCTGCGTCTCAGACACGGGACAAACACAGGGACCTGGCACACAGGTTTGATGTGCAGATGGAGCTGCTCGCCCAGTGGCAGCAGCTGTTGATGCTGTTGACCATGATCTGAAAGTGACCAAACCCCACAATCACATGGCCCCCTGCCAGGTCACAGCCTCCCTTGGGCTCCCAGGGAAGAAAATATGTGCTTTTCCAAAAGCTAAACATTCAAAAACATCTTCTCACAGCTCTCCTACTACAAATGGGTGCAGGGTTTCAGGCAGCTTCCCTGAGGGGAACTGACCGGCCATAAGCCACACCTACTGAAGGTGTACACGGCACAGGTGCCCTCTTATCTGCAATGTGTACACTCCAAGACCTTCAAAGGATGCCTGAAACCGTGGACGGTACTAAACCCCAGGAATACTGTGTTCCCTGGGCACAGCTACCTATGACAAGGCTTAATTTATAAAAATTAGGCACAGTAAGACATTAACAGTAACCAATGATAAAAACAGAACACATATTAATACACTGTAGTAAGAGCTAAGCAAACGTCCTCTCTCTCCCTCTCTCTGTCTCAAAATGTCTGATGGCCCTGCACCCCTGCTCATGATGACGAAAGATGACTCAACACCTTCATCAGTGAGGAGTGTGACGCAAGGCCACGTGGAATTGCTAGGCCACCCTGACCTTCTGGGGAACCTACGCATCACAGCCATCAGCTGACTGCGGGGAACTGAGTGAGGAACATGAAGCCAGGGACCAGGGGCCTGCGGTGTGCACTGGGAGGCCACCGCCCAGCCAGGGCAGCAGAGGTCTCCCTCACCCAGGCCCCTCCTGCCCCACACACTGTCCAATGTGTGGTTTCTATTATAGTAAAAAAAAAAAATCAAATCTGAAAGGAGGAAGGGGGAGGTGGGGAGACGAGGGCAGAGAGAAGGCGAGAGGCAGAAGGCACTTTCTGGACGTCCCAGGTGCCGCTGAGAGGCAGAAGGAACCAGAGATGGTCCACAAGGGGGTCAGAGCGATGGAGAGAAAGCTGCACCATCCCGGGCACGTCTGTCCACTGGGGCTGGAGGCAGCAGAACCCGCCAGGTGCCAGCCTCGGCACGCAGGGTCCGTGTCTCGGGGCTCCGTCGTGGTGCCCCATCCCTCACTGTCAAGGCCCCGCAGGACACACCACGGCCACTCAGACACATCTAGGTACTGCAGCTGCCTCCCCCCGCAGGGCTCGAGGCCCCGAGGGGAGTGTGCCCTGGCCCTGGTGTCCAGTCATCATGCTGCCCCTGTCGTGGGTCCAGACCAGCCCACAGCTAGCCCCAGCTCTCAGCCCTGCCACTGTGGCCGAAGGAGGGAGCACGTCCTGCAGGAGCCCTCGGGGGCCAGGCCTCAGCCTTGGGCAGGGGACGGTAGGAAATCGCCCGTTTATCTGCCGACTGCCCGTTGCTGTGGGGTAACCTCGTGTTGGTCACATTTCCAAGACTGTGACAGAAACCGAGGGAAACCAACCTAACTAGAGAAGGGTTTGATGGGGCTCACGGTTGTGGAGGTTGCGTCCAGGATCAGCTGGCCTCACTCTTAGGCCTGCAGGAGGCAGTCCATCATGGCAGGAGCCCGTGGTGAAGCGAAGCCTCGCACCTCAGGCCAGAAAGAAGGAAGAAAGGAAGGTGCCGCTGGGCCCACGATGCCCTCGGTGCACCCTTAGCCACGGGTCCCCGCCAAGGAGCTCAGGGGTTAGGTTCAGGGAAGTGGAGGTTCCAGACGGGAACCTGGGCTGAGAGCCCTGGGGGACACCAGGTGCCCGTCCTGCCCACGGCGGTCCTCCCGCCTGGAGGAGGCGCAGGGAGCAGGGTGGGAGCAGACACGGGGCCAGGCGGCACCTCTGGTCTTCCTGGGCTCCAGCAGGGCTTCTCTGATGACTTGCCGTCCCCTGTGCCCTCCCACCAGGGTCCCGCAGCTCCCAGCTGCTGAGCAGAGATGACAGAACCAGGGCACCAGGTCAAGCCTGAGCCAGGCTTCTCTGTGCTGGAAGCTTTGACGGCTGGGAAGGGAAACGACGCACGTTAAGACCGGAAGCGACCCCGACCACGGGAAGCGCATCGTCCAGGGCATCAGTAGGCTCCGTGATGACCACACCGACGTGACCAGACGGAGCGAGGCTGCTTCCTGCTGTGAGATGCTGCTGTGAGCAGCCTTTCTCAGAGCTCCTTCCTGCCGCGGTCAGCAGCGCACACTAGCCGAGGGGTGGCAGAGAGGGTCTGAAAGGACGGGAGCCTGGGAAATCACCTCGGGGCTCCCCAGAGGGGCAGGAGAGACCCCCACGTGAAGCTCACCTGCTCTTTCTGAGACAAAGGCCAAGAAAGATGTCCCCCTCCTCAGGGCAACCCTGGGGGGACCAAAAACTGGGACCCAACAGGAAAAGCTCCCTATGAGACTCAGATCAATCTCCCTGGCTCTGCCGGGCCTCCCTTTGCTGCCTCCACCACACCGCTCTGGGCCCATTTGAGACCTAAAATGTTCATGCAGCAGAACCACTTTCTGCCAGGTCCTCACCCCCAACTCGACCACCACCCAAGTGACCTGGAAGAGTCCCGTGGCCCCTCCAAGCCCGAGAGGGCCAAACAACCCAGCAGTCTATGCAGACTTTGGACACCACCGAGGGAGGAGAAGGCCAGTGCCCTTCCATGCAGACGCCTCCACCGGCCAGGCTCCTGGTCACTGAGCCGCAGAAGCCCAGGCCTCGGCTAGAGCAGCAAGCCCGACGCGCACAGGAAGGACCTAGTCTGCCTGAGCCCACACAAATGCTCTGGGGCAATAGCCGTGAGCCCTGACTCTGCTCCTGCTGAGGACACGTGCGTGGACCAGGTACGAGGAAGCAGCAGGGGTCAGGCTCTGGCTCCAGCCACCGGGTCCCACGCTCAGGGCACGTGGTCACTCAGCCCTAAAAGGCTCTTGTATAGAACACCAGCCTGAACTGTTGACCCCAGAAGAGGGGACAGGGCCACACAGTGCAGACCTACACTCTTCCTCTCTTCATCTAAAGAATGAATACAGCGGCGTGGGGTGGTACTTGGATTTCCTGCAAACACTAGCACTCAGGGTTTACATCTCCTACAAATACTGAAAATCTCCAGTTGGAAACCGAAAACTAGTAGGCACTAAATAAATCCTAGTTAAAGGAGTATATGTGTAATTAGAGGAGTATATATGTAGCCATGAGCAGGGAATTTACCTTTTACAATGAGAAAAACTAGCTCATTAGAAAACTGTGTCTACTTCTGTATGAGTTCAGATCATTCAGTCACAAAATCACTTTGTTTTGGAACCTGAAGAGACCACAGACACCATCTATGTACAAAATAAAGAAAATAAAGACCAGAGAGGGGAAGCAACTTAAGCAACATCACACAGCTAGGACCAGCAAGAGCCAAGTTCACCATTTGGGCCTGTTTCCTTCTAACACTGTAGTTTGAAGGCCTGAAGGAGCAAAACAGCTCACACCCAGGCCTATCCAGCCCTCTCAGGCCTATCCAGCCCTCACAGGACAGCAGCCTTGCTGACTGTGGGGCATATGAAATGGGCGTGATAGAGAGGTCCTCTTGCATAGCCTGGGAAATGCTCACCAAAAGAAGAGACAGGAAGGCGGGTAGGTGAGGAGGTAGGAAGAAATCTGTTACCAGGTGATCTGGGCCTCTTTCCTCCTGCCTCTCCTACTAACAGGAGGGGGCAGCTAATTACTTTTAATTGGGGGGCTGGGGGTTATGTTTATTAGAGACCTTTTTAGAACATAGGAAATTTCCCTCTCGCGTCACTTGCTGCGGCTCATGCCTTCATCTGAGTGTGCGCAGTTCGCACAGCCTGGGAGGTTATGGAAACGAGTGGGACACCGACCTGCCTCCGCACACGAGCAACAGGGTGTGAATCAGGCAAGATTCATCAAGAAGAAGGTGCAGGTGAAGTTATGGGGACGGACTCGCACCTGCCACCAGAAGAGCCCACTGCAGCCACCCACCAGAGCGTGGCTCAGTCAAGAGCGACAGGCTGAGGGCAAGAAGCCAGCCTCCATGGGACACGCCAAAAAGCCCAGACTGGGGGGACAGGAAGAAGGTGGTCCGGTGGGCGGGATGTGGCCGCAGGTGTGCCGGAGCTCAGTGACCCGCTGGGCTGGAATTGATACCGCAGCACCCCAGAGAGCCACTGCGGTCACTGAAAAAGCAAACTCCGAAGGGCCGACCCCCTGCACACTCAGGAGCTAGAGTAAGTGCTTCGGCCCCACAGGAGGGGCTGGGACATGGAGGAAAGGGGGACACCCCAGGCGAGGGGCAAGGGCCCAGCCGAGGGGCAAGGAGGGCGGTGCTGCAGACGCCACAAGGGCCAGCACTGTGGGGCGGGAGGGAGGCAGTGAGGGGCCCGGGAGGGAGGGGGCAGGAAGGACATCAGTGCAGCTGTCCCGCTCAGCCCAGTTACTGCGCCTGCGGGCCACGTGGCTCCCCAGCACAGCAGAGGGGACATTTCTTGAGGATTGGCAACCTTGACACTTCCAAGGACCTAGCCCATCTGGCAAGCCAGGCGCAGCTCGAGGAGCGGACGCTTAGAACCCCCGACTCCTGCTCTGGGAGGATGCTCTATCCCGTACTCGGAATAAGAGGATCAGAGACTCTCAGAGCTGGAGGAACAGCCACAGAGCAGCTGGCTTGTGGCTTTCGAGTCAGGACCCCTTTAGGAATCTGAAAAAGTGTTCCGTGATCTTTCTCCAGAAAGAGACACCTGGAGGCCCAATTTTGCAGTTTCTGGGTCCCCTCCCCAAACGTGCAACATGCACCCCTGGAGACACTGGGGTCTCAGACCGTCCACAGCCCCAGGCTTGGACTCTGGACCGGAGGCCCAAAGGTCGCACAGAATGCATGACCCCCTGGGCACTCCCATCTCTACTGGCCCCGTGGCCATGAGCAGCCTGACAGGGCAACCGAGACAAGAGGGGCCTGTGCCACAGAACCAAATGGGCTCCTGCCCAGGGACAGGGCTGCCGTGTTTGCTTGCTTGCTTGTTTGTTTGTTTGCTGCCCTGGGGCAGAAGCTCCACACCCCTACCTGGAGTTGGGCTGGGCTCTTCACAGAAAAGCCTGGGGTCCCACCAGCCACCGACCTTGTCACTGCCTCGTCTAATGGGACAGCTGGCAAGGGAGCAAAATCGAGCTCACATTTCTAGTGGGCGCCGGGATTCCCAGGAAAGGAGCTGTCTCCGCTGCTCACAGTTGACTGAGTCGCCAACCCCCTGGGGCCTGCGGGCTATTTATAGCCTCTCACACGGAACACAAACTGTTATTTGCAGGTTTTCCAGGCCCAGCCCAAGGCCCAGCTTCCATTCGGATTTCCATATGTGCAGACTGGAGCAGGTAACAGGCCGCCATGGGCCTCTGGCTGGGGTTTGGAGAATGAGAGCCAGATGGGCCTCCCCAGAACCCGGGCCTGGCCCTGGGCACCTTCAGGCACCCCGCCTGCCACTGCCCAGCAGGCCAGTTACCTCCCCTCGGCCTCGGAGGTGGCCACGGGGCTCCCCGGACGGGCTCAGTCTTCAGAGCTGTGTTTTCAGCACAAGCGCGCGCGGGGCTCTAGTCCAGGACACAGCCTTGCCTCTGGCAGCAGCTCCACTGCCAAGCCTCCTTGTCCCCCACTCCATAGGGGCTTCGGCTGTCAAAGGGAGCAGAGGAGGTGGTTCAGGCCCAAGGAGGGAAGGCAAGGCAGGAAGGAGGCTCTGCCAGCTCCTGGGGGCTGGAAGTGCAGGGGCACCCTGCCTCCCGCCAGGCGCCAACACAGAGCAACAGACTGGAGGGCCTGTCACCCGGCGAGGGACGAGTCCATCCCAGCCTATCCCTGGCCACCTATTTCTCACAGCCAGGACAGAGCCCCTCCACACCACCCTCGACTCACCTGCATCCTGAGGACTGCAGGCCCACCTGGGGCGGTCACTGACTGTGATGGAGCACCAGAGCCACCCAGCCCTGTGGACTCCAGGATCGTTTCGTGAAGGAACGAGCACAGGGCATCTAGAAGCTTCCCATCCTCTGAGACCTGTCTCCAGGCCACCCTCAAGCCTGGGACACGAGCCCCACCGTGGTCTTCCCTCAGCCACTCCCTCACCTCAGCCAGCCCCTGTCCATCACCTAACACCCTTCCCTGCCTCCAGCCTCCTCTAGGAGGCCACTAAGGTGAGCATTCTAGACACAAACCAGAGCATGTCCCTCCCCTGCTCTGGAAACTTCCATATGTCCCTTTCTGCCCAGGATAAAATGCAGCCTCTTTAGACCTCACAGGCACCCAGGCTCAGTCAAAACCTCTCCAACTCGACAGAAAAACAAATAATCCAATTTACAAATGAGCAAAGGGCTGGAGTACACATTTCTCTAGAGAACATATACAAATGGCCCCTCAGCTCATGAGAATACGCTGGATATTATCAGTCATTCCAACAGCGTAAATCAACACCACACGAGATGCCACTTCACGCCAATTAGGGTGGCTATTATCAACAAAGAGAGAGAAAACAGAGAACAACAAGTGCTGGCACGGGCGTGGAGACATGGGAACCCTGGTGCCCCGCGAGCAGGAGTGTCAGAGACACAGCCACTTTGGAAAACAGTCCAGTTGCTCCTTGAATCAGTAAATATAGAACTGCTACATGCTCCAAGAATCCCACTTCCAGGAACGTGCACAACGGGGCTAAAAGCAGGGACGGGAACAGATGTCTGATCAGCATTGTTCATGACAGGCCAGGGGAAGCCTCCCCGGCGTTGGAGTCTGTCCACAGAGGAATGGACCAAATGTGGTGTGGGTGTGTGGGAGGGGTGGGGTAGCAGTGCCCTAGCTGCGCCAGTGTGAATGCACTCAGGGCTACTGAACTGTCCCCGTAAAAAATGTTCAAGATGGCATATTTTTTTATGAGACACACACACACACACACACACATATATATATATATATATATATATTTTTTTTTTTTTGCCATGGTTTTTAAAAGACCTCCTTCAAGGCTGCATTTCCAGTCTCACCTCAAAAATGCATCTCCACAAACCACCAAAGTGTGGCCAGGGCCCCGAAGCCCCCCGTGTCTGGGCCAGCACAGGGATGCTCACCCCACCAGGCTGGAGAGGAAGGGCTTCCCATTTGTCATCCCAACAGTCCCATGCCAGTCTCTCTCAGGCACTTGGTATGTGTGTCCCAGGTATGGTGACACAGAGCTCAGGGAACTTTCCAAAGAAAGGCGGCACGTCAACAGCACCTGTTGGTGGACAGCAGCGAGTGCCCTGGAGACCAGGCACAGGAGCGGCGAGATGGTCCTAGCAGAGTGGCTAGAACCACAGGTGGTGCCAGAAAAGGGCTCGCAAGAGGCGCCACCTGGGCAGGGTGGGGTGATGGGCAGATGGTCCCCGCCAACCTGTCCAGAGCATCCGCTCTGTGAGCCTTCCTGCATTGTCTCAAGGACCCTGGGGTGACATTTCCTCGTGTTACAGATGAGGAAACAAGGGCTAAGCAACTAAGCAAGTGGGAGCTGGTGACGCCAGAGGCAGGGAGATCATCCCCAAGACATCTCCAAGAGAAATGGCAAACGTGGGAGTGAGCGCTGGCTGGAGGCCAGGAGGGGCCAGAGGGGAGGGAGGGGCCTGGCGCCAGGCAGGGTGAGATGGGAGCCCTGGAGGATCTGAGCAGTAGTGCAGCTGTCTGACCTTCGACTTAGTGGAGGGCTCTGGCTGCTGGGCTGAAGGGGGCAGCAGTCTGGACACCAGGCAGGAGGGGAGTGCCCCAGCACAAGCCAAGGCACCTGGAGCTCACACCAGGGAGGTGAGACACAGGGGCCCTTGAGAGTAGAACCTGCAGTCTCCTTGGTGGATTAGATGTGTGGAGACACTGGGCGGGGTAGTCAAGGGTGACCCCAGCCTAGGTGATGATGGCCTGTAATCCTAGCAACTCAAGAGGCTGAGGCAGGAGTATTGCAAGTTCAAGGCCAGCCTCAGCAAATTAGTGAGACCCTGTCTCAAAATAAAAAATAAAAGGACCGGGGATGTGGCTCAGGGGTAGAACCCCTGGTTCAATTCCCTGGACCATAAAAAATAAAATAAAAAGTATAAATTTTAAAACAGTTGACCCCTGGCTTTTGGCCTGAGACACTAGAGTGAGGCTGCATTCGCTGAGAAGGGGCAGACTGGGGGAGGACTTGATCTGGGCAGAGTGGCTGGTGCTCAGGCTCTGGGCCTATTCAGCAAGTGGAGGTCCAAGGAAGCGCTGGATGGGTACCTTTGGGGTTTGCAAAGTGGTAGCAGGAGCAGAGCAGTGCCGAGCCCTGCACCACGTGGAGGAGCTGAGGGATAGGGGGAGGCCCCGCCCAGGGCTGAGGGGAGGGGGAGAGGCCAACGGTGCAGGCTGGCAGCCGCAGGAGTTCTAAGTGCAAGGAGGGACCCACCATGGCAAGGCTGAGGGAAGGCACTGGGAGTAAGAAGGGAGTCCGGACTCAGCACCGGGCCGCCCTGTGGCCTTGAGCAGAGCAGTTTTTGTGGCTGGCGTGCTGGGAGGGTGTGGAGGGTCCATGAGGGGACAGGAGATGGCGGGAGCCCTGGGGCACTGACCGCCCCTCAAAGAGGCCTGCAGCTAAAAGAGAGCTAGATGGCCACACTGGGTGGGGTGGGGTCTCAAAAAAGAGGTGTTTTGTTGTTGTTGTTGTTGTTGTTTTGTTTTGTTTTTAAGATGGGGAAATCATGGCCTGGTTGTGTGCTGGCAGGAAAGTCCAGAGGGAGGAAGACAGCTGCTCGGGAAGGCGGGAGGCCAGAGCCAAGAGCAGCAGATCTGGCAGGGTGAGGTCATTAAGAGAGGGGGGGGGGAGGGAGAGTGAGAGAGAGAGGTGGGGGGGCGAGCAAAAGAGGGAGAGAAAGAGAGAGAGGGAGAGAGAGCAAGAAAGAGAGCGAGTGAGCAAGGGGGAGAGAGAGCAAGAGAGAGAACAAGGGAAAGAGCAAGAAAGAGAGATGGAGCAAGAGAAAGAGAGCAAGGGAGAGAGAGAGAAAGAAAGAGAGCAAGGGGAAGAGAGAGGGAGAGAAGGGGGGAAAGAGAGGGAGAGAGAGGAAGGGGAAGAGAGAGGGAGAGAGAGGAAGGGGAAGAGAGAGGGAGAGAGAGAGCAAGGGGAAGAGAGAGGGAGAGAGAGAAAGGGGGAG